>NC_137039.1:35042660-35492660 GCF_032717465.1 Coenobita brevimanus
TCCAAGAAAAAACACACACACACATAAATATATATATATATATATATATATATATATATATATATATATATATATATATATATATATATATATATATATATATATATATATATATATATAAACGTATATAAACGTTTAAGCATGATCTCGTTAGCCATTTCAGTTCGATGACCCTCCTATTTATTGTATTCGTATCACTCCCAGACGGTTTTATTTATCTTAGGAGACGCCATAAAATGAAAGGGTTGCTGAAGCCTTGTCTCAACTTGGGGAAAAAAATCTGGAGTAAGAAGCAGCAGCAGTAGTGCGGTGGTGGTAGTAGTAGTAGTAGTAGTAGTAGTAGTAGTAGTAGTAGTAGCAGTAGTAGTAGTAGCAGTAGTAGTAGTAGTAGCAGTAGTAGTAGTGGTAGTAGTAGTAGTGATGGTGGTGGTGGTCTGTCTGTTTATACATCAACCTAATGCTAGACAGATAGACAGATAATGGACAGATATAGACAGATAAAGAGGCTGACTGATAGATAGATACACACTGATAACCCCTTTGTGGTTCCGCCTTACTATTTGGAAAGCGCTGACGAGAAGATGAAGGAACGCTGACAGAAGAGTGGAGAAAGAATTAGCAGGAAAAGTTAGAGGAGGGAGTTGTTTGAAAGAGCTGGTGGAAGGATGAGAAGCCTGCGTTGACAGACCTGACGGAGAGAAATGAAGGAGAAATGAAGGAAAGAGGTGATGGAATGTTTACGTGTTGATAAATACAAACATATATACATACATACATACACAGGTACAGTACATCTTATTCTCTTCGACAAGGATGGTATGTTTTCACTCGTTTGTTTGTTAGTTTGTTTGTCTGTCACCAGGATTACTCGAAAACTAAAACTGAGATTTGAACCAAATCTTGAACCAAATCTGGTGGGTAGACAGTCCATGTCCAAGGGAACAATCGATTAACTTTTGGGACCAATCCGGATCGTATTACGAATTCTGGTTACGGATAATACTTTCTGCGAACCCTAGTCAATAATGAGAAACCCTAACCCATTATGAAGAGTGGTTTAGAAATTACGCTGCCCTTGTCGGAGAGATGCGCTCCACTGAGTGCCCCTCTGTTGTGGATATTGTTGTTGATGATGATGATGGTGATGATGATGTCGATGATGATGATGGTGGTGATGATATGTGGTTGTTGTTGCTTTTGCCCCTGACTTATGTGTAGGTGAACCCGGTGAACTTCAGAATGATGCAACCATTCGAATGCAGTCCACAGGGAGGAAGCTGGGGGTCGTGTATAGAACCTAACTGCTCAGTAATGACGGCTCCATCCATACCGATAACACACACACACACACACACACAGCATAATTACCCCAGGTCCCTAGTGTGGAAATAACGTGTGCTGATTGGCTGCCTGAGGGATCATTAGGGACCAGTCACAGCCATCAGTCTTCCCCACCCCGTCCCCTACCTCCTTTTTCTCCCCTTCTCTCTCCCCTCCATCTACCCCTATCCTGTATCTCCTCCTCAACCACTTTATCCTTCTCCTTCCCTTCCCCTTATCTTCTTCCCTTCCCCTATCCTTCTTTCACCTCCCTCCTCCACCCCCTATCCTTCTCTCTCCCTTTCACCACCCCCATCCTTCTCCCCTTCCCCTACTCCCTATCCTCCTCACCCCCCCACTTCCTACTCTCTATCCACCTCACCTCCTCCCTCGGCCTCCATCTCTCCATACATCCTCTCTTCCCTTCTCCTCAAGCACTCCCCCCCCCCAACTTGTCTGTTTCTTCGTACCTTCTCCCCCTCCCTTTCCTCCCCCCATCTTTCACCCTCCTCCTCTTTCCTTCCTTAACATCCCTCGCTCATGTTTTTTTTTTTCCTTCTCCTCCTTTCCCTTCCTCCCCTTATTTATCATGTTCTACCCTTTCCTCCTCATTCCTTCCTCCTCCCCATTTCTCTACCTCCCCTCATATATGCTCCTCTACTCCTCCACATCTCCCCTCACA
This sequence comes from Coenobita brevimanus, assembly GCF_032717465.1. Taxonomy (NCBI): domain Eukaryota; kingdom Metazoa; phylum Arthropoda; class Malacostraca; order Decapoda; family Coenobitidae; genus Coenobita; species Coenobita brevimanus. The sequence continues at coordinate 35,044,663 of NC_137039.1, forward strand.
TATCCTCTCCAACTCATCTCCCCCTTCAATTCCCCTCTTCCCTCTTTTGTTCTTTAATATTCTTTCTTCCTTTTCCGTTTCATCATCCCCTTACCAAGCCCTTTCTACCTCATCCTCTGTGTGTGTGTGTGTGTGTGTGTGTGTGTGTGTGTGTGTGTGTGTGTGTGTGTGTGTGTGTGTGTGTGTGTGTCTATATTTGCGTGTGTATATGTGTGTGTGTCTGTCTGTGTGTCTCACCAGCTCATCTACATTTAAACCACTTCCGTCTGTACTTATCTCCCATCTCTCTCTCTCTCTCTCTCTCTCTCTCTCTCTCTAACAACTGTATTTGCTTGCTGTGTCTGTTTCAGTGTTTTTGTCCGTGTGGTGGTGGTGTGGACAAAGGCAACAGCATCAAGGGAAAGCAGGGAGAGGCACTGGGAGGCTTATAATTGGACAAGGATAGACGGAAGAGAGGATGGGATGAACAGTTACACCGACACAGAGATATAGAAAGTTACACAGACAGATGGATCAACAGACCGAGAGAGCCAAAAAGACAGATACACAGACATACAAACATAAAGATGGATAGATATAATGGCGAGGGACAGAAAACGGAAAGGATGGGGTGAGTGAGTGAATGAATAGTTTACCTGATATATTGGTAAACAGACAGAAACATAAACAAACAGATATAAAGAAGCAGGACTGACAGAAAGAAAAAGAGATAGACAGACAGACAGACAGACAGGCGAACGAAATATAGATAGATACTGATGAAATGACAAATAGATAGACAGATAGATAAACTGCATGGGCCAACTAAAGAAAAGAAATCACTGCTGCTGGAGATTCATCATCCATTCATTGCCAGACGCCATGTATCCCAAACGGGGTGGCCAAGGGCTGGAGATGATGTCTTAAAATTCCATTGCAACTTTTAACACGGGAAATTTTTAGTGTTATTAGGTTTTTAAATAGAGAGAGAGAGAGAGAGAGAGAGAGAATCACGAAAGGAAATGAGGAAAACACACACACACACACACACACACACACACACACACACACACCGCATGCCTGTGTTAAGTGCGTCTCAATTCTCAATAAATCGCCACCATTACTTGCCAGCGTGTGTTTGCGGCCGGACCCTTGATAACCGCACCGTGAGAAATGCGGTCACCAGGCTGCGGACACTGCGGAATTGCGGTCACCAGGCTGCGGACACTGCGGAATTGCGGTCACTATAAAAAATGCGGCCGATGGAGTTTAAAGGGGCTGCGGTTAACCTCTTCATTCCGAGTGACGATTTTTTCCCTTTATATTCTTGTTACCTCCAGACGATTTTTGTGCAGATGATTATGTAATAACTGAGTTTCCAATTTCTGTTTGCGTTCACTTACCCTCATAGATCGTCAACAACATCCCCGGTTCTCTTCAGTGCTCTTCATCATCACACCTAGCCTACTCCCATCACCACTTCTTCACCAGTCCTCATTCACCACTATTCACACTCGTATCCCCACCGCTTCACCACTCCTTCACCACCACACCAACTCCCATCACCACTTCTTCACCAGTCCTAATTCACCACTACTCACACTCGTATCCCCACCGCTTCACCACTCCTTCACCACCACACCAACTCCCATCACCACTTCTTCACCAATCCTCAATCACCACTACCCACATTATCACCACCTTTTCACCACTCCGTCACCACCACACCAACTCCCATCACCACATCTTCACCAATCCTCACATTACTATCACCACCTTTTCACCACTCTGTCACCACCACACCAACTCCTACCCAGTTTTTTCTCCGCTTCTCGTCGCTAATCCTCTCTCGTTCTATTTCCTCTCGACCGGCTTAAGGGATGGTAAGTTCATTCCTGTTTTATTAGTGTCCCTCTACACTATATCTTTCCTGTTTCATTTCTGTAGTAACTCGACACGGTATCATTCTTGTATCCCTCTACACTGTATCATTCCTGTCTCCCTCTACACTGTATCATTCCTGTATCCCACTACACTGTGTCATTTCAGTTTCATTTCTGTATCTCCCTACACTACCAATCATGTTTCATTCCTGCAATCCCCCTACCCTGTATTAATCCTGTTTCACTGTCCGCCTACACTGTACCAATCCTGTTTCATTCCTACATCCTCCTTCACTGTATACAGATAGTGACAGGTAGACAAACAGGTTTATCCAAATCTTCTACTACTACTACTACTACTACTTCTCTTACGCCCAACGTGGAGATTACGCTATAATACTCTAGGACCAGGTGTTGTATTCCGTTAATCCCTAAACTCTGCAATAATAATAATAATAATAATAATAATAATAATAATAATACCATCTCCAGTTTCTCTGCCATCTCTGTCTGCCTTCCTCCCCTTTCCACCAACCTTCACACTAAAAATATCACCAGCCTACCCTATGCACTTATACGAGTGGACTTTCCATTTCTTTACAAGTTCACAACAAAGAATAAAATGGAAAATATATGTAGGCAAGCGTTTCTATCCCACTTCTAACTCCTTCCCTCTTAACTAACCATATATCTAAACTCCTTCCCTTTTAAGTAACTATATATCTAAACTCCTTCCCTCTTAACTAACCATATATCTAAACTCCTTCCCTTTTAAGTAACTATATATCTAACTCCTTCCCTCTTAACTAACCATATATCTAAACTCCTTCCCTTTTAAGTAACTATATATCTAAACTCCTTCCCTCTTAACTATATCTAAAAGTACACATTTCTGGCCCCAATACTTTCTCTCGCATTAGTACCTCTCATTTCACACTAACAATGAATATTATATCTAATCTTGCTACTTCCTGTTTCATTTCTATTTCTCCTCTCCTCTCCTCTCCCCCTCACTATCTATATCTATCTATCTATCGATTTGTCTGTCTAACTATAATTTCTGCTCCATCTTACTTCCCAACCTTACAATAAAGCTGGCTTGTTTTATCCACACAAGGTTCTACTTTATCTGTCTGCCACTCTAATATTTCTCCTGGTACGATTCCCTTTTTCATTCTGCTTCTCACTTCAACATTACAGAACGCCTGACAATATTTTTCCTCATTATATTTTGTCTTCCATTCTACTATGTGTCTTCATACATACTAAGTGGCAAATCTATTTCATCCATTCTACAGTCTCTCCCATTCTACCTTGTCTTCATATATACAGTCAAATCTACTCACATCACACCGGCTTCTCTCCAACCTTCGTCTTTTCCATCAACCTTGAGACTTAAAATAGTGTTCCTATAATTCTGCTTTGCACACTTCTCTCTCACTATTTCTCTCCCTGGCCAGACAATGTAGCAAGTTACGTCTAATCTTGCTAGTTTTAATCCTTTTTATTTTTTTCTATTCTCACTTGTTTCTAACCCTTTTTTTTTTAACCTCCCTTCCTTTGCCATCAACCATCATGCTTTATTATGCCATAAAATCAGCGTAACATTAATTATGACTGTAAGCTGCACATTTCCAGAATACAAATACGTGTCACTTTTAATAACAGAAATACGAAACACATTAGACCTGTATCCTCGTCAGGTAAGGAAGCTCCCTAACACCTCTTCCTTAGCGATTTAAGTTTGAATACCTCTCATTAATATCCTTTTGTACATTATCTGTGCAGAGTATGGCGATACTGGAATGACTGATGTAACCCAGAAGAGGGTAGTAAGACGTAATAAACACAGTAAATCACTTAGGAAGACGTGTTAGGGGATTCCTTGACCGACGGGATTACCTGCCTTTGTACTAAACACAGGTAGTACTCCTTTTAATAACATTTCCTTTACCGGTAACATTAATCAGTGAAAACACATATCTCTATTCTGATAACATATACACATCAGTATCATAATCTCCTATTCCACTGTACTTCTACCCCTGTCTTTACATATTATTAGCATTTCCTCAGACTCACATCGTAACACCCAACCTTCACGTTTAATTTCGCCAGTCTCTACCTCGCCCCCTTCACTATCCCAACCTCTAGTCTTATAATCATGTATTTTCATTAAGCTCCTACCCATTCTTTTTCCATTCATTCTATTTCCCCTGCCAACTAATTTTCCTTGTCACACTAGTACTATAATCACGTATTTTCATTAAGCTCCTACTTATTATTTTTACAGTCATGCTATTTCATTTTCCAAGATGATTTTCCTTTCACACTAACAACATAAAATTCCCGTCTACTAACATCATTTTCTCTCCCTTTTCTGCCTGATACCTACACCACCGATCCTTAAAATAAAACAGATGTATTTTTCTACTCTCTCATCCCATTCTATATTTATTCCCGTTATTTTCCTGTTTCTCCCTGTTTTACGTCTACTGTCATTAGTTCCTCTGCCATACCTGTCCACCCCACCCCCCAAACACCAGCAACCTTTAGTAAAAAAAAAAAAAAAAAAGTACTGCTGCTTTTATTATTCTTAATCACATTCCATTTGTTTTTTTTTCATACCTTTTCTCTCTATTTTACGTCTATTCTCAGTCGTCTCTTCGTCATCTTTGCCTACCTCCCACCTCAGCAACCTTCACCCCCCCCCCAAAAAAAAAAATAAAAAGTGAGAAAAAAAGAAAAGTCATTATCCATTACTGACTCTTTATCACAGTCCATTTTTTTTTCTAATTTCTCTTTCTCCATACTCTTTTCCTCGATTTTGCGTCAATTCTCACTCGTCTCTCTGCCATCTTTGCGTCAATTCCCACTCGTCTCTCTGCCATCTTTGCGTCAATTCTCACTCGTCTCTCTGCCATCTTTGCGTCAATTCCCACTCGCCTCTCTGCCATCTTTGCGTCAATTCTCACTCGTCTCTCTGCCATCTTTGCGTCAATTCTCACTCGTCTCTGCCATCTTTGCGTCAATTCTCACTCGTCTCTCTGCCATCTTTGCCTGCCACCCACACCACCAACCTCCGGGCCTAAAATAAAACACCTTATTCGTGGCCACGAGTGTCCGACTATGGGTGGCACTGCAATCTTAAATAAAACACACACGTCATCACTACCTCACTTTCCCCATTTCAATTGCTTCCTCTCTCTCTCTCTCTCTGCCTCACGCACTCTCTCACTCTCTGCTTCACTCAGTCCCTTACTCTCTCGGTTTCACTCGCTCTACCTCATTCATTCAGTCTCTCTCTTTCTCTCTCTCTCACTCCCTCAATCTCTAACCTGTACCTCACACTCCCTTGCCTTACTTACTCAACCACATTCCTCCACGTTTCACCACCACACCTCTGTCTCTGTCTCTGTCTGTCTGTCTGTCTGTCTGTCTGTCTCTCTCTCTCTCTCTCTCTCTCTCTCTCTCTCTCCCTAGACGATTTTATTCAGCTTTGGCAGAGGAATCAGGTAGTGAAGGGGTAATTGGAGGGGTTAATGAGGACTTTCTCGCCCCTTCACAACGAACGGTTTCTCTAAAGTAAAAAAAAAAAAAATCGTCTGGAGGTACTAAGAATAAACAGACAGACATAGATAGATAGACAGACTGATAGACACAGGCAGGCAGATAGATAAATAGATGAAGAAATAAAGTAAGGGGAGTCTAATGGGTAAATCGTATCGTTATCACCTCATTAACCCCTTCAGAAAGAATGACACTTTATCATTTAATTCTTGCTGCCGCCAGACGATTTTCTTCAACTGGCCTCTGGTGCTAAAGGGGCTAACGAAGACGATTTACCTCCTCGAAGCGTCTCCCCTAAAGGCTGATTGAAATAGTCTGGAGGCAGCATGAATACAAAATAATGAGCCTAATAAATGAAGAGATTAAGCTCACCTCTTTCTAATGCTGTGGGGAATTTCGGTGAGCTTAGTAAAATCGCCCACTGTCATCTGGAAGAAAAATGAGAAGAAAAATTAGAACTTTTTTTTAACTGTCGGTCAATATACTTGAGAGAGAGAGACACACACACACACACACATTTACACACACACACACACACACACACACACACACACACACACACACACACATATACACACACACACACACACACACACACACACATATACACACACACACACATATACACACACACACACACACACACACACACACACACACACATTTACACACACACACACACACACACACACACACACACACACACACACACACATATACACACACACACACACACACACACACACACATATACACACACACACACACACACACACACACACACACACACACACACACACACACGGCCCCGAGGTGTGGGTGTATACCCCTTTATACAAACCAAGTGTATATTATTACCATCCTAATAAAAGACTTAAGTATTCTCGGACTAAATTCGTATTCTTTCACCCACGCAGAAGTATAGAGGAAATGAATCTATCAAACTATTGCCATACCTACCTAAATATTTTCATCTGTTTATATGATCACCTATCTATCTATCCACCTATCTGTTTGTCTCGTTAATGAAAGTGCTGTCTCAGTAGCTATTTACCTTACTAGGTATTCATCCGCCAATTCGTCTATATTTACTATGTCTGCTCATCTATCTATCTATCCAGTTCTTAATCTTCTGCAGTTAGAGAAGCTTTCCTAATAAAGCCGAACCACCTAGAAAGGATCGTAACGCTGTCTCTCTCTCTCTCTCTCTCTCTCATTAAAATTCGACATGAAAGCGAAAACTGTAAAGCCCTGATCATTATTTTCGCATTAAATATACATATGAGATCAAATCCACAAACGCACAGCTTGCCTGATTATAATGCTGCTTTCATTCATCCATTCCTTCAATTTGAGGCCTGAAAGCACTCCAATTCTACATCAACACTCATAATCACTCCCTCCCGCCAATTCAAGCCACCCCCCTCACGTACAGTACTCTGCAGCTCTTAAAGATCTTCTAATATATGGTCCTACTAAAACTAAATACTGCTAAACCACTCAACAGAAAACCTAACTTGTACCGAAACTCAAACTTGAAAAACACGGACAGTAATTTTTTCACCCAAAGTTGGACCCGTTCTTCGTTTTTTGTAACTTATTTCCAGGTAGCTCAGTGGCAGAATTAAACTGTGCAACAGCTCTATACTCTTCTTTTATAGCACTTTTTTGTGACTAGCAACATATTCTAGTGTTAGTATATTTTCAACAACTCAGGATTCAAAACAGAGAGATGGCAAATTTCAGCCAAGTCAGAGTGAAAAGAGCACACCAATATTTCCCGCCTCGGTCTATCACGTCCTAACACAACCATGACGCTCTCAAAGTTTGCATTTTTAAACAGCACATTTTTCCCCCCTTCTGTAATTGCATTCGTGCCGGCTCTTCACGCTAATTAAATGATAGCACTGCGGAGTTTAATGAAGGTGTCATTACGCTCGATCGGGGTAATGGACCCAAGGACAACATGCTCGCTCGGTGGCTCTGTTTACACTCGAGCCACAATGGGGGCAAAATACTCGATCGGTGGCCTGTTTACATTCGGCCCGGCGTGCAGATAACAGGGTTTACTTGCACCTGCCCACCCCAAACACACACACACACACACACACACACACACACACATGCGGGAGAGAAGCAACATCAGCATGCAGTCCATCGGGTTCACGTTCAGAAGAATCTATGGCTACAACTACCACTACTACAGTACCTGAAGATAAAATCCTTAGGTGGTTACAAGAACAAGACTCAGGGAACGTAATGATAGTGGGATGGGGGGTTTCGTGGCACATTTTCCTTTGCTATTTATTCTGCATACTACCCTTTTTTTCTCTCGTATATTATTTACACAGTTATAACACCAACATAATTTGCATCAACATAAGAGGATAATCAGGTATAATAAGCAGAATCAATCACCAAGGAGGGGGTGTTCAGAAATCTCCCAAAGCCGCACACAACACGACTAATAATCGTACTGAAAGGGTTCATTTTCTCACCTGCCCTAACCCCTTCACTACGAGGCCTTTCTTAAGCTGAATACAAATATTTGGTGGTGGCAAGAATGAAATAAGACGTCATCGTAGTGAATGGATTATTGGACTAATTAAGATCCCTACACTGGCAAGAAGTTAAAAAAAAAGAAAAAAAAAAGAGGGGGGCAGGGATGTGCAAAAAGAAGTTGAACAAAATTCTGGTTAATTATCCATGAATACACTTAAGTCTGCTTAGTTTTGGTCATGCTAGGTTAGATTAGGTTAGGTCAGTTAGGTTAGGCAAGGTCAGCTACAGTGTGGCTTGGCAAAGACTAAACACATCCAGGTCCCAATCACGAACCGATCTAGCGTCCTTCAGACAGCAATCCACTGCTCTACAACTTCACCTCTGCATAGATTTACTCCCATTCCAAATCCTTAACATCTGGACACTGTGGTTTAACGAATAATAACGCTGTTTACTCACACACACACACACACACACACACACACACACACACACACACACACACATCACTAGCTAGTAGGAGGGATAACTAACATCACTAAATACCAATGTCTTAATGTCCTTTCACGGTCAGCAATATGACTGGCATCACGAAGGTAAGCAACAGTTTAATATTTATACAATTTTGATTTTCATTTCTTGATGCTGTTACCACTTTTCTTTTGATGCTTCTCCTGTTACTTCACTCTTACTCCTCCGTTACCCTGTTATTTCTGCCTCCTGTTGCTTACTGTTTTTCCCTGCTTCGTTTCTCTATACTGATATTTATTCCGAACTTGGCTGCTTCCCGCCTTTGTCCTCTGGTGTTTCCTTCCCTGTCATGTCTCGTCACTTCCTTGTTATCCCTTCATTTCCTTGTCTACTGTGGGGTACTGTACTTTCCCTGCTTCGCTTCCCTGTTCTCTATATTTCTCCTTAAGCCACTGAAATAAGACGCTAAGTTTCCCCCCACCACCCCTATGTTCCCTTTCTTCCTTTATTTCCCCTCGCATCTCCCATTCACACCCCGTCCCTTTATTCCCCTTTTCAGGGTGTAGTGTAGTCCCTGCCTTAGCTTAGCCTGTATCTTTATTTTTATTTTATTTTTTACCGTAATGGCCGAAGAATAGGCAATTTTTCCTCTGCTTTTTAACATCAAGATTATCATTTCTATCAGCCATTACATTTGCCACATTTTTTCGCACACCTGTTCTCTCCTTCCCTAGTCTACCATAGTCTCCTGTACTCCAATGCGTGGCCACTTTTTTTTTTTTTGGCAAATGAAATAAAAGGCAGAGCTGGTATTTTTCGTCAGTCTTAACATACCAAGGCACTGTAATAATAATAATAATAATAATAAAAATAATAATAAGGACGATGATAATAATAATAATAATAAGGACGATGATGATGATAATAACAATAATAATAATAATAATAATAATAATATAAGACTAAAAAAACAGTTCTTTTCCCCAAACGATTTTCAACATAAACCTTATTTTTTCAACACACACGCCTTTCTTAGCGCCCCTCATGCATGATTCCGCCTCCCCTTCCCGCCGCCGCCACTTAAGCTCTGCAATATTTTCTGCAAGATTTTCATTCTGCAATATTTTAAGCTTAGAGTCTTTATCCCCTTCCTCTCAAAGTTGGCTGAATCGAAAACTTTTGCCTCTCTCTCTCTCTCTCTCTCTCTCTCTCTCTCTCAACTCTACATGAAGCCAAGCAAAACTTTTCCCCTTCCCGGCTTGCGTGTCTTTCGGCAATGATGGTACTCAGTCAGGAGAGGAAGTGATTACTGTCTACGAAATTCCTTGGTGGGCCGCTAAAAGAAAGTTAACCTCCATTTTCTTTTATGTGAAAACTAGAATTTCCATCCCACTACTACTATTATTAATACCGTATTGTTATTACTACTACTACTATTATTATTACGACTATCACAAAAACCTTAGTAAGCTCCATGCCTGCCCAGTAAAGTCTATCATGTTCGGTGATTCTTTTCCATGATGCAAAATAAATTAACAACGCGTCCTAAAGTCACTCAGAGTCAACGCGAAAAAATTATGATGTGGAAGAGGGAGAATTAGGACGTGGAAGAGGGAGAGTTATGAAGTGGAAGAGGGAAAGCTATGAAGTGGAAGAGGGAACGCTATGAAGTGGAAGAGGAAAAGCTATGAAGTGGAAGGGGGAAAGCTATGAAGTGGAAGAGGGAAAGCTATGAAGTGGAAGGGGGAAAGCTATGAAGTGGAAGAGGAAAAGCTATGAAGTGGAAGAGGGAAAGCTATGAAGCGTAAGAGGGCAGCTAAAATGGGGATGTGAAATGGAATCGCTGTGATGTTCCCTGTTCTCGGTGATATTTGAACGAAAAAAAAGAAAAGAAAAAGAAAAAGTGAAATTGTTAAAGTACTCTCCATCTTGCATCAGTCCTCTCTCTCTCTCTCTCTCTCTCTCCAATAATCCGTCCCTCTCTCACATAATCCCTTCCTCTCCTGCCCATCTCTCTCTCTCTCTCTCTCTCTCTCTCTCTCTCTCTCTCTCTCTCTCTCTCTCTCTCTTTCTCCACATCAACCCTTCTCCCCTCTTCCCCAAGGCCGCTTCAACTTCGACCACGGGAGCTACGACTGAGCCAAGACCTAGGGCAGGGCCAGGGGTTACTTCTTCTCTCTCTCCTGTTTCTCCTGTCCTTCCTCGTCATACTCCCCCTCCTTCCTCCCTTCCTTCTCTCCATCATACCCTCCGTCGCCACAATTACTCCTCTTCCTACCCTCTTTCTTTCGTCTTTCTCTCCCTATTCCTTCCCCAGTCCCCTAACACAATCGTCCCTCTTGACTATCCCTTCTCCTCAATCCATCTTTCTTGCTTGCTAATAACTGCTCTTTTCTCTCCTTCCCAACCACCTCAGGGCCACTTCAGCTACGACCACGGCAGCTACAAGTGCGACATGACCCAGGGCACGGCCAGGGGCTACTTCTACTCCCTCCAGTCCCTCCTTCCCTGCCTCCTGGTCATCGCCGGCTGCCTTAGCATCATCAGGCAGGTCCGAGCCAACACCAACGAACTCCTCAGGGCTGGAATGTGAGTCTTGGGGGTGCATGGGAGAGTGGGGAGATGGAGGTGATGGATGGATATAGGATGACAGATGTAGATGTAGACAGAGATAGATGGATGGATGGACAGACTGATGGAAAGATACAGAGGGCAGCAATGAGAGTTTTGAGGGGCAACGAGGTAAATGTAACCTTAATGTGCAAAAAGATGGATGGATGGATGGACGGGATACTGTACTAGGAACTCGGGGAAGGGGTGAAAGTTTTAGTGGCAAGAAGTTAGTCAGATGTACAGTACGTGTGTTGTAGGTGGATGGATGGATGGATGGTGATGGTTGGATGGATGGACAATGAGAGAGTAGTTAAAGAGTCAGATATTTTACTCTGTGTGTGTGTGTGTGTGTGTGTGTGTGTGTGTGTGTGTGTGTGTGTGTGTGTGTGTGTGTGTGTGTGTGTGTGTGTGTGTGTGTGTGTGTGTGTGTGTGTGTGTGTGTGTGTGCAAGCACAGCTTATGTTATAACTCCCTCACTACGATAACATATTTCTTAAAATACCTGTGCTTCCCTGTTTGCGAGACACAGGAGAGGTAAAGGTACAGTAACAATAATATTACATAACAATACCGAACATTAAAAATAAAAAACTGGCAGGAACTATTAAAGGAGGTGCCATCAGTCTTCCAAGAAAGGTAATTACTGTTAAGGGCGTAGCATCCTCGTGTTCCATCTCCCTGCCTTTCACTCCAGCGCCTCGGGTCACGACCATGTCTCTTGTGCCAACAGAATCAGGTTATTGGTGTAACTAGAGCCTCCTTCAGCCCTCCTCTCCGCAAATCCTCCCCCTCCCTCCCCTCCATCACTTCATCTGTCTCCTTGGTCTCCCTCCCCCCCCCTCTCTGATGCCGTCCTCCCTCACCTCTAAATCCCCTTTCTTTCAATTTCTTCTCATTTCCTTCCCATCCCACCTCTTCCTTCTCATGCCCTTCCCTCACCCATCCTCATTCTTCTTCCCTTTCCTCGCCCTTCTCCTTTCACCTACTTATTTTCCTTCTTCTTTCCTTCCTTTCGTTTCTTCCCTTCCCATTACCTTCTTTCCGTCTCTTCCTTCTTCTCCAGATCTCTTCCTGTCATTCCTCCCTATCCTCCTCTCTTCTTTGTTATATCTCCCTTGCCTCACCATCCTCTCTAGTTTCCTTAAATCAATTCCTTTCCCTCCCTCTCACTGTCACCCCCCCATTCCCTCTTCCTCCTCTCATTTCTTCTCCCTCCCTCCCTTTCCCTTACTCTCATGTCCTCCATACCTTTCATCCTCTGCACTTCACTTTCTTTCCCATCCCTCCCTTCTCCTTTCCTCCCCACTCCATGAAACTGGGGTGAGGAACTGGGCAGAAGGTCGGGGAGGGGGAGATGAGGGTTGGGGAGGAGAAGATGAGGGATGGGAAGGTGGAGGGCAACAGGGAGGTAGAATACATTTTTGAGAATCACCCTGTATAAGTACGGATACACATGTGCTCGTGCTGTCTGCTGCACTGTCCACTGCTGTTGGAATATGGCACTTCCCACTTCCTGATGCAATGAGAATCAATGAACCAGGTGGTAAGTGAAACAGTTCCACATCCAACCAACAGTGGACACTACAGCATACAACACGACCACAAATATCCTTACTAATGAACGGGACTGCATATCTCTGCTGATTTACGATTATTTTGATTTTCAGGCCCGAAGACCTGGTATTAAGGAGATGTCGAGTCATGGTGAGATCGACTGCCCTACTCCTCGCCCTCCTCCTGCTGTTCCTGGCGTGCGTGCTGCCTGTGTGCGCCTACAACCTCGCCTCCCTCTTCTACGCCGTGATGGACGTGCGCATCAATATCGTCATCTACATGATCTACTGGATTCAATATGGCGTCAACTTCATCGTCTACGCCGCCGTCAACTCAAAATTTCGCGAGGCCTACAAGCGATTTTTGAAAGCTGCCGTGAGAGAGATAGCAGGAATATTCGGAATCAAGACTAGGTTTGGAGCGAGCGAGGGAGATGGCGGGGGATACAAGCCTGTGATATCGGGTTTAATGCTGTCTGTACCGCATATTCACACGGCTGGCCTCGTGGCACTCCCAGCCTGTGCCTCGCCCTGGTGCCAAGTGTCGGAGAAGACCATGGCACTCCACTTCTTGCTACTTTTACGTCTGCACGAGGTGGGGAAACTTGGAAGTCAGCGCCGTCGACGACCCTCAAGACTCGCTTCACTCAGATAGCACAGACATTCCCCCCGCCTGTCCTCCCCTCACTCACATTCCCCGTCCCCTCACTCCCCTTCCCCTCACAGACACTCCTCCCGCAAACGGTTCCCCTCCCCTGCTCTGTTATACCGTAGGGCTCCTTCCCCAAATTCCCTCTCCCCCAACTCCCACTCCACTCACTCTCACTCCCCTTCCCCTCACAGACACACCTCTGACCACAAACGTCCCTCTTTTATACTGATATATGGTAGGCCTCCTTCCCCTCCCTTCCCTTCCCCCAGTTCTCACTGCTCCTCCCCTGACTCCCCCACCCCTCATTCCCCAAACCCTAGTAGCCCCTCCCCCGATTCCCCCTCTCCTACCTCCCCCTCCCCTTCCCCTCATTCCCCTTCGTCTCATCACAAATCTCCATCTTTTACCTTACAATACAGTCGATCATTTTCCCCTCACTCTCACTGCCCCTCCCCTCGCTCTCTCTCCCCGTACCACCATCATCTCCCCACCTCCCCCCTCCTGTGTTCCAGTCCTCTCCCCACCGGCCCCTCCCCAGCCCCGTCCAGCAAGTCCCTCTCTCCCCCACACCCCCACCCCTCTCCCCCCACTCTCACCACTCGGAAGTCACTCTCTCTCACTCGCCTCAGTTAGTGAAGGCTGTCATCATTATTATTATCATCATCATGATCATCATCATTAATACCACTGTCAATTAACATCATTAGCATTACCAAAACCCTTATGTTCGCTATCATCATTACCACCATAACTCATCATCATCATCATCACTGCCACTGACATCATAATTACCATCATCATTATTATCACTTCCTCCATTCCTCTGATCATCCTCCTGCATCGTCAGTCCTTCCATCCTGCTGTTCTTCCTTCTCCCCTTCCTTCCTCTTTCCTTCCATGTTCTGCTACATCCCTTCTTCCTCCTCCAGTTCTTCCTAAATTCCGTTTACTTGCTTCCTTCCTTCCTTCGCCCAACTATCCTCACTTCCTTCTACAGTCAACTCTTCCTTCCTCCTTCCCTTTCTATCCTTCTGCAACGCTTCGTCCTTCCTTCCTTTCTTCTCCTATAACCCTGCCTCCATGATTTCTTCCTTCCTCCCTCTCTCCCTCTTTCCTTCCTTCACTCCTTCCTTCCTCCATCTCTCTCTTTCCTTCCTTCACTCCTCCCTTCCCCCCTCTTTCCTTCCTTCACTCCTCCCCACAAGGCTCTTTGCTCACTGAACCTCGACCCTCACTTAGGTCCTCATCAAAAGCTGGTCTCTGCAAACTTACCTGAGAGAGAGAAAGAGCGAGAGCGAGAGAGAGAGAGAGAGAGAGAGAGAGAGAGAGAGAGAGATCAAAGAGGAAAATGCAAGCGAGCTGAGTAAAAAAAAAAAAAGAGCAAGAGAGCAAAAACTGAGGAAAAAGCGACTATCCCACTCGCCTTAAAACCACCTCACCACATGCCGACCCCAGAGTACCCAATTCCTCCCACAAGTACGTCCAAACCAATGTAAAAAGAAAGAAAGAAGAAAGATTAAATATGTAAAAATAAATAAATAAATAAAGAAGGGAAGCTAGAGTTGGATTAATATTATGTAGAGGATGGTGACTTTTAAAATGGCACATAAATCTCTCTCTCTCTCTCGGTCTACCCACTCTTCGTCTCCCAGCCACCCCACAAACACAAATCCACCCCCCCGCATACACCCTACCTTGTCCCTACATTCGTTCTTGATCTAACTCTTCTTTCCTCCAACTACCCCACTCAGCTAGCCACACACACCCTCATTAACCCCTCCATCTCATTCTCGATCTACCTCTTCTTCTTCCTCAGATACTTCTCCATTTGTTACTCCCTCCACTTTATCCCTCCATTTCAGTCGCGATCTACCTCCTCTTCTTCTTCCACCCACCTTCCCCAAAATCACGCACCCTCTCTCATATACTGTACACCCCATTTTGGTCAACCTCCTTTATTTCTCCCAAGCACCCCACGACCACACACCCTCCCTCATATACTATTTATTCAAAGGTGTATATAAGTGTAAAAGTACTTATATATACATGGATGTTATATATATGTGTGCACGAACATCAGTATACATGGACGTAAAATATATATGTATAAATAAAAGCATGCATGGAAGTTATATAAACAGGTGTACATAAAAAATACATACAAGGAATGCATATGTACAAGAAAAAAAAATACATGGAAGTTAAATATATGTAGACAAAAAAACATGCATGGAAGTTCTATAAATAGGTGTACAAAGAAATGTCTACACGGAATGCTTATGTGTACAGGAAAAAATGCATGACTTGAAAATTATGCATGTGTGTAAATTATAAGTAGATGTGGGATGTCTTATATAGGTAATGTCGCACTTAAATGTTGGTGATACTGATGGACGCTTATATTCCATCTGGTCAACGCTTATTACTATACGGTACAATCGAGGTCAAAGGTCATCTACACAGTCTGGATTTTTTTTTTTTTTACGCTGCTGTCTAATCCCTCATAAAATCTATACACCCTACACACCTTGCTATTCTCTTGTACTGTGAGTTAGGCTATTTATATTTTTTTTTACATGGACACAGTTTGCGGACGTAACATACAAGAGAGTAATGACGTGTGGGAATATACTGCCCCTTTTCCCTTACCTTGACCTAAAACTGCCATCTCTCCATCTCGAATACACTGCGTTTGGAAATTCTAAGACAGTCTGGGTCGTCTAAAGAAATCATCTCGCTTTGTGGAGGCATAAATTAGTCAAGAGCAATTAACATGGCAGGCATCTCGTTTCACTATAGTTCTTTCACCTTAACTTGGTCCAGATTTCCGTCCTCTTGCGATTGATTTCACATGACTCAGTGGCAGAATTAGATCATGCTTGGACTCCGCATCTTTTCCACAGCACTTCTTCCTACCATCGTATTCTAGTGTTAGTCTATTCCTACGACTCAGCATTCAAGATAAAGAGATGTCAATTTTGGGCCAAGTTAGAGCAAAGAGAGTATAGTTCAGAGGTGTAGGTGAATCAAAAACCACAAGACCGTACCTCACTCTTCATTACTGTATATCTAAGTACTTTGAAAACTGGTCATGGTTGGTTCACTGCAGGACCGGATCTCCCCACAAGGGGTGTAATTCATACTCAAGATCCATATACCATATACTATAGTACGTGGATCTTGGCCATACCTCACAACGCTGGATCAACCCTTTCACTACGATATCGTCAATTTCTATGCTAATCTTTCTATCAGCAGATGGTATCATTCAGCCTGGGGGAGACTCGTACTGAAGGATTTAGGCTCTATCTCCACTAACCCCTTCACTACGACGACATATTTTATTCTATTCTTGTTGCCGCTACATGATATCATCCAGCCTGGGGGAGATCTTTCGTGGTGAATGGGGTGCAAACCGTCATCACCACTAACCCCTTCAGTGCGACGCCATCATTCTTTTCTACTAGTCTTGCTTACGCCAGACGATTTCATTCAGCTTGGGGGAGGCTTTTCGCACTGAAGGGGTTAAGACGGGTTGACATGGAGCCAGGTGCGTTACCGGAGGGGTCCCTAATCTCGCCGCCAAGGACTCTTATCACGGACCTAAAGATCGTGGTAAAGACGGGACGGATGCTCTACCGTCACCAAGTTTCCATAAGATTGAAAGAAAAAAAAAAAAAACTAGACAATAAATGTATTCCTGCGATAAGGTTGTCAGAAGGCAGTGCTTGAGGAGCCACGACAAAGAACACTATGACAAATAATGAAGTTTATGTAAAGAAATAAGAGGTGGTAAAATGTCACCTTTCAAAAACCGCGACACTCATCCCTACATGATAAGAAAGTAAAGTGTTATGGTTGTAGTGATAAGCGTTTGAGGACCCGGGAAAAGAACGACGTATTACATAATAATGAAATACTTGACAAAATGTAATATTCGTACGTCTAGTCCTCAACTTTAAACTGTTCAAAATTTATAATCTTGTAAAATGGTTATCGCAATGTATCTTACGAGAGAGAGAGAGAGAGAGAGAGAGAGAGAGAGAGAGAGAGAGAGACAGACAGACAGACAGACAGACAGAGATTTCCAATGCCTGACAAAAGAATTCCACTGTCCGATACAAAGAAAAATTCAACATAATGGGGATCAAAATATAATGTTCGGAACTTTCTTTTTTTTTTTTTACTGCTGGTCAACAATAACTATTTACCCTTTCATCCTGAGTATGTCTATTTTTACTAGTTAACTACAAACGAGTTTATTCCCCCATGGTACTGAAGAGGTTACAAAATTTATTACAAACCTCCAGTACCATGACCTCACTCTTATCACAGCTACCTCTATACTTAAAAACATTCTCGGGCTGAAAAGGTTACAGTCTCCGAAAAATGCAAGGTCTGTAATATCTGAAAGGGTCAAATTAAATGTCAAATCCTATGTCTGTACTACTTAGACATCAACACAGACGACAGGTAAGTTATGGAAAAGGGTGTCCAAATGTAATGTTAATAATTCCTCGTCATTTCATTACTGTACGATAAAAAATCAAATCCTAGAAAGTGGATGTTAATGTATTACGTTTCAGAAGCCTTCACGGTGTGCACTGAAAAGTAAACTTCTTATATAATGGATGTAACAATGTACTTTTTTAGGTACCGTACTTTGATACTGAACAACTGAGGAATAAATAAAACGTTTGTAAAAAAAGAAAAAAAAAGTTCTAATGTAAAGTTTACCGAATACAATTTCGTACTTACAGACCTTAACTTACAATGATAAATACAGACATTCCAGTACCCTAAGGTAAAAAGACATTTTTGTAAAGTGGGTATCACACTGTAACGCTTGTAATGCCAGGCCATCGACTTATATATCGTTAATTTCTTGTGTATTCATTGTTAAAATGTAATGCCTGTAACTCTGGACCACCAAATAACACTGGTTAATGTACTGGAGACAACATTACGTACTTATAACTGGAGACTTTTCAGCACTGTATCTTTTTTATTATACAGCATCAATGTCCAATATCGTATACCATATTTTGTAACCTCAGACACGATGTTCAATAAAAATTATGGTGTTATGTGTGTTTCTTTCAACATTCCGGTACTAATTAACACAAGGTCAGTATTATTTATCATACGATATGATCAAAAAGTTCTAATAATTTTTGGCATACTCAGTTTTATTCAACACCAGACACATTACACGTACTTGTTCCTTACCACTGACGGAAAGTTCACTGAAACTCGTCTTCTTTTTATCTCCTTCAGGTTATTTCAGACTGACTGCCTTCAACCATGCCACCATGTCATAAAGGGTCATTTCCACTTCCAGCCTGACTGATCGATGTTCATCAGAACCACTGCTGAATATCACCAAGTCCAAAACAGCAAAACAGCGTCAGTCAAGATCACACGTGAAGGTCAAGCTGCTCATATTTTCTGACACGGAATGACTTGTGTACGCAGGTTTTCTCCACGTATGTAATATTAATGGCAGAATTTTCTACCTAGAAGTTTTAATACATTCGCGTGAGCCAGTATGACACAAACAACTTCAGAGTAGGACTAATAGGTGGCTGTTTCACCAAGACAACAAGCCCAAGTAGCGCTGTTAAAAAAAAATAAATAAATAAATAAAAAAAATAGCACCACACCTAACGTATTCATCTGACTTAGCATCATACTGCAGCTTATTGATTCCTAAACCCATGTTCGTGCTGAAAGGGATTCGTTTTGACACGACTGAAGACAACCAATCGAAACGAGGAGCGTCCTGAAGGGCATCAAGAAAGACAGTTCCATCAGTGGTAGGAACGTCGGAACATGTGTGGCTGCAGGAGAGGAATGACTTGCAGGGAGCTACCTTCCCCCCAACACCATTCCTACCAAACAATTTAGCTACCATCTCAGCAACCTAACCTAACTTATCACCATTGTCCTACCAAGCCAAACAACCTCACCAAACACCAAATCTACCAAACCTTCCATCCTACCTCCACCTGGCCTACCTCCCCTCTTCCTACCAACGCACCTACCAAAGACGTCTACCAAATTACATCATACCACCAACCCTACCAAACAACCCTATCTCCTACCACCACACCTACCAAACAACCTCACCTCCTACCACCACACCTAACAAACAACCTTCCCTGTCACCACCACCTGCCCTACTCGCTCTGCGTCACCACCCTGAGGAGCGAGGGTTGGTGTGCATATGAGGTGTGTGTGTGTGTGTGTGTGTGTGTGTGTGTGTGTGTGTGTGTGTGTGTGTGTGTGTGTGTGTGTGTGTGTGTGTGTGTGAAACGAGACACCCCTGCGACCCACGCCTACTGACGGGGTTGACTCTGATGTGGAACTGGTGTGACAGGTCTGAGGGGAGCTGCTTGGCTGAGGAACTGTGGAAGGAGGGGGAAATACACAAACACAGACAAAAAACTGAAATGAGCACACACACACACACACACACACACACACACACACACACACACACACACACACACACCATAATCCAGACTGTTCACACTGCTTTTTAATTCTCTCTCTCTCTCTCTCTCTCTCTCTCTCTCTCTCTCTCTCTCACACACACACACACACACACACACACACCTGAGGCCGTGGGTGTAAAAAGATGACAATATAAAACACTCACGCCCCAACAATAACAAAAACAACATCTAGCTACAACGGAAGTTTGCTGCACAGGTTTATGTTCCTTCAGAGAGAGAGAGAGAGAGAGAGAGAGAGAACTGACTAGTGAGGAGGTCGTCACTTTTACATGATTCTCTCTCTCTCTCTCTCTTAGTTATAGTGAGGCACCATCAACCCAAATTGAAGTGAAAGCCTGGCGTGCAGACTATATGGGGAGGAGAAGGAGGAAACGGGGAGGAAACGGGAAGGAAGAGAGAGAGAGAGAGAGAGAGAGAGAGAGAGAGAGAGAGGGAGAATGGGGGGTTAGACAAATGGGGAGGGAGTAAGAGAGTAAGGGAGGGTACGAGACCGAAGGATGGAAGACACAAGAAGGAAAGGGAAACGAATATGAGAAAAAGGGGATAGGGAGGAAGGAGTTGAGGAGAGGGAGGAAACAAGGGTAGGAAAGGATATACGGCTGAAAGGATGGAGGAAGGAGGAGGAGGAAGAATGGAGGGAAACGGAAAGGAAGAGGAAAGGTGTAAAAGAGGGAGAAGGGGAAAGAGTAAGAGAGGGCAGGAGAAGGACGCGGGGTAACAAACAGAAAGGAAATAGGAATGAGAACGAAGAAACAGAAAGAGAGAGGGGGAGAGAGAGAGGGTGGAGCCAGGAGGGAGGGAGGAGGGGAAGAAGAGGAAGGAGGGGGGAGGGAGGAGGGGAGAGAGGGTGGAGACAAGAGGGAGGAAGGAGGGAGGAAAGCAGGGAGATTAAGGCCACAAATAAACGGGGAGAAAAAAGTAAAAAAATACCTAATACGGGATTTAAGTGAATCAGCAAACTCAGAAACATGGACGCGGAAGTAGAAAAAAAAAAATCAGATGAAATTTTCCTCTATGAATTTTGTCTATGGCTTTCATTGGACTGCATCTCAGGGGTAACGCGTACATTAACAATTAACCTATTCACCTCAAGGACATCATATCTAGTCTTGCTACCACCTTGAGACTAAATTTATCTTTGTGGAGACCTAATACTGCGGAGTTTAATAAGGAGTGATTCTGGCGAGCACAAAAAAGCTAAAAAGGAAAAAAAAAAAATTTGGCTAACGTCAGACAATTTCATTTGAAGGGGGAGGGGGGATCTCTAGGAGCGGCACTCTCCGTGTACCTTTCACTAACAGTTATCAGATGCGAGATGCTTCATTTCCACAGATTTTAGCGACAGCGTTGCCACATCACACCACATCATGCCAACTGCCGACATCAAACCACAGAAAATCACCCTCCCACACCACTCAGCGAAGCCACACCACACCACACAAAATCACCCTCCCATATCACACAGCAAAGCCACACCACACCACACAAAATCACCCTCCCACACCACATAGCGAAGCCACACCACACCACACCATACCACACAAAATCACTCTCCCACACCACTCAGCGATACCACACCACACCATACCACCCTACCAAACTACTCCACACCAAGGGTATTAACGGAGGGCCCTGAAGCTGCCGTATCTTATACTTCTGTTGTTGTTCAACTGGGAATGCGTTAAAAGAGCATACGCCTGACGAGGTTGCCAATCACTTTTTCCTTAGCCATTTACTGTACCTTCATTATCTTCTAATCTATGCATAAATAACACACAGGAAGATATTAACGCACCATATCGACAAGTAAACTGGTAAGGAAGAGGTGTT
Source organism: Coenobita brevimanus (assembly GCF_032717465.1). NCBI lineage: Eukaryota > Metazoa > Arthropoda > Malacostraca > Decapoda > Coenobitidae > Coenobita > Coenobita brevimanus. Next base: position 35,066,234 of record NC_137039.1, read on the forward strand.
AAATTTCCTAACCGCACGAAAACGACACGTTGTGAGAGTCAACCAATGAAAACGCTGGCTCTATTCAGGAAGCACAGAAATCACACACCTACGCCGCCTCGTGAAGTTACAGCCAGCCTCGGCCATCTCGCTATCTCTCCTTCAAAGTCCTTGATCATTATAACACTAGCTTAAGGTACAGAGAATCCCAGTATCACGCCCAAAAGTCCGTGAGACATGAATCATTAGCATCCCTGTAGCCTACGAGATAAACAACTAGCCGGCATGCATCCAGCCACACTTGCCTTGTTGTGAAGTTTCAGCCATCTCGCCATGCCTCTGCCAGCGTCCTCAAACTTCTTAACACTATCCAAAGATGTAGAAAATCCTTGTGTGATGCTCAGAAGTCCGCAGATTAAAAGCACGATGAGTAACGTCGCAAAACTTCAGTAAAAATCATAATTCACTCACACACCAACAAGCAGCCACCTCAACAGCGCCGCATGCTGCGTCCCTCGCCTGCGCATGTCACCATATTTGAGTTGACGGCAAGATATTTCCGCATCCTTTTTATTTTACAGCTTTAGTTTCTCTCGCCATGCTTACTGTATGCTTCTACCGTAACTTTAAGGGCGAAAAAGGCTCTTATACTTGACAATGTGTAAAGGATTTACGTGTTTGTGATAATTTAATGTACGATTATTTGGTAAAACTGGGAAGTGATGGCGGTGACGTGGTGGAGGGGCTGGGGGGGATGAGGGGGAAGACGGAGAGGAGGGAGAGGGGGAGACTGAGAAAAGAGGGGGTAGGGTAGGACGTGGGGATAGGGGGGGTCTGAGGGAGGAGAAGGTGGAGGGATATGGAGGAAAGGGGGTACAACAAGGAGATAATGGCTGAGAAAGGAAAAGATGGCGGAGTTCAGGGAAAATGGGGTGGAGCAGCGCGTACCGGTTAAATTCATTACACCCTCACCAAAAACTACTCAAACACCTGGGCACGACAGATCTGAAATTGAGCAGAACGTAGCCAGCCATCTCGATGTGGTTGGTACGCCTGCTTGTGGAGTCACTCATTTTGAAACCACTTACATTGCCAGACATTCCTGAAATCTAGAGGTATATTTTAGATATATTATTAGAATTCGTACCATACTCGTTAATACTATTCCCTGAGAACAATGGGTTTTAATGAGTAAGGGAACTGAATAACCATATTTAGATATAGTAAAGGGGTAGTACGAGGCATCAGTAAAGTTAAACAACTACCTACTACACGAATCGTAACACGCTGCTTTAGGGTAACGCCAGACGGTTTTATTCTGGTGACGGACAGACTCTTAATGCTGAGGCGTAATAATCACCTAAAATACATTCACTTCAATATGCAACGGTGGAATTACCTGACACGTTAATCTGACAGTTCGTTATATTGACTTTGCACTGTGATGACTGAGAGACAAAGACATGACAACGCAAATGACTACGTAACAGGCACGGGAATATGAACCACTGGTAACTCGGCCAATCACTCTTGCATGTTTATGTAGATGCACCACTCGATCGACACAAGAAGAGTCGTTTCCAGAATTTTTCGTCATCTCTCTCTCTCTACTAAAATTAAATATAAAAAAACAAAGACATGTTACAGCTGGAAGGAAAGCATGTGAAACTGGTTACCACCCAACGTACTACATGGTTTCTTGGCCTACATGCTATCATCTAACTCGTCACTGTGTATAGTTAAAAGCAAGCACCATGGCAAGTGAGTGGATGGGGGGCATGACGAATTCAGAAGGGGGGGTGACTGACAAAACAGAGGTTGAGTGAGAGGACTCCAAGAGACGTCAAGTACAAAAGAAAAATATCACAAGGGAGGAGGACACATGAAATGGAGAAGTTGTAGGCAAACCATGGCCGAGATTAGGGCAGTGGCGGGGTGCACGGTGAAAGTTGGAGAAGTTTGTTCAGCAGCTGGCTTGTGATGGTGGTGCTGATGATGATGATGGTGCTCTCTCTCTCTCTCTCTCTCTCTCTCTCTCTCTCTCTCTCTCTCTCTCTCTCTCTCTCTCACACACACACACACACACACACACACACGTGGTTAAGAGGTCATTAGTCAGTGGCGGTGTAGCCCTGAAGAGCCCCTCTGTTCCAATGTCCGCCTCACACACACTGCCCTATGTCTCAACCCTTCCCATCCCCATCCCACCACATCATCTTCCCCATCCCTCACATATCCTTACTAGTTCTCCCTCCCCTCTCATCTCCTCGCCGATTCTCTCCCCTCTTCTATTCTCTTCTCCCCATCCCACCTTGGCCAGTCTCCATTCTCTCCTTTCCACCCACACCGTCAACCCCCTCCTCACATCTCTTCATCCCTCCCCTCTACCAGGTCCCTCCTTTTTCTCCTAACTCTGTCTCTCTCTCTCTCCCCACCCAACTTGCCTATCCCTCCCTCTCTCCTCTCTCTCCTCCTCCTCCTCCAACACAGACTTCCGAATATTTCATTAGTATAATTTCCGGTAGCTGGAAATCCTCAGCTGTGCATGGACGTGGGTAGTAAAAAAAAAAAAATTATCATAAAAAATAAAAGCCTGAAGATTGTATTTTTTTAACTAAGTGAGCGAAAACCTAAGCACGCCCCGAATTATTGGCGATCACTGGAGTAACACCTGTAATTTGTGCTCAGCTTGCATCCCACAATACGAAGTAGGAGTCAGTAAAGATGTAAAAATATTATTCATTTTCAATCATCATCGTAAAAAGATTATAATGATTCAATTTTTTATCACCACCACCACAAATTATCTTAAGAAAAAATGATCTTAAGAAAACCGGGAGACTGTCCACACTCTGTCTTCTTAATTCTCAAACAAAAAGGAAAAAATATGGAAGTATGTTAGCATATTCTACTGCGTCTAAGACAATCCCTTCAGGCCGAGAAGGTAACTTTATACAGGGTGGTCGTCACTAGCAACTGGCCTGACTGTACCTTATGCCCTGGGAGGACGGCTCAGACTGCTGGCGTGGGCGTAGGAGTGGCAGCGGGTGTAGGAAATTAACAAAATGATGCAGGATAGACACTGATGACGCTGACTGAGCCGTACCCGCAACACACGAGAAATCACCCACCCTGGATCGGATGAAGGACGTTATATATGGGGCACCCTCTATTTTTGCTCTCCTGACGATTTTATTTCAGCCTGGGATAGACTTTTAGAACTGGGAGAGATTGGATACAGCCTTCAGTGTGTGTGTGTGTGTGTGTGTGTGTGTGTGTGTGTGTGTGTGTGTGTGTGTGTACTCTACTGGCCTCTTCTTAAACCCTCAAAATCTATACCACAGACATCCTGCATTACATCACATAACCTTGTAGGAATGAATCAGCCTACTGTTTTGTACTTGCACTATGTACTCATTTGTAACTCCCCTCTCTCTTCCTTTCATTCTCTGCTTATCTACAAAATTACTTCAGCCACCATATTTCCTCCCTATATCTCTCCTTTTCTCCGTCTCCTCTCTTTCTCATCTTCTCATAGTTCCTCTCCATTTTTCTCAACCCAGCTCCTCTCCTTCCCTGTCTCTCGTCCCTTCCCTCCCCGATTCTCCACAAATTGCCCAAGCCGGCACAATCCTTCCCCATTTGTCTGCACCCGATGCTCCCTCTCCTTCCTCCCCTCCACACCCACTCTCCCTCTCCACTCCTTCCCTCCACACCCACTCTCCCTCTCTCCACCCCTCCCCTCCACATCTGTGCAAGTTCCGCTCTAGTAAAAAGAACGAGCCAACTGTTGCAAAGCTGTTTCTTTCTTGCTCTGCACTTGCTCCCCTCAACACAATTTTTCAGCATACCCCCTCAGACCATCCCCACCTCACCCGGTTTTTTAACACTCAGTCCCACCCATCACCTCCCCACCCTCGGTCTAAACACCATACCTCTTAACACGCCACCCCACCTAACCCCAGCCTATCCTACTGACCCCATCTCTCTCAACAGATCACCTCATCGCTCATCACCATCACCTCCCTCCCCAGTCTTTCAATATCGTACCCTTCCCATCACTTCAATACCCCAATCTTCAGCATCCCTCCCAACCGTACCCTGCTCCATTCTGCTAATCTCACCTCCCAACATCCCACCCCATCCCATCCCACAACATCCCATTCCACCCAACTCTTCAACACCCCACCTCACCCCTCCACACCAATACTCACTCCTGTCAACCCCATCCCACATTTCAAAACCCCATCTCACCCCTCCACACCAATACCCACCCCAGTCAACTCCATCCCACATCTAAACAACCCACCTCTCCTCAAAACATCCTACTCCTTTTTAGCACCCCACTTCATCCCACTCCATCGTGCTCACATATCACTCCTCGCCTAATCAAATCACACTACTCCCTTTCACTGCGTCCTACTTTACTTCCTCTCACCACACTCTGATGCATATATTCTCTCTTTTTATCTCTCTCTTCCTCATCATCTTAACCTTCATCATTATCAATGTTTTACAGTCACTCCATCCTCCCTCATTCATGACTCTTCCTCCCTTCGTTATCTATCTCCTCTCACCATCATCATCACTGTATCTTACTTTACTTCCCTCTCCACCCACTCCATCCTCCCTAATACACTACGCTCTTCCTCCATTTATTTCCTCCCTCTCTCCCTCCTCTTACCACCACCGCTACCACCACCATCCTCATCCTCTAAGAGCTCAGTCCAGTACAAAGGCCTTCAACAATTTTCTCCTCTCTTACCTTTTTATCTGCTACATCTCAACGGATCTAGGTCACACAAGGTAAACTTCAACAGCTTTCATCCGATATTGACCAAAGTTTGTGGAAAAGTTAAACGTCATAAAAAAGAACGATTTTGATAGAAATCGGTCGAAAGTCATGGTCACGAAGCAAAGTCAAATGTTTAGCCCTTATATCAAGTGGCAGGTGTTAATTATTTCTTTCTGGTTATGGCATAGTTATCTAATCTTACCCAATTCTTTCTCTCCTCTCTCCTCTTCACAGATACAAGACCCATGTAGTTATTATTTTTTTAAGGATAAATTAGGCCTATCATTATATATTACATAATTCTTCCCACATACTTGCCACATTTATCACACTTGTTTCTTTTTACCCCGTCATCCCCATCCACTTCCTTTCCCACATACCGAGACTCATTCCCTACATCCTGTCCATTAATTCATTCAACACCCCCTCCCTGCACCTTCCCCCTCCCTTACCCTCTATTTCCTCCCTCACCCTCTCTTCTCTGCGCCCTTCTTCTTCTTTTCACCTCTCTCCTCTTTATTCTACATTCCTACCGTTAACTTTTTTTCCTTCTCTTGCTCTCTCTTCTTTCTACTTCCATCTCCTTTCTTTTAACTTTCCTCTCTTCTTCCCCTCCCACTTCCCTCCAATCAGTATTTTTTTCATCTCTCATCTCCCGTTATTTTCTCTTTTCTTTCTCTCCCCTCTCTTCTCTCTACGTTATTCTCCTCTCCTTTTCCTCGTCTCTTCCCTTGCATTTTCTCCTCTCCCTTTCTGGTTTCATCCCATCTTTCCCCCCGTCTTTCTGCTTTCATCCTCCCTCCTCTTCTCATCTTTCCTCTTCTCCTCTGCTCTTCTCTTGCCCTTTTTACCCTCCTCTCCTTTCCTCCCCAACTGACGGCCTCATTACGTATCGCACAGCTGCCTACCATTGTGCAGGCGCGTAAAAATCAGTTGTTAAAATACACAGATACATACATACTGACAGAGACATACGAACATACATATATACACACATACATAAACATACCGTACATCACCATCATCATTATCATCCTCATCCCGGCCCTTATTCCCAGCTAAAAACGTGGATGCAGAAACAAGGAAAGAGATAAAACTTACAGAACTATCGAGAACATAATAGCCAATGAAATTAATCATAAGAATACAATCATTCACACATCATTCAAGCCTCCGGAATATACATACCTGTACGTACATAAATACTCATACATATACATACATACATAAGATACATACAGATTCATACACACAACACATACGTACTATATACCGGCACATACATATACATATCAAATATTTACATATATATTGGTACAAACATTTGGCAGGAAAGTCAGACAACTAAGAGATGTTAAGAGCAACATGAAGACGATCGATAAGAAAGATTCCTTAACCCATTCACCCCGAGGACGACCATTCTATTATATGCTTGTTTAATGCTACCTCTAGACGATTTATCTTCACCTTACGAGCGATTATTTATTTATTTTTGTATTTATTTACCAGTTTGTTTTAAGCAGGGGGTTCTGATACGTCCTTCATTAACCTCTTCACACTGAGATGCTTCCTAAGATGCATCAAATCACCTACAAGTAACACGAATAAAGATGTCACCGTACTGAAGGGTCTGATACAAGGCCCCACAAAGGACACGAAATAAAAAAGAATTCTACACACACACACACACAAAAATCCAACTGTTTCCTGGTGAAGGGATGAATGATGGACAATTAGAGTGATGGAGGAGGGCGGAGAGGAAGGCTGAGAACGAGGCAGACAGACAAAAGGTAGAAAGGAGACAGATGGAAGAAGGAATGTGTGTGTGTGTGTGTGTGTGTGTGTGTGTGTGTGTGTGTGTGTGTGTAAATAGGGGCTAGGTTAATGTATCTGACTGCTTAAGATGCTAGACGTAATAAAGGAGGGGAGAATTTTCAATACAACTGTGTATTAATATAATAATTATTCCATATTTACTACACCCGCTCGAACGATAGCGCAGCCGGTGTATTGTGTATTGCTGTGCATCGTGTGTACTGATGTGTATTGCTGTGTATTGTTTTGAGGTGTGTTTGAGGGGAGATAGATGGAACGCAAATGCTTGTAAGAAAGGAAGGATGCAAAATGGAAGGAGGAATGAAACAAAACAACAATAAATGAAGGAAAGAAAGATGGAAGGAAAGAAGAAGAGTTGATGGAAGAAAGGAAAGAATATGAACGGAAGGAAGGAAGGAACGAGGAGGAGGAGGAGGAGGAGGAGGAGGAATGATGACTGATGACAAAAGAAACAACGAATAAAAAAAAAAAAGGAACGCAAACTGAAGAGAAGAAACGATAAAAACAAAAAAGCAAGAAAAGAAAAACATTAAATACACATGAAAAGAATGGAACGAACGAATATACGAAGAGACAAAAAAGAAAGACAAGATACACGAGACAAAGTAATGAAAAATGGAGACAGAGAGAGAGAGAGAGAGAGAGAGAGAGAGAGAGAGAGAGAGAGAGATAAGAATGTTAAAAAGCAAGGCAGATAAAGAGCAGGCGTATATTTTCAATGCAGCAAGAAATAACATGGCTTTACCCACGCTGAAAAAAAAAAAAAGGAAATGAGAGAGAGAGAATCATTAACAAGATGCTTGTGAATTGCAGACAGAGGCGGAGACGGAGAGGGGAGGATGTGAAAGGGGGTAACAAGAAAGAAGAAATGAGGTGAGAAGGGAGGAAAGAGGAGAGGAGGTGGGGGGGGGGAAGTAAAGGAAGGATAAGAGGAAAAGGGAGAGGAAAAAAGGAAAGGGGATAGGAGAGAGAGGGGAGGAAGCAGGAAAATGGGAACAGGCATGAGGGAAGAAACAAAGGAGAAGGAAGAGGAAAAGAGGAGAGGGAGGTATGAAGAAGGTAAGGAGAACATAAGAATACGAATGCAACAGTCAGCTACCACTCTTACTTGCTTCTGTATTTATTATGCTTACTACATCTTACTAGTCTAATTTATGCTTTGTCTCCTTCATATCAACTAAGGCTGCTTTAATAACATCGAAAGGAATATAAAAATCCTTGTGCGAAGAAATAAGGACGTAGGATGTGGTACTTGCGCGACACCTTGGCCTACTAGAATACGTACCCGGACGCATCACTCACGCGGTCACTTTTCTAGCGCCCAGAAAACTAGTTCCATACATTTTTAGCCATTGTTTACCCTGTATGGTGTATTTTGGGTATTAGTCTTCATAATTAAGTTCACTGAGCACAGCGGTTTTAATAAATAATGCCACATATGCAATATTTGTACGAAAAAAAAAAAAATCCACCAATGAAAATAGTAACACGAAAAATACCATAATTTCCCTAACCACCAAATTTTGTCTACGACTCTGCAGTCTTATATCTATTCAGCAAAGAACGTTAACAAAGAGGGCACGTTAACACTATTCGTACGAAAATAAATGAAAAATAATAAAAAGGGAAGGAGCGAAGCGGTGCGTAATCTCAGCGTATTATCACTACTATTATTATCACTGTCATTATTATTGGTTAGTATAAGGAATAGTAACAGTATTACGGTAGTAGTAGTTAGTCGTAACAGTAGTATGAGGTCGATGAAAATATGGCAATATTAGGCTTTCTTAACATTTTTCTTTAGCGATTTAATTATGAGAACGTACAGTATGTGTTATTTTCCTCGTTTAAATATCGACACAAGTTACATAAATAACATACATTATTCTAAATCGGGAATAAACTACTAAGGATGAAGTGCTTTGCATACTCCAATGCCGACGAGAACACGGAAACTCAACGCACAAATTACTTACCTTATCTTCCACGTTTCCTCCGATTTCACGCTTCTTCTCAATCTCCTGTCTTTTCACGGCATTATAATGACACTGTATATAAAACTGTTCCGTATCTAACGCAACTGTCCCAAGATCTTCGTGAAAATTACGAGAGGCGAGACACGCGCAACATTTGAGCGCTTTTTCCCGCCAACGATGACGCGGAATACATGATGACCCAGGCGGGAAGATGTGGTACCTGTGCGACACCTTGACCTACGAGAATACGTGCCCCGACGCAGCACTCACGCCGTCACGTTACGATCTCCCACGTTTTAGCCACTGTTTACCCTGCATGGTGTATTTCGGGTATTAATGTGCATAATTATATCCATTAAGCATAGCAATTTAAATAAACAATGCCACCTAAGCAATACTGTATGAAAATTTAAAATACACCAAAATTCCACCAATGAAAATATTAACACGAAAAATACCATACTTTCCCTACCCACCGAATTTCGTCTATTAATATGCAATCTCATATATATTAAGCAAAGAGTTAATTAAAGAATGGTCATGTTAGCATTACTCGTATGAAAGTAAATGAAAACTAATCGACAGGGAAGGAAGGAAACGGTGCGTAATCTCAGCGTATTATTATTACAACCTTGATTATTAGTTAGCAGTAGTAGTAAGTAGTTTGTCGCAGCTGTAGCAGAAGTAGTAGTTAGTCGACGATAATATGGCATTATCAGGCTTCCCTAACACCTCTCGAGCGACTGTTTTAATGTATGTATGCACGTATGTACATTTATACCGTACACAGTATATGTATGTTATTTTTCTTGTTTAAATACCAGCACAGGTTACATAAATAACGTACATTATTCTAAAGCAGGAATAAACTAGTAAGGATGAAAGTGCTTGGCAGGCTCCACTGCCGACGAAAACACGCAAACTCAACGCACAAATTACTTACCTCATCTTCCACGTTACCTCCATGTCACGCCTCTTCTCTATCTTCTATATTTTCACGGCACTATAGACTCACTGAATATATGTAGCTTTTACGACTCCAACGCAAATGTCCCAAGATACTGGTGAAAAATACGAGAGGCGTGACGTGTGCTGCTCTCCCACACTTTTTCCCGCCTATAATGTCGCGGAGGAATATTAAGATCACCTAGGCAGTCCCGTCTCAATCTCCCAAGAAAACTAGTTCCGATACGTTTTATAGCCACTTTTTACCCTTTTTCTGGCGCATTTCTGCTATCAGTCTGCAATTATGTATCAATTATGCAAGGATATTGAATGAAAAATGCCACAAAAGCAATATTTATCATAAAATCACCAAAAGTAGAATATGGGGAGCGGCGCGTATCACAAGGGAGCGGCAATTTTATAACATCTGTCCAATAGGGAATCTTCACAATTCTTATTTGTTATCTATTATGCTTACTACAGCTTACTAGTATAGTGTATGCTGTTTATGTTTCCTTAATAGCAACTAAGATTGCATTAACAACACAGAAAGGAATATAAAAGTCCCGTGGGAAGAAATAAGACGTTAGGTTGTAGTACTTGCGCGACACCTTGACCTACTAGAATACGTGCCCGAACGCATCACTCAAGCAGTCACGTCTCTATCTCCCAAGAAACTAGTTCCCATACATTTTGGCTTCTTTTTTTTTATAACTTTTATGGTACATTTCGGGCATTTGTTTGCAAAATTAAATCCACTGAGCACAGATATTTAATAAGTAATGGCACTGAGCAATATTTATGGAAAAATCGCCTGAGCTGGAAGGTATGAGCAATGTATTACCATGGAGTGGCCATTTTAACTTGAGCATGCTGAGGAGTTTCTCTAATACTCTTAATTGCCATTTGTTATGCTTGCTACACCTTATTTGTCTAATATACGCTGTTTATTCCTTACTATCAACTTAGTCTGCATTGATAACATAGAAGGGAATATAAAAGCACCACGCGAAGAAATAAAGCGGTAAGGAAGAGATGACTGAGTGACACCTTGGCCTACCTGAATACGTGCCAGGACGCAGACAAGCGGTGAGGTGAGAAAAAAAAAATCACACATACTGTATGTATATTTACAAGACAAAGACTCGTCTGGGACACTATTTACGTAAACAAATAAGATGAAATAAGGAAAAAACAAAACTAACTTATATTCAACCTAATTTCTATTCATTAACCTTATTTCTATATACAAAAGCTATTCCTAGTCTTAAAAATTCTTGTGAAGATGGACTTTATAGGTTGAGCTGAAGGGTTTTCTTAAAGCTAAGAACAACAACTGCACTAACAATAATAATAATAATAACAGTAATAAAAAAGCAACCTCTTTCACCTGGCGAATCATGATGCAAGTAAAAAGATGTCATCACAATGAAAGGGTTAACAAGTTACTTCCTAGGTTAAGGCTAAGAGAACGAGAACGAGATAGGAAGATTAGAGTGAAAAGGTGCATGATGATGGGCATCTTGGAAAGGCAGGAGGGAGGAAAAGCGAGAAAGAGAGAGAGAGAGAGAGAGAGAGAGAGAGAGAGAGAGAGAGAGAGAGAGACGGGAAAAGTAATGTGAAAAAGCACATGCAGGAAGGTGACCAGGGTGTGCATGAGACGATGGAGATGTGAAGATGAGAGAATTTGAAAAGGTAAAATATGAATGAGCTGGAGATATGAAAAGAAAGGGAAGGAAGCTTGAATGCGCGAAGAGGAAGGGGAGACATGAAGCAGCCGAATGAGAAAAGGAAGACCACGAACGAGAGGGAAAGATCTGAGGGGAAGAGTGCATGATGGAGGGCGGGACCGAGTGGCAGGAGGAAGCGGAGACAGAAAGCTGACGGAGGAATGAGAAGACGATGACCATTATGGAAGAATGAAGTGGAAAAGATGTTACGCTGAGAAGAAAGTAAGAAGAGGATGTGTACGCCCAAGGACGAGGTGGAAGATTAGGGTGGAAGGATGGAAGACGGAAGGCGGGCTGAGATGGAGGAGCTTTGAGGCAGTTTTGGGGGCGGGCACTCCGGAGGTACAGTGGGATTGGACGACTGACAAAAGAATACATTATAAAGCTTTCTGGAGAGGGAGGGTGAGGCAGAGTATGACTGTGAGATGAAGGACACATCAATAAGACTGCGTGGGCGTGAGATGAGTGAGTGAGTGGGTCAGTGAGTGACGGGGGGAATGAGTGAGTGAGAGGGGGAGTGAGTCAGTGTGAAGGTAAGTGAAATTGGAGTGAGTGGGTGAGGGAAGGAGAAAAGTTAAATTACAGCATTAGGCCTTATTCGGTACTTTATTCTGGCTGTCACGCTTAACTACAGCTGTAGGTAACCCAAAGTAAGTAGAGTTAATGAAGGCTCTGAAAAGCTGGACAGCGGAAGACTTTATAATCTAAGAAACCTATAATGCTACAGGGAAAATCAGCTAACATCTATCCACTTGTACGGTAACGGGGATGGAACCCTGGACTACTGGGGCCTCGTTGCTGCGCCTTCTGCAGGGAAGAAAGCGAACAGCATGATGACGGAAACTCTGAGAGCAGAAATTATACATGAAGGGGTTGACGGCAGCAGCGGCCACCAGCAACCACCAGGCCAGGTAGTGGAAGCATGGCAAGCGAGTCCACAACCTCAGGGTGGCGGCCACACCCACCGGCACCAGCCACACCACCGCCACCACCAGCATCACCACAAGCGTCACTGTCACCTGCCGGTCTTGCTTTCTCCACGTCTCGTCCAGCCCCACCACAGAATGCCACACCTGCTGATCCATCTGTTGTCTTTTGACTTCTGCCCGCCAGGCTTGCACCGCCCTGGCTCCATGCAGGATGGTTATGGCCCAGGACAGTGTGGCAAGAGCAACGTATAAATAAAGCAGTACAGAGGACTTCCCTCTGTTGCCTCCAGTGGGCATACTCAAAGTTAATTTGGTCACTGGGTCAAAGAAACCAATGTATCTAACCTCATCTTCACGGCTCAACACGATGCTTGCTGAAAGGAGGAAGGCAGCCACCCAAACACCTGCCAAAGTCCACATCACTCGTGGTAGTGTCATTAGTCGATTGATGCTGAGTGGCCTCGATGTTCTACGGTACCGTTCAAAGCTGAGGACAAGCAGTGACAGAAGGGAAGCAATGAGTGAGAAGGTGAAGAGAAAACTGGCAAAAGCTGGGAAGCCTGATCGCTTGAAGAGGAAGTTTCTGAAAGGTGAAGGCAGAGCAAGCTGCTGGTGTGTGAAGTTCGCTAGGAGAGAGTCCGAGTCCAGTTGGTAGAGTGTAAGGTATCCATGGACTAGAGCCACATGGTCACGCACACCCAGACACGCCGGAACACCCATCAACAGGTCTGCCAATGCTAAAGACATTCGCAGGAGGCTCTGGGGTTCACTTTCATGGGCACCGTTCAGCAGGATGACTAACACCAGAATATTAGCAACCAAAATAGTGGGAGCAACCAAACCAGGCAGCAGGAAGAGCAGCAGCTCTTGCCATTTGTCAGTAAGATAAGCCCAGTCCACCACAGGGTCAAGGCCTCCCAATGGGTACAAGATGACCTCATCCAAAGCATCAGTGCTCCAAAACTTGTTGATAGTGGCACGTTGCTGATCATACGCCACTTGCAGTCTCTGCCAGAACCTCGCAGGCAAGTACTTATAGCATGATCCTCCTTGCAGTGTGGTTGTGAAAGGTCCCACACGAATTATACCATTGCCGTCCATGCCACGTATAGAAAACCTTCCTGAACATATTTCTTTCAGACACTGTTCGTCTGAGTTGGCGATGGCACCAATGGCAACGTCCAATGAAGCCTGAAAGTCTGGATGTTCTGGATTGAGAGGATGACAGCGACGACCTGGGGGAACCATTACAACCCAACCTTCATCCTTTCGAAACCACTCGTCCTCCTCTAAACTGACACCATGCTTGCCTCTGGTCCAATATGCTCCGATCGTCAGGTTAGTGGTATGAGGTTCCATTGGTGCACAAGGATTCTGGATTCTCTCCCAAAAGATGACTCTGCCTTGGCGCTCCCCTATTTCCCAAATAAGGCAACGGAAGCGCTCACGTCTTTCACCCCACACACTCAGTATGTGTGTTTTTATGTGCTTCAGGTCTTTCACAGTCACACAGTTAGCAGAAGAAGCACTGAAGAAAGCCAAAAAATTAAACTGCAGATGTTCTGGAAAGACGAATGACTCCATAAACTTTTGAAGAGTGTTGTATGGAATGGTTGAACGCATCCAGATAACATGGGAAGGGTGTATATAATGGGTTAAGAATGCTTCACCCCTACATACTGCATGCATTAAATCATATTTGTTACAGTTAAGCAGATTTAATACATTCATAGGACCTGACCAGAAACTGAAGTTACAGTCCAGGAAGACCAACTTACCCATCCATGTATCTAAAACCGTCACATTTTCCAAGTATACTACTGACTGGCTCACCATTTTGACTCCCTGCACACACTTTTCAACTAACTCACTCTCATCTGAAGGAACAGTGAGATCATACACATACCATTTTCTCTTCACCTTATTTGCACTCATGTCAGGATACATCAAGATTTCAAACTGTAGTCCTGCACAACTCTCAAGACCAACCGATACGAAATCCAGCTTGGAATTATATACAGCGGTACTTCTGGGCAAAGGGAGGTTCTTGCGAGTCTGACGAATCCAAACACAGGTGGAATTCAAGACATGGAAGAGGGGTGGCTCATCAGGGGAAGCAGACGGTGACTTATTCAAACTCTCCAGGCAAGTCTGACACTCCCCTGGGCCCTCCCTCACAAGAACGAAGTAGCTTGCTGCGCATGATGTATTATGTATCCTACCTCCAACCGACCTGATGTAAGATGTGATGAGGCATGACACACAGGAGCTTCCAACACTTCTGCAGCTCTCAATAAGGAGGAAGCAGGTCACACAGACAGCGTTTGGTGGAGGTTGCACGTGGTAGCAGAACAATATACACGCGCTGGAACAAAAGAAGTGGGAGTTATTATACTGAACATAATTTTCAAGAGCACTGACTTCCCGTAGACATGTTTGCGTGATGTGAGAGTCAGCATTGTATTTATTCATCTGTACTTTCGTCACATTGACATTTCTGCATCTTTCCCTATTCACGGTCAGCTCGTACATCGTCACCATTATTAGACACGCATCTGGCAGACCCTCAAACTGAAGTACTGAGTCTGCTATGGGTGACAAAAGCAGGGTCACACTTGTATTAGCATGGACATAGGTGCTATTCCCTCGATAAACTGGCTTGCCATCTACATTTCCCAGCTTGCAGAGGAACTTGTACCTGTCAAGGGAAGTCTTCTGGGGCTCCTGATGGTGGAAGTGAAGGTAGTAGGTGTGACCGAGAGACGAATGGGTCCCCAGCGGCATTATCCCAACACATGGGCTACATATAAGACACCGACACCACACTGGCAAAGCATCCACATTGAAGTCTTGGGGAAGAATCGCACACTCACACGGTAGTCCTGAAATACCTAAAAGTTCAGAGTCTCGTTTTAGGCATGTCTGCGGAAGGGGCATCAAAGAGCACCTATCAGAGTCATGCTGCGATCTGGCAAGGGGTGAAGATAGTAATGCTTCAGCTTGAGATGGTAATGATGTGCTAGTGGACAAAGATGTTACAGTGCCGTTAGGTGACGATACTCGTACAGTGAAGGGTAGTGACGATGCAGTGGCAGACGGTGATGATACACGTTTAGACAGTAATGATAAGGCAGACTCTGGTAATGATAGGGTAGAAGATAATGAGGCTGCAGTGGGATTAGGTCGTGGTATGGAGAACTTGGATGAGACTATTGGGACAGTTGGTGAGATTACAGGCTGCAACGGAGATACAACAGACACATATGGTGACGACAGAGGTTGAGATACAGGTGGAGAAGAGACATTCACTGCTAACAAGGCTTGGCATAACAGTGAGGCAGAGGCATTCAGCGATAAGGAAGGAGATTTAGATGGTGACGTTGCAGATTGGCACGGTAATGTTATGGATTGCAATATTGATGTTTGATTGGCATGCTGCAGTAACAGAGCTCTGCGGGTGATGACTCTACACTCTGCTTCTCTGCCTCTATCGACTGCAGTGGTTGGGTGACTGCTTTTGACGCGGCCTGATCTCACCACGACACTTGGCAAACACAGAACCACCGCAAGCAGCCATACGCAACCGCAGTCCATCTGACGAGCACCAAAATAAACAAAATAGAAATCAAATGAAAATGAAGATAAAGATGATGATGGTGATAGTGGTGGTGGGTTGGATAATAAAATAATGTATACTGTGTTGTATACACAACTTTTTTTCTTTCACAACACAAGGATGAATTATTGTGAAGACAGTTGAAACAACAACTCACAACCGTAGTGTTGGTAGTAGCGACAATCGTAGTAGTAGGCAGTCCTGGTGATTAGCGATTTTCTTTCCTTCACGGTAGTAGTGTTAGAAGTTATAACAGTGGTGGCAGTGGAGAGAAGTGATGAAAGGCACTGATGGTTTTCTTGTTTTGTTTTTCTAATGTCTCTTAATATCACGTTAACAGCCAGAAGTGATCAGCCACCCCACCCCTCACTTCATTTTTGAAGCATTTCGGCGCCTTGATGGATGAGAACTGAAACTTATAACGGCAGTAGTAGTGGCAATGGTAGCTGCGATGGTAGTGGTGGTGGTATAGTTGGGGCAGTAGTCCTCGCAGTGGTTGTTGCAGAAGATGTGGCTGTAGTTGAAGCAGTAGTGGTAGCTGCGATGATAGTAGTGGTAGTGGTTTAGCCGTAGATGAGGTGGCAGCCGTGGTAGTAATGGTAGTAGTTGCCGTAGTGGTAGTTTAGATGAACTACTATGGGTGACGATGGTACTCGTGGTGGTACCGGTAGCTGTAGTAGTGGTTTTGTCGTAGTAGTGGTGGTAGTTGCGGTAGTGATGGTGATAGTTGCACAAGTATGGGTGACGGTGATACTCGTGGTTACTGCAGTAGTCATGAACGGTGGTAGTTTGAAGATATTGGAGACAGTGGTGGTTTGGAAGTGTTGACAATGGTAGTAACTGGTAGTCGTGGTTGCTGTGGTGGTGGAGTGGGAAAGGGTGGAGAGACATACTGAGGGGTGAGGAAGTCAAGATCTACCAACCCCTCCAGCGGAAGAAAAAATCACAAGTTATCTCATGTTTATAATTATGCTTGCCTTCCTCCCACGGTCTCTGTGACATCTTGATAGGAAGGAAGGAAGGAAGGAAGGAAGGAAGGAAGCAAGCAAGCAAGCAAGCAAGCAAGCATGCAAAAAAGCATACATGCAGAAGAAGGGAAGGGAAGAAAACGAAAGAAAGAAAGAACGAAAGAAAGGGTGGATGAAGAGCAGGAAGGGGAGGTGAAGGCAACTCAGGAGAGCACTTAAGTTACATATGAGAAAACCTCAAATAAAAAGGATGAGAAAGAAGATAGTCCCGCTCCCATCCAGCATCACTGTCATCCATATCCGTCCCCCACCCCCTCTCTCTCTCTCCCTCTACGTTCATATGAGAAGCTGTGAGGATAAAAGTGAACAAAGTCTGATGCTTGTGGATCACAGTTTCCCCATGCTTCTTTTTAAAGACTATTCACCATTTAGTACTAGCCTCAACACTCTGGGGAACGTTGTCACTGAAGGCCATGCAAGAAGAGTATATGAGAGCAGAAGGGTTATATTGATGCATGCACTGAGCAAAAATTGAGTTCGTGAAGGAATTATTTGTTACCCATAAAATTTCCCGTTCTTTAAGGCACCAGTTACTTAAAGAAAACGGTTCCTTAAGGTATTGTTGAGGATGACTATTGTAAATGGTATCCGCGTACTTCATTAATATCAATCCATTTTTTCATTATTCGTAAATGATTGAGAGAGAGAGAGAGAGAGAGAGAGAGAGAGAATTACTTCTTGCAGTTACACGGTTACATTCAATCTGCATTAACCTTTTCACTATAATACTTCACTTCTATCTTGCTATCCCAGACTCGAAACACAGACAGGCCAAATATGGGCAAAGAGAAGGATTGTTGTGATGCTGATGTGGACATGCTGCAGATCATTCAGATGGGTTGGCTATGAAAAAATGGAGAACGATATCGACTAGGAAAGTCAATATCAATGAGGTGGAAATGGGGGAGGGGATCCAAGGATGAGGTGGTGAGGTATTAGAGTGTGAAGGTGCGTGAATTAGAGAAAGGGATCAAGTGAAATAGAGGCGGTTGTGGTCATCCATTCCTCCATCTGGCTACTGTATAAACACTGATAAAACAATGACGTTCTTTATCTTTCATTCCGAGTTTCGCTAGACAATTTGACTCGGCTTGCAGGGGACAACTATTGCAGGTTTCTTCCCTTCCTGCTGTTGACATAAAACTATATTTACTCTAACTTGGCCTAAAACATCCATCTCTCCATCTTGAATGCTACAGCAGGAAATTAATGCCTTTAAGGCCCTATCACACGGTACCTCGTACCAGGAACGGCCGAGAAAGATTTATGTGGAACAAAACTTGGACGCTATCACACATGTTCCTCGTATCCTCGGCAAAGGACATGCTTCTCACACTGTTGCCAGAACCCCGTCTCGCGACTGTGGACAGTGATCGCTGTCGCTGACTCGATAAAGAATAAGGAGAAGCAACTTTTGTTTACAAACTGGTACACACGCGGAACTGCCTCAATTTCTCCATAAGGGCGAATTCAGCTGCCCTTGTCCAGGAAATCGATGATAAAGCCATCAGTACGTTGTTGTTGTGGTGGTGTTTTCAGGTGGCGACTGGTTCGTCTACTCTACCTGCGATGGAGTCCTCGGTTGTAAACACGTGATATTTTATCGACATCACAGTTTCCTCGGTGTAGGAAATATTAACTCTTTATAAGGCCTTCAAAACGATTGATATTTATTATAAAATATTAATAAGTATTCAGAGTTAGGCTAAATGTTTAATAATGTAGTATGATATATTCTCTGTCAAGTAGCCTGGGTTTTGGTCACACTGTTTTGCCCGTCGTATCGTCGGCAGGAATCCATACAGACGGGTTCCAAATGCCCGTGGTATCGTCGGCAATTTTACCACGTTACCGTTCCGATTTACCATCGTATCCTCGGCAAACCTCGTATGAGGTGCCGTGTGATAGCCCCTTCATGCTACCCGCGAAAAGGTGTTGTGGAAAGCAAATACACCCGTAGCATTGTCTTTGCCGCTGAGCAACGTGAAACAGACACCAATAAGAACCAAAACCAGGGCCAAATTATGATGAAAAATCTATACTAATCATTTCCATGTACAGTACTTTAAGAAAACGATAATTTGGGGTTAGATTGGAAAGCCATGCTACAACTTGTTTGAGGAAATGATTTTGTTAGCAGGTGTGTGTGTGTGTGTGTGAGTGAGAGAGAGAGAGAGAGAGAGAGACTGGAGCAGGTCCCGTTGCTGCAGCGTACCGTTCACTGCTTACAGGTGGAGAAAGAGAGAGAGAGACAGACAGAGAGTATAGATAAAGTAAAGGTATATATACTACATATAAATAAAATATACATACGTATATTTATAAACATATATAGACAGATAGATAGATAAACAGACAGAAAGACAAAAATATCAGCAAGATATTAAAGTGTTATGGTAATAGCATGGTGTGTGTGTGTGTGTATGTGTGTGTGTGTATGTGTATGTGTGTGTGTGTGTATGTGTGTGTGTGTGTGTGTGTATATAGGGTAGTACCTCTGACCACTCTGTTGACGAGGCAAACATACTGATCGTTTAGGGCATCCCTCATCTCCCTCCCTCTTTGATTCTCCTTCATTCTCTCCCTCCCCCTTCATCCCCCTTCTTCTTCCTTCCCCTCCTTCCTTCCTTTAATCGTTCTCATTTCTTTCTTTCTTCCTTCGCTTCTCTCCTCCTTCTCCTTCCTTTCCTTTCTCATTTTCTTCCTTCGCCTCTCTCCTCCTCCTAAATCTCTCTCTCCTTTTCTTCTCATTTCCCTCAAATCTTTTTTCATCTGCCTCCTTCCTTTCCATCCCCCTTCATCACTCATTTCGCCCCCTATTTTTTTCATTTTTTCCTCTCTCTCTCTCTCTCTCTCTCTCTCTCTCTCTCTTAGCTTACGGTAACGAACGCTCCATGCAGTCATTACAGGAAATCAGCTGCATGTCGATAATCCACATGTTCTTCCTCTCAGCCAACCACGCCCTTGTGTAGTCGTTTTGTTAACTATAGTGCGTCTACACTAACCTGGCAAAGTTCCCTAACCCTCCAGCTCAGTTAATGGTCAAGTGTAGTTAGACTGGAGGGCGGATTTGACTAGTAACCAAGGAGACTCAATCCCACCTCGTAACTATGGGTCACTGAACTTCACGTCAACACGACACTGTATTTATGTTGTGGGAGTGGGTCAGTTCTGTCAGGTGAAAACGAGAGAGAGAGAGAGAGAGAGAGAGAGAGAGAGAGAGAGAGAGAGAGAGAGAGAGAGAGAGAGAGAGAAATACTTCCAATAATAAACCACCTTCCATTCCCTTCATAAAACAAAATAAACATACACATACCCAAAGAAGCCAACCATCGTACTCACCCCCTGTAAAAGGCAGAGAAAAAAATTGTTAGATTAAAAAAAAAAAAGAACTTACACTACCTTTATAAAATTAACTAAGCAGATAAATAAATACTTAACGTAAAATGAAAGGACACACTACCATCACGCACAGTAAATGTCTTCGTGGACGCCCTGAATCATCTATGGCATTAGGCTCAAGATGGAATAGATGGATATTTTAGATGAAATGGTTAGGTCTGTCTCCACTTTGCCTATATGTGAGTCTAAATATGTACACACACACACACACACACACACACACACACACACACACACACATATCTACGCAGCAATGTGTGGCAGGAGGAGGTGGGGGTGGGAGAGGTGTGAGAATAAGGCGTGGAAGCTCATAAAGGTGACATCTGCTCTCTCTCTCTCTCTCTCTCTCTCTCTCTCAAGAATCTGTGAGCAAGAACCCGTTATGGTGCTTCGGACAGGTAGGCAGGATGGTAGATAAGAGAGATGGGTAATAAATTGGTAGAATGGTTGGTTGGTTGGTTGGCTGGTTGGTTGGATGGATGGATGGATGGTTGACAAGCAGGAGGGAAATAAAGAAGACATGTTGGTAAGTTGGATGGTTCAAAGACATGCAACGGTATAAGGCAGGTACTAGGTAGGTAGCTAAGGTGGTGGGCTAGATTGGCTGTTTGGTAGATACTAAATGAACGAAGGAAGAAAGGAAGTAGAGAAAAAAGGAAGGAAGAAAGAAAGGAAGTAGAGAAAAAAGGAAGGAAGGAAGGAAGGAAAAAAGGAAGTAGAAAAGAACGGAAGGAAGTAGAGAAAGAAGGAAGAAAAGAAGTAGAGAAAAAAAGGAGGAAGGAAAGAAGGAAGTAGAGAAAAAAGGAAGGGAGGAAGGAAGGAAGGCAGGAGTGGAAGCTGGTATTTTTTATCCATCTAATTTCTATTTTCTTTTCACTTTTTATCTGCAAACAAGTCATGGTGTCTACCAGTTCACATTGTTTAGCTATGTATTCTTTTATCTGTCTACAAAAACATAATGGCAAGAAAAGGTATAGGAAAAGTCTACCTATCCACCTACCTACCTATTTATCTACCTGCTTATCTGTTTATATCTATCAATCTATCTATCTGTTTATCTCGCCATAATCTCTTAACATTCTTTTCTCACAGCTAACGAGAAAAACAAATCTTTCACCCTCATCAACTCACAGGCCAATTTTTTTTTTTTTTTTTTTTTTTTTTTTAGCTTCATTACCGATATCATTAATTTCTCATATTCCTTCATTTTCTTCATTACTTCTCAGACCGAACGGGGAGAAGAGAATCATCCAGTCACTGGTCCCCCCTCCCTCCTAATTTCTCCCCATCCCCCCTCCCTCCTAATTTCTCCCCATCCCCCATCCCGTCCCCCTCCCGCCTCCCCTCCTCAACGCTCCTCTCCCCACGCTTCAACTCAACCCGCACTCTTACACACACACACACACACACACACACACACACACACACACACACACACACACACACACACTCAACCCGCTCACACACAACCTAGCCTAGTCGTATTCGCTACCGCACAGGGAAGGGACCCGGCTGAGGGTGTTTACACTCTTCTACACCCATCAGAGAGGAAGAGGAAGCGGAGGAGGAGCAAGAGGGGGAAGAAGAGGAGGAGGAAGAGTTTTAAACCGCGTTAGACAAAGATTAATAAGAGTTACAGAAGAGGAGAAGATGCAGGAGAGAGAGAGAAAGTAAAGGAAGAGGAAGAAGTTTAAACAGTGGCAGCAAATATTAAGAACGGTAAAAGGAAGAGAAGGAGCAGAGAGAAGGGAAGAGGAAGAATTTAACAGGGATTGCAAAAATTAGGAAGATAAAAGAAGAGGAAGGGGGAGGAAGAAGAACGGGAGAAGGCAGAAGAGGAAGATTAAACGGAGGAGGAAAAAACTGTGAACGGTAAACACTGAGAGAGAAAACAACGGTGCTCAAGAGAGACAAAGAAGAGAGTGATGCAATAACAGGACTCGACAAAGACGAAGAGAGAGACGAGAAGTAAGAGTAAAGCAAACAAAACAAGAGGCAGCAGGAGGCTAAATACGAAGGAGACGAAAACAGCAAGAGGAGGAGAAGGGAGTGACAGAAGAGACAGAAAAAGACAAACACATACAGACAGCAATATCCACACAATAAACCAGGAATTCAAGACGCAAGAAACAACCACAACCTCCACCATAACCACCACATCCTGAACAAAGAACAAAAAAAAATAACAAAAAAGGCCTTCCATACACCCAAGACTGAACAAATAAAAGGGAACTGAGAAGCAAACATTAAAAAGAAAAAATCCAACTTAAAGCGGAGAAAAAAAGTCTGCCATCCTCAAACAAGAACAAAAAAAAATCGCTTATACCCCAACATCAAGTAAGGAAGAATTAAAGACAAAGAAGAAAAACGTCGCCAGTTAAGTAAAGAAAAGGTGAAGAAGAAAAGCCACAAAGAAGACAGTGAGGAAGACAGACATATTCACCACACCTACCGGTTAATTCATCATGGTAAGTAACATTCAATCATTCCACCTCTGTATTTGAACTTAAGACATTTATTTCTCCTAAGTACAGACGATTCTCTTCAGCTGACAGAACCCCAATGTATTCAAAAATTCAACCCCTACTCTCCAAGGACGCACTTCTCATTTTATTCCCGCTATCTCCATGCAATTTTACATATACAAGGGGAAACCTTTGGGAATAGAGGAGGTTTGATTTATAAACCTCCCTAAACCCCCTCGTCTCCCCAGAGCTGAATAAAATCGTCTGGAGGGGGCAAGAGCAAATTAGAAAGCACGTCGCCGGATTGACGGGGTACAACCTCTGCCATTATTATTATTATTATTATTATTATTATTATTATTATTATTATTATTATTATCATCATCATCATCATCATTATTTACGCCGTATTTTAGGTGGCACAGGCTTCTCAACACCTCTTCCTTAGCGATTTATTTTGCATGTTACTTTAACCCTTCCTAGTTTGCTTTTTATATCATTTTAATATCAACACAGCCTGAAATAAATATACAGGAGGATATTAGTGTGTGACACGCAGAATTAATCGCCACAGAAGAGGTGTTAAGAAATGAAAACTACTACGAATACAACCCACTGTCACGCAATGTATCATACGATTTCCGGCATCAATAAATCCCTCCCATAAATCCCTCATCGGGTGAATAAAATCGTCTGGTGGGAGAAGGACACACACACACACACACACACACACACACACACACACACACACACACACACACACACACACACACACACACACCACAGGGGCCAGATACCGCTAGTCTAGTGGATCCGGTTTATCTTCAGGGCACATTTTGTTCAGATATACCCTAGATTGTTAGTATGGC
Organism: Coenobita brevimanus; assembly: GCF_032717465.1. NCBI lineage: Eukaryota > Metazoa > Arthropoda > Malacostraca > Decapoda > Coenobitidae > Coenobita > Coenobita brevimanus. The sequence continues at coordinate 35,089,804 of NC_137039.1, forward strand.
CGGGTGTAAGTGTAGATGAGAGAGAGAGAGAGAGAGAGAGAGAGAGAGAGAGAGAGAGAGAGAGAGAGAGGGGAGGTGCAATGAATGAAAGGGATGTGAAGTAAGGATGACCAAAAAATGTAAAAGGGGGAGGAGAAGGGGGTATTTAATATGAAGGGTAAGGGTGTAAAGTAAGGAACTAAGGATGTAAAGTAAGCCTGTTTAAAGTGGCAAAGTAAAGGAAAGTAAAAAGTAATGAAGTAAATGATACAGACGTTGGATTGTAAAGTAACTAACATGGGGAGTAGATTAAGGATGTTAGTTTGTAAAGTATTGAAGTTGGAGTGAGAAGTGGAGCTGGTGTGTAAAGTATGGTGTGAAGCAAGTATATTGGTGGGAGAGCAGCCTGTAAGTGTTAAGTAATGCTGGTGGGTGAAAAGTAGAGAGAGAATTTAAGTGTGAGGATGATATAAAGTAGGTAAGAGAGATCTGCAATATGTCTAGCACACTGCACATCACTCCATCCTCACATCACTGCAATGAACACCACAACACACCCTCAGAACCACACTGTCATCGTACCACACCATCCTCACACTACACCTCACATCTCACCACACTCACTACACACCACACACCATCCTCATTACACCACGCTACATACCATCCTCACACTACACTACACTTTACACTACATCATTCTCACACCACTTTCACACTCCGCTATACCACACCACACCACACCAGATGGTCAATGTGTGTAGGTTATGTCTCACGGAAGTAGCTGCTAGTAAAAGAAAATTACTATACTTAGGCTAGGCTGTTGCTCTTAGCGGTCTCTCTCTCTCTCTCTCTCTCTCTCACACACACACACACACACACACACACACACACACACACACACACACACACACACACACACAAATACAAAACCGGGTGACTAAAAGTAAATATTATATAGGCATTAGTATATCTCATAAACACAATGTACAGGATGTAGTGTCTGCTGGAAACATACACAGCTTCTCACTAGGAATGTCAATCCACCTAATGTCTATCCACAATCTTGTCCCAGAACATCAAGAATCATTAACATATGATGTATTTCAAACATCCTTGTAGTCCAGACGACCAAGAATTTCATGACGTATTCAAACACGTGGAGTAACCAGCCCTAGTCTGTTAGTCCACGTGAAAGGAAATCTACCAGACACACACATCCTCTCCAAGCTGTATATAATGTCAGAGAGCTTCCCTTCAGATCAGAAGAGGTTGGAGAGTAGGCCAGATAACACGAGGGTCAGGTAGAGTGAGAAGGGGTTAGACAGAGAAAGGGGAGAGGGGCAAGAGAGAAGGTCCGACACTAGGGTCATGATCCGCGACGCTGTAACTCACAATTAATACAACTGTGCAATAAACTTCGTAACCCAAGAGTGTTGCAACTCACCTCGTTGACACTACGTCTCACTACTTTATTCTGGCTGAGTTTAACGATCCTTAACAGACTTCCCCATCTCCCTACAAGTACCTAAGATCACGCTATTGAGATTAGTATATATTCAAACTCATACTGCTGCAATGAATCTCTCTCTCTCATCAATTATTATTATTATTATTATTACCTTACTGCTCATTAACAATTTTTTTCCATCACTACCTACAGGCCTCCCGCTGGGCCCTACTCTTCACTACCCTCGTGGCCTTTTCCTCCTCCCTACCTGACGGAGGAGAGGAGGCGGAGGAGCTGCCCAAGCCGGAGGAGTGGAGGAGAAACCCTACCCTGAATGGAGGAAACGGATATATGGACAACCTCTCGGCGGACCTGAAGGAAGCTTATAACAAAATGGCAGGTGAGGTGATGATGATGATGATGATGATGATTGTGGAGATATAGATGACAGGAATGATGATGATGATGATGATGATGATGGTGGAGATATAGATGATGATGATGATGATGATGATGATGATGATGAAGATGATGATGATGGTGGAGATATAGATGATGATGATGATGATGATGATGATGAAGATGATGATGATGGTCGAGATATAGATGGCAGGAATGGTGGTGGTGGTGGTGGTGATGTAGGTAACAAAGGTGATGGCAGTGGTGATGAAAATTGAGAAATATTAGTGATGATATTTTGACTACTAATAATGGTGATATAGAACAGTACATTTTTCTCCCATGTACAAACCCCTTCAGTACGAGTTTTTATCTTCTTTCTTACTAGTGCCTTTTGATTCTCCTCAGCTTTGGGGAGTATCGTGTGTGTGTGTGTGTGTGTGGAGGGGCGAATGAAGATTATTACTAGCCTTTTCGCTGTGACGTCTCCCAGTAGGTACATAAAACCGCCTGAAGAGAGCAAGACTAAATCACAAGACGCTGACGTATATAAGGAGTTAACCTAATGCCATATCCTTCAGTGTTATATTCAATTACCTTCTTTTAAATTACATTCCACTGCTCTTCGCTCCCCCTTCCCTCTCTGTTTGTCACTCTTCCACACTCTCTTCCCCTCTTCTCTCTCTCCCCCTCCCTCTTCCTCTCCCCACTCACCCTCTCTCCCTCAGCCAACAGAATGGGGGGAAACACACACAGCGGTTCAGGCAACAGCGGCGACTCCATCAGAAAGGATGGTGGAGGCTATGGTGCTGGAGGTGGAGGCTACGGTGGTGGTGGCGGCTATAGCGGTGGTGGTGGAGGAGGTGGATATGCAGGTGGGTGTCGTGGAGTGTGTGTGTGTGTGTGTGTGTGTGTGTGTGTGTGTGTGTGTGTGTAAGCATGGTGATATGTGCTTATAAGTAATACCATACGAATTAACACACCATCAATTCTTTTAACATGAAATACACCCACTACTAAATATATATAAAAAAGTGACATATCACCCAGAAAAAATGATGGAGTTCCGATAACTCAAGGATTTTCTCCCTCCCTCCTCCTACCCACTCCCTCAACCCCATCCCAAACCCCTGCACACCTCTCACTTCCCACCTTCATACCTCTCCCTCTCACCTCCCATCCTTCACCTCCACATCTCTCCTCTCCATAACATTTTCCCTCCCTCCCCCTCACTTCCCCCCATCTCCACACCTCTCCCTTCCCCCTCCTCCAACCCCAGACTACGGCTCCTACGCCCCCACAGGCTACGGGGATTACGCCAGTGAGAGCGGCTATGGGTGAGTGTTGATCTAAGTCCATAATTATTCAACAGACTTTTATCCAGAGAAATTAAACTGTTGCAGAGAATCTCGTAATTATGTGCAATTTCTTGATATAAGGAAAATTAAAGATGTTTCACGTTGATCAATGGCAGAAAAGGATATTGATAAGGCTCTACATCCTGTCAACAGCACTTCTTCGTGACTAGCATCATATTCTACTGTTGAGAAATTGTTACAGCTGCACATTCAAAACAGAGAGATGGCAAATTTAGGCAAAGTTAATGAGAACAGAATATAGTACCAGCCAAATAATTCAGTTTCCTCGAATTGTACTAATCACCTAAGTTAAGTGCTAATTAAATAAGAAATTAAGTACTGTATGGACTAATTAGGCCCCTATTACTATCTGGTATCAGAATAATTATAACTACCACCACTATCGGAAACTAACCTCATCCCTAACTGGCACTAAGTAATTATTGTAGAGACTAATGAGAGTCGATTAACCTCATATTCCGCTTACTGCTTTACTAACCTAATCAACCGGGGAGAATACTTTAATCATGGCATGCACGGTCAAGGAGTGTGTGGGAGAGGGGAGGAGGGAGAAGGGGGAGACCGAGGACTTGGTAGAGGGGAAGCGGGAGATCGAGGATGAGGTGGAGGGATGGGGTGAATGAGGGGATGGCAACCTGATGGCGAAGAAAAGGGTGATAAAGGCGACAGATTGACAGATGACAAAGGTAGGTGGCGGTCATTAAAGACAGGTGTTGTGGTGTAACGGTGGCAGACAGGTGTGGTGGCGATGCAGGTGTGGTACTAACTCAAGCATGGTGGAGGGACATTAATTTCAGTGTGGCTGTGGTGCAATACTAACTTCAGTGTGGTGGTGGTATGGTAGATGTGTGGTGTGGTGCAGGCGTGGAAGGGTACGGTGGTGGTATGGTAGATGTGTGGTGTGGTGCAGGCGTGGTAGGGTGTGGTGCTAACAGGAGTACCCCCACAGACTGTCGTGTGCATCAGGGTACGTGAACGCTTCGGCTGTGGCTCTCCTCGCCTTCCTCTTCCTCCTCAACATCATTCAGGTGAGCCTCACTCCGGCATTATTTCTCTCTCCTCACCCTCCTATTTCTCTTCCTCTCCCTCTCCCTTTCTCCTCTTTAACCCTCTCTCTTTCACTCTTCAATATATCCAGCTGGTTCTTCCCTCTCCCTCCCTCCCTCTCTATCTCTCTTTTCCATATTAAAATGTACACTTTTAAATTTCTTATATGGTTTATTTTAGCTTCACTTCCCACTTTCTGTTTTTAAAATTTCAAGCTTCTGACGTTCATCTTGAGTTACTTGATTTTTACATTATTTATACTACTCAGTGTACTAAGTCAAATTAATACAAGATAGTCTGCTGTTACGAATGACCTGTAAAATAAGTAAGAAAGTCAAAATATCTATAACACGATTGATATAAGTTACCGATTTCCACAAAAGCTGCCGGTAATTCATGTCACTTCATTTTTATACCAGTACCTTCGTTTTCACCGATATTCTCTTTTAATTATTACTTCAACTCTGATTTGTTGCACTCATTGTATTTCTCATTTTCATTTCACAAATTACTGGGTCACTCACTCATTCTCTGTCCACGCCGACTTCCTCCTCAGTTCCCGTTTATTTCCTTCGCAGATCCCCTTACTCTCGTTCACAGCCGTCACTTCACGAAATCCCGCACGTCACGTCTCTGATTTTCTTTTTTTTTTTCTGCTCGTCAAAGAACTCGCCCCCCCCAATCGGTAAACAGTTCATTCTTTCTCTGTTAACGGGCGCACTCAGGAATTTAAATCAGACCAACAGAGGACGAGAAATACCGCCAGTCTACACTATTCAAACGTACATTTTGACAATCACTTTCGCTGTTGTTGAGGCATTTAGTTACGACACTTAGCTCACGAAAACATCACACATTATCTTCAACTGAAAAAAAAAAAAAAAGTCAAAGAGTTAAAGCAGTAAGCGGAATAAAAAAACAAAGTATACAAAGTTATATGAAAGAAAAACGTAGCCGACACACACACACACACAATAAAATGTCGTTCTCATAACTGGCTATTATCGAAGAAATTATCTCTTTCTGATACCAGCCATAAAAAAGTATAATTTCTGTGTAGTCTATGTGCAGTGTCGTTGAAGCAGGGATCGTTACTGAACAGGGACATGTGTTTAGTGACGTTATAATAGTTACTGAGGCTAGGCTACCGCTCATAAGATGCTGCTTCAGGTACCGATAGTAGCTACAGATACCGGTACCAAAATGAGGAGACAGGTAGGCAGGCAGATAAATACAAAACAGTTGGATACACAGAGACGACAGAAGATATATAAAGATGGATATATGCCGTATAAATACACACACACACACACACACACACACACACACACACACACACACACACACACACAGACTCACCTCCTCACACACACACACAGACTCACCTCCCCACACATACACACAGCTGTTCAACCCCTCTATGTTTTCAATCACCCAGGTACTCTCTCACCAAGTACGTGGACTGCAGCTCGGCCATCGCTATCCTCTCCCTCATACTCTTCATTGACGTGTTGAGGGTACGTTGTGGGGGTGTAAATTTGGTGTGGGGAGTAGTGTGGCTTGGAGTGGTGTAGGGTGAAAGGAGGTGTAAGAGAGATGTGGCTGGGGTGTATTTTGGGTGGTGTACCAAGTGTCGTAGTACCTCTTCCTCTGCGATTTATTTTGGTAGGCCTATTCCACCTAAACATTTTTGTCTGTTACGATCGCCTTGGTTTACATTATTAACATACAAGAGATCAGTGAGGCGTAATGTTAAGAATGAATCGCCATGGAAGAGATGCTACGGAATCACCAAACTCACCTACAAGATGATCATAGGTGTCTGCAGTGTGGCTAGGTGCAGATGGTCGAGGGTGTACAGTATGGCTAACTGTAAGGCTAGACGGAAGACAGAAGCGGACAGGCAAGTATAACAGAATGTGAATAGGTGTAGGAAAGGTATGGCTAGGTGTATGAGGACTGCTAGCAATAGTAATGTCGGCAGGGCTAGGTGTACAAGGTGACAGGGCTAGACGTACAGAGTGACAGGGCTAGGTGTACAAGGTGACAGGGCTAGGTGTACAAGGTGACAGGGCTAGACGTACAGAGTGACAGGGCTAGGTGTACAAAGTGACAGGGCTAGGTGTACAGGGTGACAGGGCTAGGTGTACAGGGTGACAGGGCTAGGCGTACAAGGTGGCAGGGCTAGGTGTACAAGGTGACAGGGCTAGACGTACAGAGTGACAGGGCTAGGTGTACAGGGTAACAGGGCTAGGTGTACAGGGTAACAGGGCTAGGTGTACAAGGTGACAGGGCTAGGTGTACAGGGTAACAGGGCTAGGTGTACAGGGTAACAGGGCTAGGTGTACAAGGTGACAGGGCTAGGTGTACAAGGTGACAGGGCTAGACGTACAGAGTGACAGAGCTAGGTGTACAGGGTGACAGGGCTAGGTGTACAGGGTGACAGGCCTAGGTGTACAAGGTGACAGGGCTAGGTGTACAGGGTGACAGGGCTAGGTGTACAAGGTGACAGGGCTAGGTGTACAAGGTGACAGGGCTAGACGTACAGAGTGACAGAGCTAGGTGTACAGGGTGACAGGGCTAGGTGTACAGGGTGACAGGGCTAGGTGTACAAGGTGACAGGGCTAGGTGTACAAGGTGACAGGGCTAGACGTACAGAGTGACAGAGCTAGGTGTACAGGGTGACAGGGCTAGGTGTACAGGGTGACAGGCCTAGGTGTACAAGGTGACAGGGCTAGGTGTACAGGGTGACAGGGCTAGGTGTACAGGCTGACAGGGCTAGGCGTGCAAGGTGGCAGGGCTAGGTGTACAAGGTGACAGGGCTAAGTGCATGGAGTGACAGGGCTAGGACTGTTATGGTTGGGTGTTCAGGACTAGATGTGAGAGGTTCGGCTGGATGTATGAGGTAGTATGACTTGGATGCAGTGAACTATATATGGCTAAATATATAAACATTAGCTGTATAAATGATGTAGTGAGAGATTTATGTAGACAGGGACGACTATGGCAGGCAGGTGTAGGAACAAGACATAGGCTATATGGAAAACTAAATATGCAGGTGTCGAAGCAAGAATATATACAATCAGAAATAATTAACCCTGATGACAATAGACAGATGTGTATACAGTAATCAAAATCACGGTAATAATAATAATAACAATAATAATAATAATAATAATAATAATAATAATAATAATGAGGCAGGTGAATACACAAGAAGATATGCAAGTGTATAACAATGTACAAGTATAGCCTACAATTAATCAACAGGTGTAACAACAATAACATGTGAATAAATAAGCGTAGAAAAACAACAGATGTGCACAAACGTTCAGGTGTTACAATATCGGTACTGGCACACCGGTAAAAAATCGAACGCCAAATATCGTCACGTCTCGAAGTGCGATCATGCTACGTGAAATTCGCCAGATATCGTCAAATTCCTACAGCCTACCATTACGACAATCGTACTCTGTCGGATATGATACTCCGCCAAAACGCCAATTACCGGGACCATAATGAAATTCCAAAAACGTAACACATACTCCGTCCATGTGATATCACGCCAAAATCGTAAATTATCGCGTCCAGGTACGATTCAACGCCACGCCAAAACGCCAATTATCGCCCACTCTATGAAACACAATACCGTACAATATTCCGAGGTTGGTCGTCCACTTACGACACGCGTAGTACGAATGAAAGGCAAAAGGTATCGTAAACTGAGAATGAGAAAGTGATCCATCCTCTCCTTTCTGTTCGCTATGTAGCACTCTCTCTCTCTCTCTCTCTCTCTCTCTCTCTCTCTATGTATCTATCTATCTATCCCCCAAAAGGACGTGGTACAGCAGATCACAGGGGGACGACGGAAGCGAGATGCGGCTGACGACAACAACGACCTCATGAGCTTCCTGTCCAACGGGGGTCTGGCAGCCATGAAGGAGGGCATGCCGGAGGTCGTACTACCGCTCATGGTGGGTCAAGTGGGGTCGTACTTAAGGGCCACGGGGTGTGTGGAGTTAAAAAAAAAAAAAAAAAGGGTTGTTCTGGAAGGGTGTAGATTTTAGGGTTTAAGCGATCGAAGTCTGGAAGGGTTTAGAGTGAAAGAAGTGATACTTCAAGGAGTGTGGAGTAGAGAGGAATTCAGAGTGGGGTGGATGTGCAGACGAAGAGGGAGGCCAATGAATGGACAGAGCGAGGTCGACTAAAGCAATTAAAACTGATCCCTGGCCAGGTAAGCTGTTAGGGTACACCTCGCTCCATATACAAAATTCTACCTCGCATTCAGAGAATCGATTTCAGTCCATTTGAGAGTGAAAACTATTTCATAACCACATATTTTATCAAATTTCATTCAAATTCTTAAAACAACTCCACATCCACAAAATAAGGTATAGTAGTGTTTTCCCCGAAATCCTACTTAAATGTCCCCCATCTTTCAGTACTACTTTCCCCTCTTTCTAACCACAATGTCCTCCTTTCTTTCCTACAATGCTCTGTACCCTGATGTACTTCCAGTGCCTCCCTTCCAACCCTCTGCCCTCTCGTGTCTATAGGTGGATCTTCTGGACGCCTCAGAAGCCTCAGGGGACTGCCTTCAAAAGCCCCTCTGCCTGGCCAATTCTGAGATGGCCACTCGCTTCGGCACAGCGGGCAGGGTGGTGTCCTCCCTGTTCTCCAACGTTCTGGCCAAGGCGTTCTCCGGCGACGATACGGCCAAGTTCCACCAGGCCCTCCACGCTGCCTCAGCCGGGCGGAACGGTCAGGACTGCACCGTTAAGTTCCGTCACTGCTCCTCGGGATTTAAGTACTCGCAGGAGGCCAACACGAGAGCCCGGGAAGGACAAGAGGACAACAACCAAGGCAGTAACGAAAGGAACAGTAGTAACAACAAGGGCACCACCAACAACAAGGACAATAACAAAAGCAGCAATACCGATGACGACAGTGATTACCATTACTATGATAATAACCACCTGAACGATGACTTCTCAAATCTTGACGAACAATTTCTGTCAACTTAACACCTTACACGCCGGCTATTTAGCCTACGTTCTACCGAAGGCATTATTTAAAACTTCACTTATATATAAATACGGATATATATTGTCATAATCTTGCCCAACTTAACCCTTTAGTGGACAGGGCCTCTCGAACCGATCCAGATGATCTTATTTATCTGATAAGGAAACAAAAAACTGTTCCCAATACGGTTATTAGAACGTGAATAGCATCAGTGTGCAGCTGACACCGAAATCACCCTATACATGCCCAATTAGCCTAATACTCAACCTCCGACGAGTAGTTTCTGGAGATATTTTTCTGGATCTTACTCGACCTCCCTTAAAAGTGCAGGATGAGAATGGTGAATCAATCCATGGTACCGTATTCACGCAGCCTAACAAGCGCATGTTTTGGATTTATGTCTAATTACTTCCGAGATACGACGAGTGGCGAGGTGACATCACTCTGCGGACGAAATCAGGCAAAACCTCCATATCGGAATACCAGACGAGTCGCACAAACATTATTCTCTTACCAGTACTGAAACAATATAGGTTTACTCCATATGCCAAGGATAAATGCATACTGGTGACTTAAAAATCAACGTGAGGGTGGAGGAAAATACCCAGAGTTGTGGAGACTGTCTGATACCTGCAGAAAAAATTCGTTATTCAAAACATGCAAGAATTAACAGAAAACTCCAAATTAAAAAATGAAAACTTACATACCGCTATTATTTCTTTGCATAAAAAAATGGGATATGAAGGGAGGCGTGTCAAATGTAGCTACAGTTCCCAAAATAAATAAGGTTATCAGTACTATTTCTGCCTTTATATCTTGAGACACCGGCCGAAATACTTAAAATTAACCTTAATTAACTGGTAGTCTATGTAGGTTGTCTTTACGAATAAAACGTAAGGGAAGAAATTTACACTAAGTACAAAATGCATCACAGTCAAAAGTATCATGGGTGAGAGCTATTATTTCTGTACTAAATTTTACTATTATTACTATTACTATTACCATTATTATTAATTTTTCTGTATTAATTATTATTATTATTATTTATAATTATATATTATTACTATTACTGCCCTAGGGTGGCAACGGAGGTCCGGATGATGATGATGATGACTATTATTACTATTATTACTGCTTACTACTACAACCTCTTACTGTTTTCATCGATATCTTGGGTAGCGATACTGCTGACTGTACGTAGCGAAAGTAAGCCTATTTTTTAAGTATGTACAGTGAACCAATGAAAAATTATAGGGTGGACCCGTAAACAGCACTTCAATTTTAAAAAAGGCTCAGTCTTGCTGGTGTGGGCGTGGGTGTGACAGTGGGTGTACGAGATGAATTAATGGCGCAGGATGAACGCCGATAATGCAGACTGAGCCGTACCCTCAAAACACAAGAAAAGACAAGCGTTATATGTGGACCACCCTGATATAGCTATAGGGCATTTAAACACAGCACTTAGAAGTTAGCTAATTTTAGTGTTCAACGTTGAATAAAAAGTTGTTTATTGTCAAGACAGTCGTGTTTCTTCTTCCAAATAAAAATAAATATATGTTTCCGATGAATGATTTTAAAGATGAGTTAACTGGGCGAAAATGGAATGGACAGATGCATATATAGACAAAGAGATACAGGCAACTCATGACGAGTGAATCTGGTATTGTAATAAAGGAACTTACTGAAAATTCATATAGCTAAAGGCTAAACATTTACAAGGTGAGAAAAGGATATCAGTAAAAGACAGGAAGATACACACCAGTAAACACAGAGGCATGGATAGACAGCGTACACAGATAGGTTGATAGGTAGGTATAGATGGATACGGATAGATAAAACAGCCTTGGTATATAGCAGAATTATGAGCGTGAATTATTGATATAGAAAAAAAAATACTATCCCACTAGTTATAAACTGATATAGCGTGAGACAGATAGAAGAGGAAGACAAAACAGGAGTAGCCTATTTAACACCGACAACTGCTGAGCAACTGGGGTAAGTAGCCGAACCTATACCTATGCCACGAATTTTTTTATGTATTTGATCTATAAAATTTTGAAATATATGTTTTGAAAAATGTACAGTAGCTACAGGTTTTTACAGGTTGTTTTTTAATATATTTTTTTATTTCTTTGCTGCTTCTCCCGTACACTAAATATCTCTCCATCTTCGTTTCTTCCATTCCTCATCCGCTTTCCCTCCTCTTTCCTCCATTATTCCTCTCTTCTCCTCCCTCCCTTCCTCTCCTTTTTCTTCCACCCTTTCTCCCCTTCCCTTCCCTCCTCTTCTCCCCCCCCCCCCAGGATGTGGTACAGCAGATAACCATGGGCACAGGCAGACGACGACGCAGAACGACCCCCCACGACCCCCTCTTGGCCCAAGAACACGACCTTCTGCAATTTATCAGTGACGGAGGCGCGGACGACCTCACCACCTCCATACCCTCCTACGTCATCCCTATGCTGGTGAGTGAGGAAGGGGGTAGTTTTGAGTGGGTGTAAAAAAATGGGGGCTACAGCTGAGTTGGGGGGAAGAAGTCACCCATTTTCACCCGTTTTACTCTTCCATCATCCACGCTTCACTTTTTCTCATCTCAAAACACAGCAAAAAATTGGAAGCAGAGATGCATCCATGAAGCCCTCAAAATTTTCCACGCCCCGTTCCTAACACTATTATACTCATCTCTTACTCTTTTTTCACGATTATTTACCCATTATATTCATCCACAACCAACGAATCACTCATCTTTCACTCACCTCTTACTCATCCGCCAACACAGAGCCTCAAACACTGCCACTTTTAATATCCCAATTCGAACACCATTTCAGTAACTGCTTACCTATCTTTCACTCATTACTTACTCATCTTTCTCGTCCATAACCATCGAATCACTCATCTTTCAATCATTTTCACCCACTCCTTACTCATCCCCTAACACAGAGCAAGATGACGGAAGCGACGATGGATCCCAAGGGGCCCCAACACTGTCACCTTCAGCGCCCCGTCTGCGACACCAACGCATCCCTCTCCCGGCGCTATGGTGCCCTGGGTCGCGTCCTGGGGGCCCTCATTTCCAACCTGGCCGTCGGGGGGCTCCTGGGATCGAACCCGGAACTGCACTACCTGTCCCTGGAAGCGGGGAGGTGGGGGAGGCTGGAGGCATCGAGGTCAGCGTGTGAGATGGCCTACCCGTGTTATGCAAATGGCAGCTGGAAGGGACGCGACGATGGTGGATGGGAGTGAGTGGATGTGTGTGTGTGTGTGTGTGTGTGTGTGTGTGTGTGTGTGTGTGTGTGTGTGTGTGTGTGTGTGTGTGTGTGTGTGTGAGAGAGAGAGAGAGAGAGAATAAACTTCACCTTGATACGTAGACACTAATACATAAACACAATAGGCATTGCCTAATATCGACTACAATGATGGGTTACAAATTTATATGGAGAGAAAAATGGGCATTATTGTGTAAGATTTTCACAGTAGATAGATTTATATGGTAGGTCTAACTCCCATACCTCCCATCCACATTATTATTATTATTACTATTACTATTATTATTATTATTATTATTATTATCATCATTATTATTATTATTATTACCGTGGTGTTGTTATAGCTTTAATAAACAGTATTGCCGGAGCACTATCTTTAATTATCCTCTTTCTTTTATTAGCTATTATTTCTGTGACATGTCCATTTTATTCATCTACCTCCATCCTTTCGTTCATACCTAAACCCACCCATCTTACTACGCCCATTCCATCCATCCACATCCACCCACACCCTTGCCTTCCCACCTACACCCTTCACTAACAGCACACAAGTAACTAAGTCATCCACATCTCACTCTTTATCTTTACATTATTTCTATTTCATTTTATTCTTTATTGTATTTTATTTTTTCATTTTCTCCCGCCTACTCCTCCTTCCACCTTAAGCGCAAGACAATAACTGGCCTCACACCGGTATCGAGCTAACACAGGTAAAGGCAATATATTCTTTTCACACATCAATTTAAACACTGTCTTAGCATTCGACGGTATTCCAGTACGGCCTTTTTCGCTCCTTCACCCTTCCGTCCCTCCACTCCACCACTCACGTCCACCATCCCCCCCTCCATCCCCTACGCTCTCACCCTTTTACCCGTTAAGGTCAAAGATGTTTAACTACGGTACTTAACAGATATCCTCCTCCCCCTCTACACACACACACACACACACACACACACACTTCCTTCGCCTCTTGGTTACATAGGCTGAAGGGCGTCTGGGAATAAACAGGAAAAAACCGAATCTATCCGCATGCCAACAAATAAATTTTGCACGATACTTTACAACAACAACAACAACTACAACACTACCACCACCAAAAACAACACGACATACACGCTCACTCCCTCAACAGTGACTCTCTCTCCAGGTACTCTTTACTCTTAGAAGTCATCCACCAATAATACACCACAGTCTTTAAACAATCGCAACCACAAATTTTATGGCCTCTAACTCCCAACTCGAGTGGGTTCCGTGGAGGCCTTTTAATTTACGACAAACACTGACTTCATGGACAGCTGGTGATGCAGGGAGTGTGTACATAAAAAACAGATGGTAACTACACGCCTGATATTTCTACAATCAAGCCGGCAAGTTCACACATCAGTACTAAAAATTACATCGCCACACGGATTCAACTCGGGCTATTCACACAGAAAAGCAAACGAACGGAGACGCACACATAAGCTCCACTGCACAAACAAACACTCCATTCAGACAAAGACCTACCTCAATGTAAGCAGAACACGAAGAAAGCCGCAAACCTGCCGTAATACGCCTCTGCTCCATTAAACCCGCGAGAACGCACGTCATTTCACCAAACACACACACATGCGTTTTGTTTGCATGGGCAGCGTCAGCCTCGGCACACCCAGTTCGGCGAAATCCACAAGGTCATTCTCTTCCGCTTGGGCATTCCATTTCGTTCTATTATCCAGTTTCTCCTGCTATTTATTTTATAGCTAATTTTCCTACTGCATTTTCTATTATCAAAATTATTCTGCTATTTGTTTAACTATCTTCTTTCGTCAACTGCTACTCAGTGTCCATTTGCTGTCAGCTTTTCACGATGCAGTATTTCTACTAACGCCATCCCTACAATCCTTTTTCTCTTATCGATATTTTTCTCTTATTGACAATCTTTTCCATACTGAATGTCACTCTTTTCCTACTTCTGATGTTATAAAGACCATTTATTTTGACTGAACTCTGATCTTGCTAGGAAAATAAACTTCATTAAGAAATTAATGACAATCTATAAAGACCATATTAAAAATAGAACAGATGTATGTGGTTGAATTATGAAGGGCCATGCTGTAAAATTCAAATGACATTTTCAGATCGTAAAAGGCAAAGAAAAATGCAGAGGTGTGTTACGTACCTGTGAACTCAGTAGTTGTCCACACGTTGCAGAATGTCAAGATACATACCGTTGCAAAGATAAGAGAGAATGAGAAAAAAAAGCATGTAAGTGTACCGTAGGTATTCTGGTGTTTGAAGAACACTAGAATCTCAGTTCATCCGTACATGTGTACACTTCACATTCTTAATCAAGGATTTTTTTTTCTTTCGTTATTTTCCGGAATTCATCCCCGGGAAACAGATGAATTAACAAGTGCGGTCGAAGAAAAGGTGTTGAAAAAATAACCGAATTAACTAACAGGAAGTGGCATAAAAAAGTTAATGACGGCCGATCACTTAAGGGTGTTCCTGTGGGGATAGCGGCCGGTTGAACGACCTTTACCAACCTAAGGGCCTCTTCATTCCAACGACGCATTTTGTTTATTCTTTCTGGTTCTCTTCACTCCGATGACGCATTTTGTTTATTGTATCAGACAATTTTATTTAAGTTGGGAAACAGATGCCGCACTAAAGGAGCGGATGAGGGTTAGTCACTTCAAAATAGTAACCTTTTTAATTTATTATTGCATTTACCAGACGATTTAATTCAACTAAGACTTGCATAACAGTAAATACGAGCCTTCATTAACCCCTTCACTACCAGCAGGTCCTCCTAAGCTGAATGAAATCGTCCCATAGCAGCAAGAATACCTATATATCATCCAATCATTTTTACTCCATCAGGAGCGTAGGGGCCCAGGGTTGGGCTACTCAGACTCAAAACTTTAGGCAAGGGTGCCCGTCCTCGATATCCCCTAAGTGGTATTAAGTGAGCACTGAACCCCCCCCCCCTTTTTTTAAGGGAACAATCCTAGCCTCCGATTTCCTCCTTGCATTAAAAAAAAAAGAAAAAAAAAAAAAAAAGCTTGGAGCGCCTTGATCCACTAGAGACCACCAAGTAAAATCAGGTTATATGATTACCACTCAAGGCAGCGATTAGTTTTTGGGTTACAGGTTTGACAGTACAGACTCACCTGAAGACAGCACTGCAGTACACCTGGTAAATAAGCCCTGAGTCAACACCTACAACGGAAAGAATGACCGAAAGACAAAGGCAGAATGACAAAGAAATAAAGAAAAACCTTTGTGAAGGAGGTAATGTGACTTTCAGCTGCCTTCCCTCATGTTCTTCTCCACCTGACCCTTCCACCTCGTTTTTGCTCTTCCTTTAGTGTTTTACTGTGCTGGAGAGGGAAGCCTTCTTGCGGAGGCACCGACATAGCCGAGCAGCTCCACTGCCATCTTGTACAAACTTCCTATCCTCCGAAAAGTGGGTAGCGGTGGGGGGTAAGCTCAAACTGTAACCCAAATCCACTGGGTTCACGTTGAGATGTGCTTCGAGTTGCTACTACTACTACTACTACTACTACTACTAGTAATAATAATAATAATATAGGTTAGTGGTAATGCATCTCCTCCTCCCACTTCTACTACTGCTATTTTTCTCCTGGTACTGCTACATCTACTAGCCAATGTTTGAGGTCCAAAATTCCTAGTCACTGGAGCATCCCTTCCCAAATACACAGTACTTAAGTAAATGTTGACTTGGTGGTTGTGTTGACAGCACACACACACACACACACACACACACACACACACACACACACACACACCTGCCCTCATACACACCCTAATCTGCACACGAGGGCATATCCCCCATCCCCAACACACACACACCCTCTCCTCCCTCAGCACACACCCCACCCTCATCAACACACTTAACTGTACGCCGATCACCACAGCAACTGACGCACACTAATTAGCCCACACCCTCATTAACTGCTGTAAGATCACGTAGTCAGTCACGTTAAGTCACTACGAAGCTTCACTGTCTCGGAACCTTTGTACAGAATTAGCTAACCCTCTCCAGCACCAGTGACTTCCCTTGAGCATGACGCCCCACCCCCCTTAGGGAAGCCTACCTCCTTAGATTAACGATGAGGTTGCGGAAGGTCTTATCTAGCTCCGGCTAGATGATTTTCTTCTAACCTACATACGACTGGAGGCGGCAGGAAGAAAGTGAAGCATGCATCATCCATCTGAAGGGGTGAATGGGAAATTAGTATAATCGATGACACACCAGCGCAAAATAAATAAATAAATACATTAAAAAATAATAATAATAATAAAATCTCACGTCTGCTGACACACAAACTCATATAATCTCACCCTCACCCCAAAAAAATAAAAGACTATCACAAAGGCATTACACAGAACATCTGGTAATTATCAGTGTAAATGCAATGTGCATCGATATAATTGTTTCAGTACGATGGGTGATACGGTTTTCCTTCACAAATTTCAACATTCTAAATTCTAAAACAAAAAATGGAGAATGATGGGATTTGTCAAAATTTTGAACTTACCTCAGCTTGGGGGTGATTTTCCTTTTGTCAGAGTATATATATATATATGGTTTTCGGGGTTAAAGAGGAAATATTTTTTTAGTATAGTATTGAATCTAATCTTGACATTTCAAAATTCACGTACTTTTATCATATAGCCTTAACCGCCCCCTCCCCCCCATTTGGTCATCTTGCTCCCCCAGGTTAAGACAACACACAGGGATCCAAGACGGGTTCGGTACTGTTAGATGGTCTTACTCTAGGCTACAGGAACTGGTCCAGAATCGTCCTTTTTACCTCTGTCTCTGCCCAACAATCCCGTTCCTGGATGCACCCTTGGCGTTCCCTCCAACTCTGCCATTGGACCTAACATCCTTTCCTTAAGTGATTTTCCTTCCTGCCTTCACACCTCCTCCTCTCTCTTTCCTGTCTCCCTGCCCTGCACCTCTATACTCTGCTACTCTCCCCTCCTTGTCTCATAAAAGGTAAAAAGCACTCCCTCTCCCCTACTGTTGTCTCCTTACCATGTCCTCTGCTCTCCATCCACCCCCTACCTACCCTCACAATCTCCCTCCCTGCCTTCCCTCCACCCTAAACACCCTCCCCCCCACCTCCTCTGTGGCAACAAGCGGGTCAGCGTGTCCTGCAGGGTATCCTAGGGTGGACTGTTATGACCCGGGGCAGGACAGGTCACTCACCCACACCCTCACCCCCACACAAACACACACGCACCTCACCACCGCCAGGGGAACCCACTGCTTATACTACTCCTACTCCTGCTACTACTATTATTACTACTACCACTACTACTACCTAAATAAAATCGTGTGGTGATAGCGAGAAAAACAAGGGGTTTACGCTCTGACAATCGCGTGTTCTTTTCCTATTTCCTCCCACCTAACGGCAGACGATTTTACTCAGCTGACAGTCACAGGGATCCGAGAGAGAAAATACTGGTACCCACTCATGCTCCGGACAGATCTTTTAATATTTCACGCTAGACGATTTTCTTCATCCGACAGTCAGTCATAGGAGCCTGAGTGTTACCCGGGCTGCTGGAGGGTTGACTGAACCCCCGAATTTCAAAGTTCTGGGCTGAATTAAATCGTCCGGAGATAGTGAGAATAAAACGTAAATAAATTCTCTCTCTCTCTCTCTCTCTCTCTCTCTCTCTCTCTCTACATACCTTTCATATTTGCTCCTTCACTTATCAACACCCCCCCCCTCTCTCTCTCTCATGGCATCACTAGACGATATTAGGAAGCTTAGAAGAGTCCTTTCGAGCTGGAAGGGTTAGTTAAATCCTTCACTGTCCGCATCACTACTAAATATATTATTACTATTATTATTATTATTATTATTATTATTATTAGTAGTAGTAGTAGTAGTAGTAGTAGTAGCAGTAGTAGTGGTAGTAGTAGTAGTAGTAGTAGCAGTAGTAGTGGTAGTAATAGTAGTAGTATCTCAAGAGTTTACTGCTACACCTCGCCTTACGCAATGCACAGCACAGTACGTCAAAATACATGTATATTTATTATAAGTATGTAGAGTTCACCCTCTCTATCTATCTATCTATCTCTATATATTTTTACGAATAAAAGGACAAGGAAGATGGCAGAAAATGAACGATGTGCAGTGAGAAACAATGGGCGTTGTGGGCAGTGTACCAAGCCTCAACTTCCCTCCCCCCCCTTGGACACACACACACACACACACACACACACACACACACACCTGGAGAGCACACACACAAGACTCAACACTTCCCGGTTAAACGTTCCACCTAGCGAACCAAGTCAGTGTTTAGCGCTGTTTACAATTTAATGCTGGAAAACTACATCATTTCGGAACTTTACAGAATTCAGAGGAAGACTGTAGCTACTAGACGGAACTGTGTACAAGGAATTAACTTTTGAGAATCGCTAGCACAGGAGGAAGGAGGGTTACTGAAAGATCGCAGTGCTGGAGGCGGATTTACTCACGAACGCTGAATATTCCATTGCACCTGAGCCTACGAAAAGGGGGAAAAAAAAGCATGACAGAAGGTAAGTGTCCATTGCTCATCAGATATCTAGTGAATATTTTAAACAGTCACATAATTCAGGATGGAAATTTATGAGTTTATGGTAGAGTGAATGTTCGATGCAATATTTCTGATGGCACTTAATTTTTGCCACGTTAACCTTAATGCCAATAAAACAACTGCATCGAGGTTTCGGGATGATACTGTAACATTCCATATGAGGCCGACTGTAGGACGGACCTTCTCGATGGGTGAATGATAACCCTAATTAATCCTGTTCATGCTGGATAAGTACGAATGGGGACATGTAAAATTTGAAGTGTTTAAGTGGTATATATGTTTTTGCTTTTGAAATAAGACAGCACTGTACACACTCCCGTCCCCCCTCTCACTCTTACCCACACATTTTTCTCTCACATTTTCTTATCTCTCTCCCCAGTATTTGGTAACCTGGCCTCTGCGAGTGGATACGGCGGTTATGGAGGAGGGTGAGTTGGTTGGCCGTCTCGTTCTACACAGCATCGTTACTGCGTAGGGAGAGGAAGTGCATGGACATATAATTTAATTAAGAGACCCACTTCTCACGCGCTGTGGGGTTGGGCAATGAAAAACATAGATAAAACGATAGACAGACAGGTTTAGACACAGAGACAGATAGACAGATCTTGGTCGAATTTTTGTCGCATGCAGCCGTCTGAAAACGAAGGCATTTCGCTTTTTACTAACATAATTTCAGTTTTCGGTGACAAAATTCTTTCCACACTTTTCCACTAAAGTAACGATTTTTATTATTTTTCAAAGAATTAAACCATTTTTACAACTGACGCTCTGCTACTATTATCACCAGTCATTGTGAGCTATGTTTATTACTGCTGTTTATTAAAATCATATTCTCATCCTTCCCACACTAATATCCCCCTTCTCCCTTCTCCTTTGTTTCTTCCCCTACCCTACCCCCACCTTCCCCTTTCCCATCCCTCCTTCCCATACCCCACCCCCTCCTCTTCCACCCCATCCCCCAACTCCTCACTCCCTCCTCGCTTCTACTCCGCCCCCCTATTCTCTCCCTCCCCTCCTCCTAGCAGCTACGAGAAAGAGATCGACTGTAACTCAGCGCTGGGCCTCCTGGGACTGCTAGGACTGATAGAGCTCCTGAGGGTAAGCCGTCATGAAAAAAAAAAAAAAAAAAAAAAAAAAAAAGATTGTGCATGTATAAGTATATACTGTATATCGGAATTAACTGATGGGTTTTGGACTGGGACGGGTGATTTTAATGTGGTAGAGTTTAGCTTTCATTGTTATGCAAGAATGTTATAATAGCACTACCACAACTACTACTACTACTACTACTATTATTATCATTAAAATTATTTATCATTATTATTATCATTACTAATAGCAGTAGCAGTAGTAGTATTGCTGCTGCTGCTGCTGCTACTACAACTACTACCAACTATTATTATCAGATTATTCATATAGTTACTGTTGAAACAAAATTAATCTTTTCTTCTCAAAAAATAAACTTATCCCTCCCTTCCCCCCTTTCTCTATCTATATCTACCTGCCTATTCCAGGACATCATAGAGAGAGTGATAATGAAGGACAGGCGCAAAAGAAGTGTGGAGCCTCTCTTTTCTCTCCCTGGCGGCCAGCTTATCCACACCATCCCTGCTGTACTCATCCCTCTGCTGGTGTGTGTGTGGAGGAGAGAGAGAGAGAGAGGGGGGGAGGGGCTATATCCTGTATACGCAGTACGGTATTATGAAAAATGGGAATGACTATATGAATCAAAAATAAAAATTAAAAAGTACATACATATATATAAAACAAATATAAAACCTCTAAAATACCTCCAGCATAGCGCCGTGGATACCAACGATGGTTTTGAATCTCCCGCCTGTCTGGAGAGAAGCATTTGTCAGGCGAACCGAATTCTCACATCCCAAGCCTCCACTTCTTCCGACGCTGAGGGCTTCCTGGCGGACCTGGCTTCGTCCCTACTGAGTCAAGTCGTGGCCAAATCTTTCACTGAGGACAGGAAGAGCTACCTGAGAGTGGTGGAGGCGGGAGAGGCCGGAAGGAAGCGGAAGGAGTGTGAGTTGCTGTTCCCGGGCTGCCGATCCCCTCTCTCAAACCGACACACCCCACGGCCTGGTGTAAACATCTCCTCCCTCATCCAAGCTCACCTGAATAGTGTGTAACAAAAACAATTGACGAAATTAATGTATTTTTAAAACGGGGAGTAATCAACATAGAAAACAGAATGAGTGAATGAGTGAATGAATGTGGGAGAAGGCAGATACGGGAAGAATCAAAGAAGAACGGAAAAAATAATGAGAGTCAGGTACTGCCAATAAAATGAACATCTTGATGAGATTTGGTTGGAAATAAGGAAGGTTTAACTCTTTCACTGCGAGATACTTTCTCCAAGTCAGTGTTTCCAAAATAAAAGCAGGGATTTTTTTTTTTTTTTTACTGGGCTTCTTGAAATGCTCTACGAAAATAAACGGACGCACTGTACAGGGAACAAACATGTACAATCTGTGTTTGATACCGCTGAGTTCTTTGGCCACCTACACATGGCGGCAAAGTGACAGTGTACTGGAGGTAGGGGTATATGAGGTCAGGGCATCTGGTGCTGAGAGGCGGTTTTCAAGCAGGAAGTACGACCAACTGGGGGCTTGAATTAGTCCCCTCAAACACTGGAAAACGGCACCTCACGTCAGCATTAGGGAGCGGTAAAATATGAAAAAATGACAACTCTGACTTGGGGAAAAACCTCGCTTCACCAGGTTATAGAAAAAAGCGAACACGAGAAAAGGGAATGGGATGAAGATGATGATGATGATGATCGATGATGATGATGATGATGACCCTACTCTTCCCTGTGATCGTAGGTGAATTAGTCCTTGAAACTAGCCACAATAAAATTCCTCTGAGGGATGATCAATAGGGAGAAAGCTCAGTCTTTATTGTGTGTGTGTGTGTGTGTGTGTGTGTGTGTGTGTGTGTGTGTGTGTGTGTGTGTGTGTGTGTGTGTGTGTGTGTGTGTGTGTGTAATTCGTAACCCTCCCAAAATACAAAAAAAAAATCTAAGTAAATTACATAACAACCGTTCTAACCCTTATAAAAGAAAAAATAAAGAAGTACACAACCTTTGTTTTCCGTAACCTTGATTTCCTTTAGTCAGCCTCCCATTACGACAAGTTTCCCTCCCCAAAGCCTAATAAAATCGTCTGGCGGTGACAAGAACAAAATAAAAGACGGAATATATCGTAGTAAAGAAGTTAACCCCTCCACTACGATCACGTCTTCCTTAATTTCTTGACGGTTTTCTTATTTCTTATTCCCAATGTCTCCAGGCGATTTTATTCAGCTCAGGCGACACGTAATTTAAACTGTAAGGTTTTGATACACATAATTCCTTTACTATTAAGATGCTCTATTAATAACATCGTCTAACAGCGGCAAGGGAAAGTAAAGATTTGTCCTAAGGGTGAAGGGGTTAATGAGACAAAACGTAGAAGCAGAAGAGAAGGAGGGAGGGGGGGGGGAAAGATGCAAGGAAGAAGATAGGCAGCGAGGGATGTAGGGAGGAGGAAGAGAGGAAAAACAGGGAAAGAGGAACAGCAAGAGGGAGGGAAGGAGGGAGGGAGGGAAGACGGGATGGAAGGGGAGGGAGAATGAGATGCAAGAAGGGAGGGAGAAAGGGAGGGAAGGACGGGAGGGGGAAAGGAAAGGAGGGACGGCCGAAGAGAGGTAGAGAGGGTAGGGAGCGAGAGAGGAAAGGAAGGAGGGAGGAAAAGGAGGAGGCAAAGGGCCGGGAGGAGAGGAAAAAGGAGGAGATAAAGTTATCAGGAAGGAACGGAGTGAGGAGAGAATATCTGAAAGAGGTAAGCAGGGAGGTAGGGGGGAAGAAAGAATGACAGACAGATAGACAGAATGTTGGGGTAAAGGCGAACAGGAAGGAAGGAGGGAAGAAATACAGAATGGAAGAAAAGAAAACAAAGATGGAAGGAGGGAGAAAGAGAGGAAGGGAAGCAAGATGGGGAAGTAAGAGAAAGATAGGAAGGGAGAGGCAGGCAAGCAGAGGAAGAAGGAATGAAGGAAGGATGGAGGTGAAAAGGGGGAAGTAATTTAAGGAAAGAAGGAAGGAAGGAAGGATTGATGGATGGATGGATGGAGGGGATGGATGGATGGATCGGTGGGTGGGTGGGTGGATCAGGGGATGGATGGATGGATGGACGGACAAAAGAAGGAATGAAAAGTGGTAAAGACGAAAGGCGGAAGGAAACAGATAAGCAATATTAAAAAATAAGGAAAAACGAGAGAGAGAGAGAGAGAGAGAGAGAGAGAGAGAGAGAGAGAGAGAGAGAGAGAGAGAGAGAGAAACGGTGACTATGGCTTGTGGCTAAGAAGTTATGAATACCTTAAGATTACCCCCCTCTCTCTCTCTCTCGCTCTCTCTCTCTCTCTCTCTCTCTCTCTCTCTCTCTCTCTCTCTCTCTCTCTCTCGGGGGTAAAGGAGTGGGCAGGATGGGCTGGCGTGGGGTGGTACAGCCTGTGAAGATGGAAACTGTAGGTTGGATGGCTTGGGCGTGGAGAGGTTTATATCAAGGTTATCTCCAAGGACGAGAAGGAGGAGGAGGAGGAGGAGGAGAAACACTTCCTCGTCCTGAAGAGGTTAACCACAGTTACGCTGCTTATGTAGCCATTTGTACTGCCACCATCGCCATCATCACATCCTGTACACCAATAACACCATCACAGCTACTACCACCATTACCAATACCATCACCACCTCATGCCACCACCACCATCACCATCGTTCTCCTTACAAACGCCACTGTCGTCATCACCTACACCTTTACCACGACCGCACCACCACCACTACCAACCCCACCAGCACCACTGCTACCGCTACCATCATTATCACCAAGCTTCACCACAACTATCACTATCACCACCATCATCATCATCACCCCCATCAACCACAATCAACAACCTTTCACCACCCCCATCACCTTCCACCCCAGGCTGGAGTCCCGCAATGTGGCCCACGCTCTACTAGCCACAAGGTTCACTCGCCCTGATTGTTCTGCTCCTGGTGCCTGCCCTACCCTCCAGTGCCACACCCTTAGGCACTCCACAATGGCTCTCCTCCACCCCAACTCTCCCTAGTTATGTGTATACACATATACATATATATATATACATGTTATACATAATGTATATACACATGTATACATGTATACTTAATATATATACATATATTTATGCCTAACACCTCTTGGAAACTGTAGATCTGGTACCATGATGTGTAATCCTGCGTAAAACACTTGCAACTTTGTTTTTATCTTCCCAATAAATATTTCCACATGTGATTATAATTTTTCTATTTGAATAATTAATGGCATTATGAAGTCAGGCTATAACTACCAGCATGTTTTGCGCTGGGTCACACACTACCAATCAAATCTACCGTTTGCAACACCCGGCAGGTAAACAAGGCAGTGGTGGCGGAGGCAAGACGACAGAGCAACGGAGTGTTGGAAAAAGAGTATCGTACTGCGCGGTGACCAAGTTGGCTGGAGCCTGATAACGTACCGTGCCCTTAGCTTCTCCCCTCTCACCTCAGCACAGTTTTCTTCCCTCCCACCCACAATACCGTGACTCCACCGCTTCGCAAACGACAGTAATTACGCCTATTTTCGCGCGTGTAACGGCTGGAGCTAGCGGAAGGGCTGGAAAATTCGCTAATCTCGAGAATCTTCGTCATTACGACTTCAGGGCTGCGTGCACAAGATGTCACTTGGTAAGTCACGAGTTTTACACAGACTGAAAGATACATGACAATGCTAGATGCGTTTGTGAAAAATGGATTAATTTTTTCACTTCAATGTAGTCTTTAGTATAAAATGGGATATTATAACATCACAATGAAAGGGTTACAATCACCTGCCATTAACTCATTCAAGATTACTACTCTCTTATCGTACTCTCGTTACTATCATACAGTTTCATTTAGATTAAGGTCTTTTGGACTGACGGGATTAACTTTTTAACCACCAGTGTTCTCCTTTAGCCGTCTCAACAAAATCGGTTGGCATATGCCAGAAAGTCAATATATATATATATATATATATATATATATATATATATATATATATATATATATATATATATATATATATATATCACCTGACAAAATGTTAATCGAGATTTTTCGCAATCGCTTCAATCATTGTTATTAAAGATGGGTACATGCTGTAAATATGTAAAATCAGAAAGATTAAATCTTTCAGTACAATGACGTCAATATATAGATACGCTGACCAACGGTGAAAAACAACGACTAGTGGTTGTGGTGACGTGTGTGTGAAATGAAAGAAGTGAATTATCATCAACATCGCCATTATCCAAGACACCACCACCATCATTATCATAATTCCATTCCTAGTATTATAAACGAGGTGGGCAAGATCCATAAACAGGAAATGGATCACATATCTATTCAAAATCAAAGCCTCTCCAGAAAAGAAAAAATGAGCATAGAGGTAACTACACTGAAATTAAGAGTAAAGAAAAAGAGGTCGACCAAGAATGCGGTAGAGTGACAAAGTGAGAGAGTGTATGAAGGAGAATGAATGAAAGTCGAGGGACAGTAAGAAGAGGCAGACCAAGAATGAAGTGGGGGAGTACAGTACGAGTATATGTGGAAGAGTGCATTACAGTAGGGTGGTGGGAGGAGGTGCAGACCAAGAATGAGGTGGTGGGACAAGTTAGGGGGAGGGGTGAGGAAGAGAGGATGAGTGGAGTGCGAAAGAGTAGTGGAGTAGTGTATGGAGTGTGAGGGTGATGTGGTTGGAAGAAGAAGAGGTGGACTAAGAATGACGTGGAGGAATATATGAGGCAGTTTGTATGAGTGTGGTTGGGAGGCAGGAGTGGCAGACCGGGAATGATGTTTAGGAGCAGGGAGAGGTATAGTATAGCCAGGGACAAAAGTTCGCTTGCCATCGCTCTACGTCTAAAGTTACTTCACACTTAGAACATGTCCGTCACTTTCTTCCCTGACGCATCCTCCTCTCCTCTCCTCTTCCATCCCCTCCTCCTCCTCCTCCTCCTCTCCTCTCCTCTTCCTTCCTCTCCTCCTCCTCTTCCCTACACTAACATCTCCTTTCCTTCCCCCAGACACCCATCGATCTGCTGACTATTTGGAGACGGCGGCCAGCGGGTATGGGTGAGTTAGATTCCTTTATTACACCTTCAAGTGTTGGCCTCGACATACCTAGGAGGTGGGGCTGCCTGGTTGTACAAAATATCCCTCAACTCTAACACAAAAAATAAGGATGGTGGACTGCAATAGAGGCAACTTCAGCCTGCAAGCCACTAAAATCTAGATTGACATTCTGATGAACGTGAGGCTGTTACTACTTCTTCTAACACTATACTACTACTTCTGCCGCCACCACCATCACCACCACAACCATTACAACCACTACTGCCACCATATCTCATTTATATTTTAAACTGTCCACCATCAGACGATTTTAGTCAGCAGAAGGGAGAACTCTTGTGATGACTGGACTAAATGAATGTTACATCCACCTTCAACATATCGAACAAGCGGATACAGCAGAATAGTAGCAAAACTTCTAATCTTCACTGTACCATGCCACAATATTTTTGCCTTTATTGTAGTCTTACTCTCCTATTTTCACTCTAATCCGGCCTAAAACTGCATCTCTTCAATGATGTAGCCATTATGTAACGTTCAGCAGTTATCGTGTTATATTAAATTGTTATACTATGTTATTATACAGAATAGTTACATTGTTACATTTTACATTATATAATGTTATACTGTTCGTACGCTGCATTATGCTATGCTGGTATGTTATACGGTACTCCTCTGTGCTGCTACGTTACTGATACATATGTATGTCCTCCCACCCAGATACACTCGCTACGTGGACTGTAATTCGGCACTGGCTCTTATTGGCTTCATCCTATTTATTGACCTCCTCAGGGTAAGTCATCATCATCAACAGCATCATCATCTTTATCACCAGCACTATCATCGTTATCATAATCATCATAATTAGCACCATCATCATCATCTCACCATCACTATCGTCATCATAATCTTTACCACCATCATCTTTATCATCACTATAATCGTATCACCGGCACCATCACTTGCAGGCACCATCTTTATCACCATCACCCCTATCGACATCACTATCATCATGTCATCATCACCACCATCATCATCCCGCTAGCATCATCACTATTATCATCATCATCGCTTCTTCCTCGTATTTTGCATTTTATTCTTGCTAGCGTCAGGTGATTATATTCAATTTATGAATAAATGAGGGATTAACTGAGATTCTTTTACCCTAGTCACACGGTTCACTCATCTACATTCCGTATGTATTGTTTTTAAACCATAACACGAAATCTTATCCAGGAAGGTCGTGATATTTACCCTAATGTGCAATCCATCATTCCAATCATCCAACTCTCCCTAGCATTCCTTTTTCCTGTTTAATCCCTTGTCTAACGCCCCTTATCCTCCTCCCTATCCCTCGAAAGGAGAATGTAGAGATGTAAAAGAACAACTTCAACCTGCAGTCCGCCTGGTACACGTTCAGATGAGTCTGGGGCAACAATAATAATAACTAAAACAACTCTCAGTCTACCACTACCTCTCCTTCTTGTTCATGATGATGATGATAATGATTATTATCATCATCATTATTATTTATTTTTATTATTATTATTATCTCCTCGTCCTTTCAACTTCAAACACCCACTTGCAAAGACTATCTATACCCAGGACATTATTGAGGACGTGACTATGCCCATGAGGAGGAAGAGAAGATGGGCGACAGAAAACGGGAAGTGGCGCGGGCAAAATCGTGGATGGGAGATTGAGCCAGATCTTCTTACTTTCGTCAGTGAAGGCGGTCATGATCATCTGTATCATACTCTGCCTGGAATCCTTAGCCCGCTTATGGTATGAAGATATTTGTGTATAAAATACGGGGATCTGTAGCTACTTTGTTTTTGTTGATTTGGAGACGGCCTTTGACGGAGTCCGTAGAGAGGTGTGAAGTGAGCAATGAGAAAGCTTGGGATCGAGGAGTTGCTGGTTCGAGTGGTTATGGCTATGTATGTGGGTGCTCGCACCAAGATGAGAGTGCAAGGACAGTTGAGTGATGAGTTTTCCGTGAATGTTGGTGTGCATCAGGGGTCAGTCTCGTGCCCTTTATTGCTTGTTATGGTGCTTGAAACTTTCTCATGTGACTTCAGAAACATATCCCATGGGATATGTTGTATCCTGATGACTTGGTGTTTATTGCAGAGAATGAAAAGGAGGCAGAGGAAAGCATGTTGGAGTCTTAACAAACGATATACGACAAATAACAATCTACTCTTTTGATTCTCAGAAGCGCAAGTTCTTCCATAAAAGTTATCCAGCACTGGAGACACGTTTACATCTTTAGAATAACGCGAAGTGTGACATTATTCATATACAATACCAGTTTTATAACGACAGTAAAGTGGCAACACATATATCCAACCTAAGACAGTCTAACCAAATATAACCTTATTCAACCCAAATTAATCTAAGGTGTTTTGGCAGAGGGAGTGGGTGGAGGAGGGTGAGCAGTGTCGGGAGCTGGGTGTGTGTCAGGTCAACCGGGCACTGACCTCACAATACGGCACAGCAGGCAGGGTCATTGCTACACTCATCAGGTCAGTAGCTCTCTCTCTCTCTCTCTCTCTCTCTCTCTCCATCAGTTTAAAGCATTATAGTCTATGTTTCCGGATTATAAAAAACTAATATATATATATATATATATATATATATATATATATATATATATATATATATATATATATATATATATATATATATATGAGTGAGTGATCAAGAATTATGTCAGAATTATGATTAAGACGAAAACTGTAGAATATCAGTTTTAAAGTTCTCAAAATTCAGTAACAATTTATCTCAACTTTTTCCCCAGTAATGTAGCCAGTCGAGCCCTGTCTGGGGGTGATGACGGCGTTGCCATGGCGATACTGAGGGCAGCCAAGGAGGGGAGACACCTCGACCATACTTCTTGCCATGCCACCTTCCCTCACTGCACTTCACCACACCACCACCACAACGTCACCACACCACACACGTCACCCAACTCCATCACAGGGGATGACCCTCCTAAAAGCGACCAAGTGATACTTAAATGATTTGAGACATTCATCACTTGTACAGCATTCATAGTTTACAGCATCTAAGGGCGTCTCCACCATACATCAACAATGCAAGAGGTAGTTTCGTCACTGTCAGCGCTAAACCTAAAACAGTATACCGATAAGGCGATTATGTGAGGCATAAAAAACCCAGTACTAAAGGGAACTGGTGAGTGTGAATGTTTTGAGCTGACGCGTTTTTTTTTTTTTCCCTTGCCTCTACCTGACTGTACAAATAACACAGATGTGAGTAAGCAATGGGTTGTGTCAAATAATACGTTCTACATATTATGTTTCACTAGCTGTGGTATTATATTATTATAAATCTAACTGACATTCAGGGTACTGCAGGGTAGGGAGATCAAAAGCCCACCGCCTCCCTTTCATAAACAAATGTCTACCACAGCTATCACTAAACTCACGGACTCTCTCAGAACTATGATTATTATTACCATTATTATTATTATTATTATTATTATTATTATTATTATTATTATTATTATTATTATTATTATTATTATTGTTGTTGTTGTTGTTTACGTTACCCCCAGAGGTTGTTCTCGGGGGATACTTTTCGAACCGGGGGGAATAGAGACAATTAATCCTTTCACAGGCTTGGTGTTCTCTAAAATCCTTCGTAAATCCTTGCACTATTCTGATGTTCTCTTAAAACCTCCATTCATCATTTCACTGCTTTGGCGCTCTCTAAAGGGCCTGCAAGGGTTATCACTGCCACAGATACTTTCACAGTTGTATTCTGACTGGCACAGGAGACTTACGTAACACCTTTTCCTTAGCAGTTTGATTTATATATTACACCTTGTATCGATAATGTATGTTAGAGGTGGTTAAGTGGTATGGAGGGTGAGGTGAATGTGTAGTATTATAGAATATCAAATAAATACTGAAACTCATCACTCAGGCCTTTTCACATACGGGCAAACGTGTGTGTGTGTGTGTGTGTGTGTGTGTGTGTGTGTGTGTGTGTGTGTGTGTGTGTGAGAGAGAGAGAGAGAGAGAGAGAGAGAGAGAGACTAACGGGTGTCATGTGGTAAAACGGTGTGAGAGGTAGTGAAGGGAGTGGGTGTGGGGGGAGGGAGCCGTGACGGTCTGTAACGCTCCCTGGCACTACTGTAAGGACTGCTGTGACGCTAACACCGCTAAGGGGAGGCTGCTGTGACGCTGCTTTATTTGGTGACTGTTTGACACTTCATAACACTACAGTGACGCTATTTACACGTCCCAATACTGCTGAGACTCGTGTATGACTTTCCTGTTACTGATGAGGAGGCTGTTGTGACGCTTTCTAACACTGCAAGAGTAGCCCAAGAACATCAGATATATAAAAGAAAGAAAGAAAGAGAGGTAGAGACGTGACCTAGCACTGCAGCCGAGTTGGGATTCTAAAGTGACTCTAAAATTGCAATAACTCGACTTTTTTTGAGTCGACATGTTCGGGGCTGAGGAGGCAGTGGCGGTGGAAGAAGCTAGAGGCTCGTAAGTTAGAAGTGATTATTTATTTACCATCATCATCATTTTCATCAGTCATTCTATCCTCATCATCATCATCAGCAGCAGCATAATCACCCTATCATCATGAGCAGCAGCAGCACCATCAGAGTCATCCTATCATCATCACCACCATCATTAGATCCGTCACAATTATACATCTATTCACAAATAATACAACGCACACCAGTATACAGAATAGCTACTGATCACAAGTCACCAGTTTTCATCATCTTCAGTCATCAGTGTAGCCGCCGAAAATCAATTATATCGCTAAAACAACATGTGCATGTATGTAATTTGCATAATTACTGATTACACGCTACTCAAAAAATTCTAATCATCATCCACTCATTCCTCATTCTTTCCTTCGCAAATCTCACAGCCACCAACACAACATATATGTAATTTATATGATGTAAACTGTTGAAGAAATGAATACAACTATCACGGAATCATCATAATCCTATTCCCTTTACTGCACATGGTGTGGGCAGGATCCAGGAACAGAACATGGAAACACACACACACACACACACACACACACACACACACACACACACACACACGGTTACACCACACAATACCATATCTCAAAAATTACAACACATCACACTGCCAAATCTCACGCTACCACAACACACACTTCCACACCTCATGCACGTTAAACAACCTCATCATACACTGTCGCACTTTACAAGAACACAGCCACATCTCACAACACACACTACACACTGCCACGTCTCACACTATCATTCAACACATTCGCTATTACACCTGTCACATCTCACACAACTACACCACACAATAGCCTACTACACAATACACTGTTATACCTCACAATATCACCACCACACACTACAACAGCACACCTCACAGTGTCACAGCTCCCATCTCATACTGCACACTCTCCTTGAACCCTGTACGACATACAGTAAATGGATACATGTTATTAAAAACTGTACTGCTTAGAATGAACTACTCAGATATCTATTTTATTCATCAGCACATCCTTCAATAGCTGCCATCATCTGGAATCACTAAAAGGTTATTCCTTCACCCTGCGTAATACATCCCCCCCCCCTTTTTTACTGCATTCGTATCCACTCAGTAATATATTCTGCAGTCATATCCATTCACACGACATTTAACATTACACCCAGCGCAGTTCCTATTTACTCTATTTTTCCAGGTATGAATCGTTTGACTGTGCCCAGGCCGTGGCTCTAATTGGCTTCATTGGTCTTCTCAGCAACTTTCAGGTAGGCGCAAGGACACTATTCAGCTTTCAGCTCTGTATTTCTTGCGATGCCTACAACTTCTGAATTTTTTGCAATACCTACAACTTAAGTTATCTCTTGCGATACCTACAACTTACGTTACTTCTTGCGATGCCTACAATTTACCTACTTCTTGCGATGTCTACAACCTGAGTTTATATGTATACACAAAATTTTCATTCCTTTAACTTGAAACTAAGGAAGTGTTATCCGGCGGTGCATTTCTTGACTAAATAAAGCATACTTTCTTGCTCTCCCCTCAGAAACCAGGCACGCTTTTGTTCTTAGGGTGCCAATTACCTGCTTGGGTCTGTAACTATGACAAATAAAGGGATTTAATCCTCGACCTAGGAAACTATGACCATATTGTCCCACTAGTTTACGGGAGCGCGCTACCACTCACGCGCTCGAACTCACGACCAACCCGGCCACGAGCTCGACGCTCCACCTCTGAGCCACCGTTCCCCCACTATGACAAATAAATTAAATTCCTTTGACCTGAAAACTGTGGATATTCTCTTAATAGGGTCGAGGTTGGGTGTTGCGCACCCCCAATGGCATTGCTTGTGATTACAACCTGAATTTACATGTTTACCCACAAAATTTTCATTTAAAATTGGATATTATTTTCACATTTAATTTTCATTTTTATTACATTTATCTACTTACTGGGACGGGATTTGAGTCGGGGTTTATGTCCTTTCCCATGATCCCCAAGCGTAATTTCTGTTATACCGGACGATTACTTCCGTCTTTGTCTACTGCATGCAAGACTTCAAGATTTTGCTTTTATATAATGATCAGTGTCAACAATTTTTCTGAGGGGGAAGAGATGTGGGGAGCAGCTGGGGGCTGTGACTCCTCCCTCAGTATCTGTATGGCGCAGAGTCGTGGCCTTCTGGGCCAGTATACATCATTTACATGTTCTGTATATTAAAGCTGGGTTTGGTTAAGTATTTTGTGCACGGAAAGTTGACCCACATTCACCTCAACATTTTTCTCCCTATTATTTTCCCACAGGACATCATAGAAGAGTTTACCGACCTCATTAACGGTAACAGGAAGAGAAGCGTCAATTCTCAGCCGTGGTGGCTCCCCTCACATACACCCTTCGGCAGCCTTCACTGGTACGCCAAACTTAAGTGCTATGACGTAATGAGGGGGAGAGGGAGTGGTACATTGGCTTGCACATCTAGTTCGTAACTAGAACTCTAACTTGATTCTTGAACTGGTCAGACTGTTGGGCACAATGTTTTTCCCTAGTCCCTGTTCAAACATCAATATAATTAAGGACATGGACGTAAACCGCCTAGCGTACTACGGGATGTATTTTGGGGGGAAGTTTGGGACTCAACAAAAACTGCCTTAATGACCCTCGTTCTGTCCACGGCCATAAAAAGCAGCCACTTCCTCCTCACGCTTATTTTTTTTTTCCCCTACCACTATACAAATTTATTCACCTCCGTAGGAACCCCTTGGCTAGCTGCTCTGTTAGGCAGATCTCCAATTCTTTCACTGTTTGGATGCACCTGTAGATATTTTATTCCAATACCGGCATGTTCCTTTCTTCCTTCTTTTTTCTTTCTTTTTGTCAAAAGTCAGATTAAAAACTGCGTCGATTTACCCTTTCGTTGCTTAAAGCACAACTGATAATTTAAATTCTGCTTAACACCACATGATTTTGTTCTGCTGAATAATATCCCCCGAGTCAATGGCCTATGAATATTATAGGGCGGAAGAGAAACGCCTGTTTGAGGAATGCATGTGAAGTTACTTGAAAATAAGAAACAGATGGAGAAATTAATAAATTGGGATGGACATAAAGGTTACGAATGCAACTTAACAGAAGACAGTCAGACATATATAAGACTGACTGAGAAGCTATAGATGTACATAACTGGAAACAAAAGTTGACATATACATACAGGCGGACTGCAACAGAGAGAGAGAGAGAGAGAGAGAGAGAGAGAGAGAGAGAGAGAGAGAGAGAGAGAGAGAGAGAGAGATTTAAATAAATGAATATGAATGCCCTGTTTACTGTCACTTTACTAATCCTACACGTCTCTGACTAGGGATGGATTGCTGGACTCTGTACTGAGGGTGGTGCAATGGGACGAGAAGGGGAGGAAGACGGAAATGGAGGAAGGAGAGGTGGAGGAGGAGGAGGTCGCAAGGACAAGATGGGATGAACACAACGAGGGGAAGAAAGTAGGGAAAGAGCCGAGGAAGTCAGAAAGGATGAAGGAGGTGGAGGAAGAGCAAAATATGCTTTGGCTGGATATACAGGATGAAGAAATGGAAGGTAATGCAGCATAAATATAAAAGTAGTTTGCCTCTTCAGGCCGAAGACCTCTTTCAGTTCATTACTGCTATCTCCACGTTATATTCTTCTCAGGAGAGATCTTTTGTGCCAGAGTGGCTACCTTACGAGACATTCATATGTTGAATAAAACCATCTGGAGGTAGCAAGAATGAGCTAAAGCAAAAAATTAAATGGGGGTTAATCTATTTACTGTGATAACAAATTAGTTTATATTACGCCTGCTATTAACAGAGGAAATGATTTAGCTTTGGACACAACCTAAAACTGAAGGATACTAAAGTCTATACCTAACCCCTCCAGCTCGAAAAGTCAATCCTAAGATGAAGATACTCGTCTGGTGGTGGAGAAATTACAGTATAATGAAGACCATAACACTGAAGGGTTTATAATGTGTTTAACCTGACAAAGATCCCTAACCCCTTTCACCTCCAGTTGACAGTCAAATGTCTGAACTCGGATTAGAAGGTCGATCTGACTAGAAACCAAGGAGACCCACTCCTACCTGACAAGTAAGGATCATGGAATTCCATGTAACAACGACATACTAGATTTTGTGAGTGGCCCTGTTTCATCAGATGCAAAAAACACGCTTTATTAATATGTCCCAATTACTCTTCTCAGATGACCTAGAAGACAAGACTAAACCTAACCTGGACTCCCCTGCCCGTCACTCCCTCCTCTCACACCTGGCAAGAGTAGGACCTAAAATGGCGGTATGACTTTTTTTTTTTTATTCTACAGTATTACTACTTCTACTACTACTACTACTACTACTACTACTACTACAAATAATAATAATAATAATAATAATAATAATAATAATAATAATAAAAACAATAATAATAATAATATGATAATGATAAAACCAGCAGCAGCGACATTATCAGACTATATCAGATCCATAATCATGCATCATCTGTATCAATATCATCACTGTCATCATGATTGCCTGTGCTTTGTACAGTACATGTTATGTCCTAACCCTCCCATGACTACCTTTCTTTTTACTCTTCCTGCACTTAAGGTACGGTTACTTCATCAGAATTACGTGAGTAGTCACCTGTGGTATGTAAAACATACAAATACAGATACTGGAGACACGAAAACAAAGGTAGGCAGGAAGATATATATAGCTCATACATACAATATATAGATGTTGTACAGCCATTCCCACTCAAGTTGTTGTCCAAGGCATAAAAGATGGACACATACAAAGGCATACTGTAGACAAAAAAAACATACAGACATATGGCAATTATATATAGCTACAGTGTATGCAGTGAAATGTTCTCTTCTACAGGTGTCAGTAGTCATTTTCCTCTATGGTATACAGACATGAATATGAGATGATATCATCAGCAGGAATGCAGACATATAAAATTAAAGAAAACTGATAACCAATGAAACTCTTATAGATGTGGGTGGTTGTCATCCTATGAGGCATAGACAAGCATATAAAAAGATAGGTACTGTAAGCCGGGTACTGTAAGAAGGAAGGAAGGAATGATTGATGTTACTGAGCATCCCTGATCTGTTTGGTCAATCAGACTCATCAACTGAAAGCAAGCAACTGCCCTTGCAGGGCTGTCCTGTGCAGTGGCCAAATTTTCTCTGGCGACATGCAGCAACTCACCCCAAAGAAGCACAGGGAAGTATGTGGAAGTTTGGTTCCCAGATGGATGCCACATTTGCATCTTTCCACCCAATTAACAGGGATACTACAGTAGGTTCCACATCACCCAATTATTTGGTTATATGATTGCCACTCAGCATTGTAAATGGCCTCCTGGGTTATATATAAGAAACCATGAAGCTTGTCACTCAGTATAGCATCACCTGAAGTAGAAAAGATGACAAAGAAAAAGAAGTGACAGAACAGATGGGAAAAACCGAGACACAAAAAGAATGATAAAGATGAAGGATGAAGCAGACAGCACTATGTGAGCAGATGTTGGTCACCAAGGAGTGAAAAGTTTTCTTCTACAGATGTGGGTGGTTGACACAAGTGATGGGCGTGTGACAGGGGAGGAAGGAAGAGCTGGTATCTGTCGTGCCTTCAAGTCTCTCT
Organism: Coenobita brevimanus; assembly: GCF_032717465.1. NCBI lineage: Eukaryota > Metazoa > Arthropoda > Malacostraca > Decapoda > Coenobitidae > Coenobita > Coenobita brevimanus. The sequence goes on from NC_137039.1 coordinate 35,126,341, forward strand.
CTCGGTACCACGGATGGCTTGGAACACTTTCCTCTAACCTCCTTCTGTGAGTAAAGCTTAAGTTTATATATACTGTACTGTGGAAGCACATTTCTGAGAATCCTTGTCAGAATATGTGTATTCTAGTAATTTCATTGGCTCATTTCTTCTCAGAATTGCCAAAGGAGTTACATGGGGGAGACTGATGGAAAAATTAAAGGATCCATGAAGAAATACAGTACAGTAGTTAATTTTAGTAAAATAACGATTGGCACACTAAGGTCATTCAGCCATGCTGAGAGAATGGATAGCAAGAGACTGACAAGGAAAGTGAAGAAGGTAGGGGCAGATCATGGACACTAAAGCCAATGTGCAGAGGTACAGTGAGACTATGTAATAGTGTGTGGAGCGTCATGAGAGGAGGGATGTTACTGAGTAGATACAGAAACAACCGAGGGCCCGTCATCAAAGTCATCCCTCACCGAGTGCAGAATTAGACAAAAGACAGCCAGATAAACAGACTGGTACAGGTATTAGATATTCTCCTCTAACCTGCCTCTGTAACTGCAGTTAATTGATATGAATAAATTTTGACTTACATTCTAGCTAGCAAGTGCAAAAGTAAACTGTGGTAGCATTATTTTATTTGATCACTCCCCTCCAACCTTTCGTGAGAAAAGCTGCTGTTGCTTCCTTTGAGTAAATTTTCTAACTCATGGCAAGGTAAGGGGCGGGTAGAGGTAATTCAGGGAGTTGTTGCCCCTCCTGACAATGAGAAAGCTCTCCCTCCATGCTAAACTGCTCTTGTATGCAGCGTATGTTCAGAGTGTAATGCTGTACATTAGTGAGACTTGGGAAGTAAAGGGTGAAGATATTTGTTGCCCCAAACATAAAGAGATGGTAATAATAAAATGGATGTGTAGTGCATCCTTGAATGTCAGGCTTGGGGAGAGGAGTTAGGACTGCAAATGAAGAGTTGAGAAGAAGGAACAGACTTGAATGTTTTGGTTTTGTGACGACAAGAGCTAGATTGTGATGGTTTGGACATGTGGAGAAGATGGAGGATGACAAATGGGTGCAGAGGGTAAGAGGTGTGAACGCTGAGAGTAGAGTTGCAAAGGGCAGACTGAGGAGAACCTAGGATGAGGTCAGAGTGTGTGACCTCAGGGATAAGGGACTGAACAGAGAAGCTGCTGGAGACTGAGCATCACATAGAGCAGTTATTAGGCAACCAAGGCCAATGCATGCATTAATGCTGAAGCTTCTAAAAAAGACTGAACATACAAACAAACTAATGAACCCCTGCATTCATGCACATTTTAGCAAAGCTATTACCTCACTTCAGTCATTTTTAATTTCCTTCCGATAGAGACAGCATGAATGGGAGAAATAGAAAGAGAGGACAGACACACGAAAGAAGTAGGCAGCACTACATCAAATAAGTGGATGATAGGCACCCCCACCTACCACCTAGCTTCAAAAGCAACAACGTCAAATAAATGAGCCATTTGTCTTAACTCACACAGAAATTAAGTAAATAAATAAAACTAAACGAAACATAAGGAGGCCCTATTGTATAACCTAAACTGACAGTTTAATGTGACATGATCTACTCAAATCAAATTTAACCTATTAAAGCTTTGTGTAACTCATGTCAATCTATTCTAACTCAAGTTCTCCTTTCCTTTTTTCAGACAGACCCTGAGCAATGCTGTGAGTCACCACCAGCCCTCCCGGACTCGTCTCACACTAGCCGGCCTCTCTGAAGGAACACCAATATGCTAACTTAACCTACCCAACCCTGACCTAATCTCCTTTGAACCTAACCCAACATGGCCTAACCTAGCTTAGCCTAGGCTAACCTAACCTAACCTCCTACTCCTCTTAACCTACCCTACCAGTGGCTGTAAAAGAGTTGGCTACACAGGAGCTATAAATTGACAGTTCATTCCCTTAGGTGTATGCAATGAAAAATTCCAACATATAAATAGTCTGGTGTAGAAGGGAATAAATGTTACCCTTGTCTGCTAAGTGTTCACTCTCACCTTACGCACAATAAACGACAAAGCACTGTATTTTGCTTTCTAGGTGCTACATATAGTATCTATCATTGCCAAGGGCTCGTTTCAGTATTACACTTGGGCTCAAAATTGATAACTATATTCAACCAAGGAAGACACACTGCAAGCAGAGATTTGACTGTTATGGACATACTTAGTTATCATACTGATTTTTAGCGAAGGCCTGTCTGTCAGTGGTCCTTTCTGTTCCAGCATTCTAAAATCCAGGTCTATAATCCATTACCATGGAATAATCTTATAGTAAAGTATAGTGATGATATTTTATATACAGTAGCTCCATGCATCCTACTGGGACACTTTGTGATTTTAGTACAATTACACTGATGGTAAGTGGTGGTGACCATCATTCAATCAGTGTTGTATGATGTACTGTAGTGGCCTTTTCCACTGGCTTTCAAAGTCAGGTTATGTATACAGGGGGGCCAGGGGAGAAGTCCTTTTCCAGATAGATCCACTTTCTGGACATGCCTTTGGTTCCATTACGTTGGATAATTGATGGATTACTCTACAAGTATTATGAGGTGAAGTGGGGCCTGCTATGGTGCCCTTGCTAACTGGGTGGAGAGATGCAAATGCTGTTTCCTGAAATTCCTGCCCTTTTCATTATTGCAGAAAAAGTGAATAAATGAAAGAACATGCTGAAGTATGGTTATGTCTAAAACAGTGTTGAAAACAGGAATCCTTCATCCTTTTTTCCCCCTATCGGACAGTGTTCAGCATGAAGAAATAAAACTGCACATTTCATTGTAAAGGCATGCCAATTACACCATCAACATCAACCATAGCATAAAGTCAGGGCAAATGTTTCAAAAGCTGAATGTCAAAATTCAAGGGGAACTGCTTAAAAAAAATAAAGTAAAATAAAAATAAAAGCAGGTGAGAGATGACTAGGGATAGTGAATGAAAAAAAGCTTCAAATCTTGTATCACATGATCTATTTCAAGTCATCAGTTCCCTATTTGCACCAAAACAAAGCACAGAAAATGAAGTTTTTTGACCAACATTGCTGAAGTACAAAACAGCTCCCCACTGGGCATGAAGTGAAGTAAGTTACAGCTCTTGGGTTAAAGATTTTTATCGTTTAGACCTGAACTTCTTGTTTCTATTGCCCTTGCTCATGCCAGCTTTCCTGCCCTTGCCCTGGTTGGTCCCAAATCTCTTTACAGATGGCATTGCATCTCTGGTTTCCTTTGTATTATTTCGTTTTGAGTTTTTCTTCTTGCCACCAAATCCAAACTTGAGGTCCTTGTAGGCTCTCTTTCCTTTGATTCTGGGGAAAAAATAGAGGCTTTGTAATAAGCATTCCTTTATGTTATTACAAGCTGCAAACTCAGTTCCTTCTGAACTGAAAGTTTTCTCACTGGAAGTCTGGCTTATTTACCATATATAATGATATACAGCAGACTCTCTAGATGCATGGGTAAAGTATTAACCTGGGGTAACATGCAAATGGAATCTACACACTCGGAGATCCAGATCCCTCTATAAACATCCAATGTGTTACCTAACCCTCCAGCCTGAATCCAACTTCTCTATTAAAAACCCTCTATGACCATACTAACAACAGATAGGCTTGCTATGGCCTTACTGTACACAGGTTAAGCAAATATAAGATAGTGACTTTTAAAAGGTCTTAAGCAATAATTCTTTTCGGTGTGTTTTTGTTTTTAAAGGCTCCACACCCTGCAGTGACGAAAAAAAATGGCCTGGCTGGGCGAAAATGTTCGTGTGGCCATAATTTCCATCAGGACACAAGCCCTTTGTCTGGGTAAAATGGAAAAATGTGCGAATAATGGTTTCAAACAGCCAGATCATAGTGTCTGGATAATGGATTGTTCAGATAATGGATGTCCAGATTATAGAGGGATTTCCGTACCTGCATATATACAGTTCAATACACATAAAAAAATGTGATAAAATTCATAATTATCTTTTTTATTTTTTTTTAAATGAACCCTCCCACATTATGTACTGATTTTGTTCATAATATGCATATCAGCACCAATGAGTTTTTTTTTGGGTGGGGGCAGGTGAAAATATGAATATTTCTTAGTGCAAAGTTTTTTCACTCTACTTAGTTTTCACCAGCAGGTAGCAGTCACTTGGCGAAATTTTTCGCACTTCATTGCAAAGATCACGATGGGTCTAAGAAGCTAAGAATTGCATTGCAGGTGCGCTAAATGTTTCTCTTCAATTTGGCAGGGAAAAAAAAAAATCCATTTTTGAAACTTGAAAAATCAGTTCCCAGGCCGGCCTGAGGGTCCTGGGGAATTCCACCGGCTCGGCCACAGAGGGGTTAAAAATTGGGTGACAGCAAACATTAAAATAACACACATGATACTGTACTTTAAGATACTGTACCTGTATAATAGTATTACTACTACTACTACCATGACTATGACTACTACTACTGGTACTACTACTGCTGCTGCTGTTATCGTTGCTACTTATACTACTACTGCTACTGCTATTACTAACACCAGGGATCACATTGCTGATCGCCAATGTCGCAATTTACAATAAAAAATAATTTTAGGTGATAGTTTTAAGAGAGTTTTAGAGAATTTGTGATATTTTAGAGCATCTGCTCATTTATAACTGACCCCCCCAGTGTGTAGCGTAGACTGAGTGAGCATTCAGTTGGCAGAACCTGATAAAAACTCGCCTTAGAAATAGGCTCAATACTGAAAAGTCTTGTGATGATTTCTAAGGTCGGTCCCCCAATCTCAGAATTAAACTTTGGGCAGGCTTTTAAAGCATGGGCACAATAAAAAGACTGCAAGTTGTTAAAATTCTAAGATTTCTAGAATTTCCAAAAGAGACAGCCAGCCTAATTAATGCAAATAAGTGAAGACACACTGTATTAATCAATAATGTGCTTACTTTAGTATTTCTGAAAAATCTTATACTTTGTTATTTCATTATCCAGACCTCCTTTCCCACCTTAGGGCACGGTGAGGAGTAGCAATGTTCAGACAGCCTAAGTTTGCCCAATTCAATGGGCCATACTTCCATTCACTCACCATTCAAGCCCATGGGATCATGGCTCCATCAGACAGGCCCCTCCCAAAATTTCACCACATTCTGTAGCATCACATATACTTATCTGACTGAGTCAATCCAAACGGTGTCACATTAAAAAGGGGTGCCAAATCTCCGATCATGCACGTCTCACAACATCCAGCCAGCTAGCTCAATCTCGTCAGTCCCCGAGCCTCTCTGACTTCCATACCTCTCTTCTTCAAACACTCATCCACCATATCCCTCCACCTTCTCCTTGGCCTACCTAGCCTCCTCCCTCCTTCAAATTCACTCAAATATATCTTTTTCACCACTCTATTGTTATCCATTCTCTCCACATGACCATAACATCTCAGTACACTCTCTTCAGTTCTGGTATCCACAGACTTCCTCACTCCACAACCTTCACAAATCACATTATTTCGTATCCTATCTACTCTCCGTACTCCACATACATTCCTCAGCAGTCTCATCTCCACTGCTCTCACTCATGACTTCATTTTCATGCCAAACCATAGTCTCACACACATGTTAAATTTGGCACTAACACTCCTTCATGTAAGCCTCGCACAGCTGTAACACTCTTTTGCACATTCTCCTCTCTTTTCTATCACCGTACCCAGGTATTTGAACTCTCTCACCAATTCATCTCCCTCCATTCACTGTAACAATGCAGTGGGAGTCACCTTCTCTCTTGATTACCATACTTGACTCTTTTCTACATTTACTCTCAAGGCACAACACTCACAGACATCAGCAAAACTCTGCATTAGTCTACCAATTTCTTGTTCGGTATCTGCAAGTAGCACTGCAACATCAGCATAAAACAAACTTGAGATATTCCGTCCATCACTATTCATTACCAACGCCATCCCTCTCTCCATTACTTGTGTTTTTACTCCTCTCATCACCCCATTCATGCATACATTGAACAAACCATGGGGACATCACACACCCTTGTTGCACGCCCACACTGATCGCAAACCATTTGCTTAGATGCACATTTACCCTTACACATGCCACAGTAGCCTACCATCATAAAAACTCTTGACAGCATCTAGCAGCTTACCATCTACACCGTACAAGTGCAAAACCTTCCACAATCCTTCTGTCTACTTTGTCGTATGCTTTCTCCAGATCGATAAATGCCATAAACACCTTATAGTCCTTCTCACAAGCCTTTTCCACTATTTGTCTCTGCAAATATTTGATCCACACATCCCCTGCCACTCCTAAAGCCACCCTGCTTATCACTCACTAGGAATTCTGATATCTCTCTTACTTTCTCTATAATTCTTCCATATACCTTCCCTATAACACTCCATAAACTTATACATGATAATTATTATTATCTGCCATGATTAACAGATTTTGGATAGGGGAATCTGGGGGACACTTAACCCTGACAAAAACCCCGGTTATATGGTTACCACCCAGTGTAGTAAATGGTTTCCTGGGTATAGGAAGCCATTTGGCATGTCATTCAGTGTGTAGAGACCATATGGCATCTCTATACTGAGTGAGTGGATGATGGGCGCCCCCATCCACCACACAGATACGCTTAAGTGAGGCTGCAGAACTTGGTGAATGTTTTTGGCGTATCCGATAGAGCCAGGATTTCCGGGGCTCGAATGATGAGTAAATGGAAGCATGGCCGACTGGGCAAATCTGGGCTGTCTGGACATTGCTACTCCTCACCCTGCCCTCGGGTAGGGAAGGAGGTCCGGATGATGATGATGAATGATGATTATTATCATTAAATAATAATAATAATCTGGTCATTCATCTCAAAGCACATGTTCTCCAACTGAATTCACTGGCACTCAAAACACACTTGCACCTTAGCCACTACACACTAAATAAGAGAAAAACTGATTATTATAGTTCCTTGCTACCTATAAACCAAATGCCATCTCCCCTAATTTAGAGTACTAGATACATGGAAAATCTTGTGATAATTTGGAACGTATGCATTCAGGTCTTACTGCAGCTCATTTATTGTAGTTACTGTAATAATAAACATACCTCTTGTCTTTCTTCATATGAGCCTTTGCCTTTGAGTCACCCTTTCGCAATGGACCTTTCTTATCTTCCAGGAAGTCGATGGTGTCTGTCTTTCCCTGAAAGTGAAAAAGTTACAGTACATTAGATATAAAATCATATATCACATACTTCTTCTTATTACAACCCCATGCTTATGCGAACATGAACCCAGAGGATGGCAGGATTTGCTGGAAACTGAGTAACAAGGAAATATAATACTTGTAATACAACCGGCCACCCTTTGCGGGATTTGGGCGTCGGGCTATAGATAGATAGATAGATAGACAATCTGTAACAAGGCGAGAGTCTCGGCTTAGACTTAAACTCTGTGTACAAGCACTTAGAAGAAAGATCATCTAGATAAATGAAAAGTCATCCTTACCTTCCTGAACTTCTTTATTTTCTGAAGCATCTCTCTTTTTGCTTTTTGCTTCTCCTGCTCTGCCTCAATCTGAACCTTCTTCCCATATTTCTTAATCTCTCGAATCTTCTTAACATGCTCAGATAACTGCTGTCCCACCTGTTTATTCTGGAGCCTCCTGCGCACCTGAGGGACAAGGGAATGGGTGAGAGAACCAATAAATTGTATGTACAATCTTCAACAAAAGTTGACACATCCCTGTTTCAACCCAACCTTCAAAGCGTGGACTCTAATATTAGACTGCTCAGATTCTGTTGGGAATGGCACACAGTTAGAGAATTATATCACCAATATTTTATCCAAATTTCCCATATAGGGTGTTGCATGAAATGTTTGACAAACTTCAGAAAGTTGTTCTCGGGGCACTTTTGAGTTAAGAATTGCTGCATCAACCTGGGCTAATTTCTCGTCTATTATGCTCAGGTTCTGTTGGGAATGGCAGCAGATTAGAGACTGATATCTGCAAAATTTTTATCCCCTGCCACCACCACCAGGCCGTTTATTTTTAAATCCCCTTGTAAAACTGTAGAGATATATCGGGAGGACAGGAAATAGTGATCCTACTCTGGTACTCTGTATGGAATTTGAGAGAGAGAGATGATGATGCCACTGATTCATGGGGTTATCTTTAATTCGACAAGAAACACTTTACTTACCTCTGTATTCAGTTTGCACGAAAATTAATGTTTAAAAGCCTGATAATATATTCACGAAATTTTCTTCTTAAAATTTAATAAATGTTTAATTTGAAGTGTGACGTCACTGTTGCATTATGGGAGCAACGTTGAGAGATGCTGGGGGTGAGTGAAGAATTTATTCTTTACGGTGTTAGTCTACTTCTTATTATGGTAATTCTTATGCCCATGTGTTTATCAGTGTTTGCTGTCATTATCGAGAGGTGTAGTCGGCTGATGTAAGTTGTAATTATTAGCTATAAGGATGATATACGGGGGTGTGTATCTCCAGGTGACCAAGATGTCCCTTTAAACTGGAGTAAGCAGTGCTACTTAAATCCCCCGATATTCACACCATCTGTTTAGGTTTTAAGGTCGAATGTGATCCTGTACATGGGCAGGCATAGTAGGTTAATTGGCTGGAAAAAATGAGGGGATGTGTGTAAAAACTGTAATGGGTAGTTTGTTTACATCGGGGATATAAACTCCGCGAGTCCCTTTAACTCTTGCAATCGCGGTGATGCCCTTTTCAGTTTATTCATAGTGCCAGAAGGCAATTTTATTCAACTTATGCAAAGTCTCTGCTATTGCAGGAGTTCAGTGAGGCTGTGCCTAACCCCCTACATTTCCAGAAGTCTATACAAAGCTAAATATAATCATGAGATGGCATGAAAAAAAAAAAAAAAAAAATCCCTGCTCTGTGAGTTAAACTAGTGAAGACTGAAGGTATTAAAAAGAAAATATTCATTCCAGTGCCTGATAGCAGAGGAGACGGTGACATGGAGGTGAATTGCTTGTGGTCACCCTGGTGGGATCATGATACCTAGCTGTTGAGGGGTACGTTTCCAGGTCAGCAGCTGCCCCAGTCAGAACGGTAAATGTGAGTATTTAGCAGAAACCACGTCTGGAATTCAAGCACTGTATTTTGAGGTATTTTCTGTTTATATCTCACCATTTGTTGATTTTTTTTCTTCTATGAGATTTCAGTTGCAATTAACTCCTTCCTTCCTTGGATTATTTAATCCTCAAGGGGAGTCATTGATGCCCCCAGGGGGATTCATCAATGTCCCCATGGGGCATTTGTGGCAGAAATGGCTTATACTATAAGAAAAATGTCAGCAAATGATGAGACAAATAATGCTTCAGAATACAGAGTACTGTAATTGCAGTTGTGGTTTCAGCTATATACTATACTGTATTAAACCTTGCCTGCTGGTAGGTAGGTAGATAGAAATTAACAAATCTAGTGAGGAAATATAGTCCATTTGCATATACAGCGAGCACTCACATAATGCGGATATACAGTACTGTACCCTGAAACTCCTGCTTTATGAGAATTCCACCTTATCAGACCATATGTTTTCATGTTAAAGGGTTTCATGTTACCTAAGCCAGCCCCAAGTTCTCCATTTGGGGCGATTTTCATTCTTTTTTTTTTTCCCAAGACATTTACATACTTAATAAAGACATCACTACAGTAATCCCTCGGTTATCTGATGTAATAGAGCCAACGGCATGTCTGGATAGTGGATCCTTCTGGATAATGGACTTCTCCCCTGGCCCCCCTTCATACATACCCTAACTTTGAGAGCTATTGGAAAAGGCCACAACAGTACCCTCCTGTTGTTCTCAAGAACTGTGCTTCTGTGCTTACACCCTGCCTAGGCAAACTCTTTCGCCTTTGTCTGTCAACTTGTACCTTTCCTTCTTGCTGGAAGTTTGCTCTCATTCAGCCAGTCCCAAAGAAGGGTGACCACTCCCAACCCTCCAACTATCGTCCAATTGCTTTAATGTCCTGTATTTCAAAAGTTTTCGAGTCAATTCTCAATAGAAAAATTTTAAGGCATCTTTCATATCACAACCTTCTTTCCGATCGTCAGTACGGGTTCTGTCAGGGACGCTCCACTGGCGATCTTCTCACCTACCTTTCAGACTCCTGGTCATCCTCCTTTCGGGACTTTGGCGAAAGCTTTGCCATTGCACTTGACATCTCAAAGGCTTTCGATCGAGTCTGGCATAAATCTTTAATTTCCAAACTGCCCTCCTACAGTTTCTATCCTTCTATCTGTGCCTTCATCGCTAGCTTCCTTTCTGGTCGTTCTATAGCCGCTGTTGTAGACGGTCATCGTTCTTCTCCTAGATCTATCAACAATGGTGTTCCTCAGGGCTCTGTCCTATCACCAACTCTCTTCCTTTTATTCATCAATGATCTTCTAAGCTGTACATCTAACCCTATCCACTCATACGCTGATGACTCCACCCTTCACCTTTCCATTCAGTTCCCGCAACGCCCATCTCAACAGTTACTTCAACAAACAAGGGATGAGGCTATGGCACACCTAATGTCTGACTTGGCTCGTATCTCTGACTGGGGTAAAAATAATATGGTTGTTTTTAATGCATCTAAGACTCAGTTCTTACACCTATCAACCCGACAAAATCTTCCACAGGTATACCCACTAATGTTTAATAATATTCAGCTTAATCCTGCATCATCCTTGAACATGCTTGGGGTTTCATTTACTCGGGACTTATCTTGGAAAGATCATATTACATCTCTTGTAAAATCTGCATTTGTCTTCTTAGTATAATAGGAAAAGTGTATGGTAGGATACTTATTGACAGAGTTAGAGAAAGAACAGAGAAATTAGTTGGAGAAGAACAGGGAGGCTTTGGGAAGGGAAGAGGTTGTGTAGATCAGATATTCATTCTCAGATCTTTAGTGGAAAAGTTTCTGAAGAAGGGAAAAAAGTTGTATGCGGCTTTCATGGATTTGGAGAAAGCATATGACAGGGTGGATAGACAAGGATTGTGGAAAGTGTTAAGAATATATGGAGTAGATGGGAAGTTGTTGAATGCTGTGAAGAGTATGTACGATGGTGCGAAGGCTGCAGTGCGTGTGGATGGTGAACTAAGTGAATTTTTCTCTTTGAAAGTTGGGTTGAAACAGGGATGTGTCATGTCTCCATGGTTGTTCAATCTGTACATGGATGGGGTAATAAAAGAGGTACAAGGTAGGGTAGTGGATGTTGGAGTGGCCCTGGTGAGAGAGGATAGTGTTTGGAAACTCCTGTACTGTTGTTTGCAGATGATACTGTGTTGTTGAGTGAAGACGAAGGGGAGCTGCAAGGCTTGGTGGATGAGTTTGAGAGAGTGTGTAAGAAACGGAATCTAAAGGTGAATGTAGGGAAGAGTAAAGTGATGGTCTTTGAGAGAGGTGAAGTCAGTGAATGTACAGCGAGGTTGGATGATGAGGAATTGGAAAATGTGAGTACGTTTAAGTACTTGGGTAGTGTGATGAGTAAGGATGGAGGTTTGGAGGGTGAAGTGCTTGAGAGGGTACAGCAGGGAAGAAAGGTTGCTGGTTCTTTGAAAGCAATGATAAGAAACAGGGAAGTGAGCATGGAAGTGAAAAAGTTGCTACATGACAGTATTGTGATATCAACTCTAACGTACAGAAGTGAAGCTTGGTCGTTGTTGGAAGGACACATGTCAAGAGTGAGAGCAGTGGAAATGAGTTATTTAAGAGGAGCCTGTGGAGTCACATGGAGAGACAGGCTGACGAATGAGGATATAAAGGAGCGTTGTGGTGTTGATGTGGATGTGATAGGAAGCGTTATGAGGAACACACTGAGGTGGTTTGGCCATGTGGAGAGGATGGAGGGTGAAAGACTGACGAAGAGAGTGTATGTGAGTGAGGTGGAGAGGGAAAGAGGGAGGGGGAGGCCGAGGATGAGATGGAGGGATGGGGTGGAGAGGTATATTAGAGAGGGGGGTGTGAGTTGGGAGCAGGGGAGTGAAATGGCGGGGGACAGGGCAACTTGGAGGCGATTTGTTTGTGGCCACCCCAAATGGGATTGAGGTGTCTGGCAATAGATAGATAGATAGATAGTAAAATCTGCTTCCAAGAGAGTGGGTGTGCTAAGCCGACTCCGCTATTTCCTTACCCCTGCACAATTGTTGACTCTATACAGGGGTTTTATCTGCCCCTGTGTGGAGCACAACTCTCATGTGTGGGGAGGCTCCCCACATACAGCTCTTCTCAATAGGGTGGAGTCAAAGGCTTTTCGTCTCATTAACTCTCCTCCTCTTACTGACTCCCTTCAACCTCTGTCTCTTCGCTGCACTGTTGCATCTTTATCTCTTTTCTATCGCTACTTTAATGGTCACTGCTCCTCTGAACTGTCTGCTTGCATTCCTCCACCTCTATGACGGGCGCGTAGCACCCGTCTGGCAGCAAACTCTCATCCCTTTTCTGCCCAACTCTCTAATGCAAGAGTTAACCGTTACTCCCAGTCTTTCATTTATGCAACAGGTCAGCTCTGGAACTGTTTCCCACTGTCTATATTTCCTGCTGCCTATGATCTCCAGTCTTTCAAACGCAGTGTGTCCAGGCATCTCAAAATGATCGGATCTTGAATTTGGCTCTCTATTGTATTTTGTTTTTCTCTTGGAGGGAACTGTTACTGCGGGCTTATGGCCTTTGGTTCCTTCTTCCTTGCATTAAAAAAAAAAAAAAAAAATTGTACTGCACTAATTTCTGTTTTTTTACATTACTTTGTCTGGTAAAGGAGACCTATAAACCACAGCCAAGCAATTACCGTGGTCAAACAGACTCATCAAGCAGACAAGCAATCACCACTGCAGAGACATACCTTGCAGTTACATGAAAAAGAAATGACTGCCAGGGGAAAATGTTTGCTCAGCCATAATTTCCACCTGGATGCAAGCATTTTGTCCGAATAAAATGGAAAATGTACGATTATTGGTTTTGAATAGCCAGATCACAGGGTCTGGATAATGGACATCAAGCTAATTGAGGGATTACTGTACATATAAATACTGGAGGATTCCTTACCTTGAATGGAAGAGGTTGTGGGCTTGCTAGAGGGAAGTGGAGTGGGGTCCCGAGGCAGGGCAGGACTCTTCTATCTATCTATCTATCTGTTGCCAGACGCCATAATCCCGTACGGGGTGGCCACTTGACTCTGAGTTATTTGTTTTACAGGGAGGGGCACTAACCTTCCACCAACCCACTTGACACGTAGGGAGCACGTATGGTTTGGTTATATGGTTACCACCTGGTGTTGTAAATGGTTTCTTGGCTTACAGGAAACTGCACCTTTAATATTCCCACTGTTCACCACAACCCTTCGATCATCATTCTTCACACACTGCTCACCTATAATATCCCAATTATCCCTCGTCATCTGATTTGCCACCTTAAATATCATATTTTTCCCTTCCTCATGATTTAGGTTATCAAGTCTTTGTGACTCAGACTTCACCCTGCATATCTCTCTTCTAGCCCTATGCTTGGCAGCCAAGTATTCCTCCTTGTTACCACCCTTCTTCCATTTCCGGAAAAGCCTTCTTTTCTCCTTAACTGCAGCTTCTACACCCTCATCACACCACCAAGTTACTTTATGTCTTGGTGGGCCTCTTGTCCAACCGCATACTTCATCAGTAACTCTGAAGAGGTTGTTCTTGAGGGCTCTGTACTGTTCATTAATGCCTCTATCCACAGCTCCCTGTTCAGCCACCACTCTCCTCATCTCGCTATAGAAGGCATCCCTTACTGCTTGGTTTCCCTGCTTCCATATTTTCCTCCTAGGTACATAAGTCCTCTTTTTCATCACTCATTCTTTAAGCACCATATCACAAATCAATAGTTTGTGCTGCTGCACACACTCCTCACCTCCTATAAGTTTAACATCCCTCGCTAACCTCCTATCAGCCCTCCTGACCAGAAAATAATCTATCTGACTGCTTATGTTTACATCTACTGTATTACGTTTACAGCTACAGTATTGCTAACATTTCTGAGAGATTACTTCTTTAGCAGAAAAAAATGGAAGTTCATTCATGGAAAGAAGTACTGTATGCACATTTCTGTATTACCTAATATTCATTCTGCCAACATGGAGATTAAAATTAATATTATGTAAAACATGTGCAATTTGAGAAGAGTTCAAGAGAAAAACATTAATAAAGTACTTGTGGCTTCAGAAATCATGGAATAAAAATAAAGGCAGCCATACACTGTGCCTGACAATAAGGACAGGAAATAACATACGGATAAGTCAGTAAAACATTCAGTTTGACAGAAAGAATATATAATAAAGGTTATATACTGTAGATGGGTACAGTGTGTGTGTGTGTGTGTGTGTGTGTGTGTGTGTGTGTGTGTGTGTGTGTGTGTGTGTGTGTGTGTGAGGAGTCCATTTCATAACCTGAAATCCTGCTGGTGTGGGTGTTGGGTCTGAGGTGGTGCGATATCCAGCCACACTGTTGGCTTTCATGTGACAGTTGCCATCCTCCCAGACACATGCTGTATAACGCCCACACTCACCCTCTGAGTTCACAGACTGCCCCTCTAGGTATAAGGAACCAGGGAATCACAATTTATTAACCCCCTTCACTGAACAAGTATTAATATGTTAGTTTATCTTGGTACTGGAGTGACACCTTCACTAGTGACATCAATAGTACTGCACAGTAAGGACTCTTACTGGTCGTAATGATCACACAGAGCATGAGTGCAGCCAGAGTGTGGGGAGAGGGTAGGCTCAACTGGGGTAGGAATGACCAGTCGGCTGTGACGACGCCCCACACAGACACATGACAGCTATACGTCATAGGCTGATGCAACCTGTGCTGTGACGATCACTGGCCGCGTTGTATCTGTTCCCACCATGTCATGACCCAAGTTTGCCGTGTTATGACAATATGAACGATAATTTGGGGCCTCTTGCCGCAACATGTCAATCCTCACCACATAGTAAGGTGTTAGAATAAATGGGCAGCTTCCTCTGCCTGATAATGTCTATCATTTTCATGTTGTGACTAAATTTGGAAATAAAATTTTGCTTCCTGTGTTATGTGAATTTCATGCTAGAGGATTGGGTATTATGTAGGCATGATTGTACTGTAATGCATGAATTTCATCCCTAACACCTGCCACATTTTGTTTTTCATGTAATATGGTATAAAAGAAAAACTTGAGGAAGTAATATATATAATTTCTTTCAGCCTGCAGAGTACCAACTGGTCAATTAAACACCTCTATGAGTGAGGCCTCGTAGCCACCTTGCTGCTGCGGGTCTAAAAGGTGGGTTTCCTTTTGGATTACCACACCCTGATCAATTGCAGTGGGTATGACAGTGAATCTAAGTTAATATAGCCATAATGTTTGACAGATATATGCACAATGGCAGTTCACAATATACCATCTGGTCGGTTAAACAAAACTCTTCAATCTTAAACCTATTTCCCCCATGCCTCATATTCAGTGATGAATTACACATCCATCTAATCATTGCCCTCTTCCTTTACTGCTCGGGGAGCTCGGTAACTCGGTGGTAGGGTGTTGGGCTCGTAATCGTGAGGCTGCGAGTTCGCGCCCCACCTAGTGGCTGCTGTGCTGGGAGGGGTAGCGCTCTCCTGTAACCCTAGCAGGGCTACAGTATATGATCTGATGAGGTCTAGCTCGGGGAGTAATCCCCTTTTTTCCTCTACTGCTCAGGTCTTGCTCCCATATAGCATTATGCTTCTAATTCATGCTGCATGCAGAGATCCTTTAGTGTGGAGGGAGAACCCTCTCAATGGCAGGAGAGGTAACAACTCCCTGAACTTCCTCCAGCCACTCCTTGCCTTAGCTCTCCAGCCCCATGTTCAGCACATGACATGTCCCCCAAATGACAAAACTCTTCCACACACTCAAAAATCCCCGGCAAGATCAATCGTTTCATACCTGACAATTTACATGCTCTCCCTTACACACCAAACACACAAAATCAGCATTATCTCACAGCCGACCTCAAATACCACCACATCTGTGCATCCACTTATTACAAATACTGCACAAGATGAAGTTACTTCCCATACCCTTGTGGTGAGCCGAACCTGGCCACTCTCCCTCCGATTTGACGGTACCACCAGTAGCCCTAGACATCATCACTTTTGTTTCATCCATATTTACTCTCAAACCCTTGTATCCCATTCGATCTCAACTTTTCATAAATCTTTCCCCTGATTATTTTTCCTTATAGTTGTGATCTTCAAAGGCAAAGCCTGAGGATTAGAGAGCTTGAGAAGTATGTCAAGGTGCTATTGAGTGATGGTATTATTGGAAGGTTATAATACTCATTCAAGCAGAGTAAATCATTTTGAATTAATCAGTGTGGTGGAGTAGAATGTGTTAAGTTTTATTGCTTTACTACTGGTCTGATCTTAGAAGGTAATGCCTTGAGGAATTAGAGGTAAAAAGACTTAACCAGTGTTTTGTGAGAGACTGTATTGTTGAAGGTTATATCAGTCTCTCACATTGAATAGAGTAATCTTGAATTAAAAGATGTAATGGAGTTGATAGGATTAAATTTTAATGATTTTTCTACGTATGTGAAGCTTCAGAGGTAAAGTCTTAAGATTAGAGGGTTAAAAGATTGAATAAGAAGCTGTTGAGAGACTGCATTGTTGATGGGTATACGAATCAAGCTGAATAAAATCTTACTGAATCAAAAGATGTGGTGGAGCTGATAGGGTTAGGTTTGATTTGCTGTCTTTTGTTTACTGATCTGAGGGTGAATGTTAAAGCTTGAGAAGAGGGTTAGAGGATTGTATTAGTGTCCTGTGGGAGACTATTGTGCAGGGTTGTACCAGTCTCTCAAGACAGATTCAAATATTTGGTAAAACAGAAAGAGTTAAAGTTTGTTACCTTTCCATGTTGACATCATATCAGAAGCTAAAACCTGAGGATTACAGGACTATGCTGAGGTGGTATGAGGGACTGTATTGATGAAGGCTATATTAATCGTGCTGAATAAAATAATCTCATTGAAATATGTCATAGAGGTGAAAGGGTTTAAGTACTATATGGTATTTTTCCTTACAGATCTGTACTTGGATGTTAAAGCTTGAGGATAAGAGGGTTAGAGGACAGTACCAGTGTGCAGTGCGAGACTAGTGTTGGTTTCCAAAGTGCAACCCAGTAAATTGGAGAGGTCCATCCCTTTACTGGATATAAAGACATGCACATTATTCATCTTCTTTTCAAGCATCAGATCAGGAAGGTATTGTGGTCTTTATAAATTGCCTTTCAAAATGTATTGACCTGTATTAAAGCCAGTCCTTTTACCATAGCTTGGCCCAGATTTTTGTCCTTTTGCAGCTTACTTCACATAACACTGGCACAGTAAGACAGTGTTACAGCTTTGCATCCTTTCCATAGCACTTCTTTGTGACTAGCATCATCTTTTAGTATTGATATCTTGTTACAGGTCAGTGCTTAAGATGGAATGATGGAAATTTTAGACTGAGTTAGAGTAAAAGGGTATAGTATAATTAACCCATGGATTGCGAGCCACAGCTCAGGCTGTGCTAACCTTCCAGTGGCCATGCATCAATGCTAACCACTCCACCCCCATGCAGACTTGCGCATGGCGCTATGCAAAGACGAAGAGAGAGAGAGTTTTTCTTTTTCACCAGATGATGGCCTGGATGTTTCTCTTCAAGTTTATAATAAACAAAAACTAACAATTTTTTTTTAAATTTTTTCACTGCACTCCCCGTATGCAGACTTATGCATGGTGCTATGCAAAAATGGAGAGAGAGAGAGAGAGAGAGAGATTTTTTTCACCAGATGATGCCCTGGATGTTCATCTCTAAGTTTGTAATAAACAATTTTTTTTTTTTTCACGCCATGGGTGGGATAAAGAAAGGTAAATGCGTAATCAACAGGTTAAGCATGGCTTATTTGTAGTTATGGTATTTGGTGGTTTAGTGGTTAGAATGCCCATTATGGAGTGACAGAATTGCATAAGTTCTATCCCCAAGTGGTGACTGGAGGCTTTTTAGTCATGTAATGCCACCAAGGGAAGCTAGCTGGTTATCTACCCTTAAATGTACTGGACTGCAGTAGCCTAGCCCTGGGCCTGTTTTGTGAAACTAAGTGACAAAGTAGGACATTGCTACAGCCCCACACTCTCTCTCACAGCATTTCTTCATGACTAGTGTAATTTTGTAGTTTCCTCTTATTGTTAAAACAGCATTGAGAGTGGGGAGAGGGCAATTTTGGGTCAAGTTAAAGTGAGCATAGTGCAGTGCTAGAGAAATCATCAGTAGGCTGTGGGATGGGTGGGGGAGAGGGCACCAAATGTACATAGTTTAGGTGAGGTAAGCAAGACTATGACTAAGACTATGCCTGTCAGTCTGTCTCTCTGTTTATTTATCAGTCTAGCTGTTTATCTATTTGTCTGTCTCGAGATATCTTAATACTGTAAATGATCACCACAAATGGATCACCTCTGTGTTACCATATCCTCTGCCATTTGGTTGCCCTTCATCCAGTTTACACCTTTTCTGAAATCTCTCTCCATTCCCTCCTTCCATCTCATCATCAGTCTCCCCCTTCCCCTCCCACACATACACATTTCCAGCCAGTCTCTTACTTTCTGCTCCTCCACATGGCCAGACCATCTCAAAGTGCTTTCATGCACATCATCATTAGCACCACAACTTCCTTTCGCTTTATCATTTGTTGTTGCTTATGAATTTGCTTGTAATTTTAGCAAATCTTATTGCAAGGATGTCAATACTTCATAGTTATTATTATTGTTGCTGTGGCACGTTAGGAGTACCTGTTATTCCAAAACCTTAAGCAGATGAATCCCAAATGGTGATGGTATTAATGTTATTTTTTTTCACAGGTTGAGTGAAATGGCACATTGGAGCAGGTGGTGTACCAGAGCCATGTGCCAGTGGATCCCAGATGACGATGTAGGGAATTGTAGCTTTGGCCAGGCAGCTGAGTTGGTAGGATGTGCTGTGGGTAACCCTGGGATTCAGGTTCAGACAGGCCCAAAATGGGCACAAAACAGGAGGGTTTGGCTCTTCTATCAGTGTTCAGGTTTGGAATTTTCATCATTTTGTTCCCTCTCCAAATAATTGCAGCCAAACCTAGATCTAGGTATAGCATGGTTAAGGATAGCATAAAATTTCTGAGTGCTATAGTCCTTTCACCGCAAGAAATCCATTCAGGGTGGGGCCCACCTGGTGAATCACCTCTAGCAATGCTGCCAAATCAACCGTAGTACATGCCTCTCTCTCTTATTTCCCACCTATGTGCTATTTGAAATTGTTTTTTATATTCTGTATATAGTAAAGGAAGCTATATAGTACATTGAGTATCACTTTTTAGAATTATAACAACGATTTGAATGAATTATATGACACGTGGCAGCGCTTATTTCCCATGTTGCCACGCCGAGGTCGGCGAGGGACCCAGGGTCACTCCCTGTCTAGCACAACAAGACATAGCAGCTGAACATTTCGTAGAGTCATTCTTCGTCAATATAACAGAAAGTTCTGATGACGAAGATTATGATTAAAGATCAGAGAGAGGATTAGGCCTATAGGGGAAACCTCTTAAAAATAAAACGCGCCTAGACTTTTACCTCATAGGTGGTGTGGAAAAAAAATTGAAAATAAATAATAAATATATACAATATACATATATATATATATATATATATATATATATATATATATATATATATAGAGAGAGAGAGAGAGAGAGAGAGAGAGAGAAACAGGTGAGATGGGGGTAGGTAGGGAGACAGAGTGATAATCCGATAATTGGTGGTCAAATTGGCAACGTCGCACTCGGGGGAATTCCAGCTTCTGCCACACCCTGAACGGACTTCTTGCTGCGAAAGGAGTATAGTGATATCCATACTGCTAGATCTTTGGCAACTTCCCTATGCAGTCCCCCATCCCTGAGGTCACACTCTTTTGACCTCATCCCAGCTCTTCTTTGGTCTGCCGCTCGGAACCCTACCCCCCACGTTTACACATCCCTTTCTGCGCCCAGTTGTCAGCTCCTATCCTTTCCACATGTCCAGACAATCTCAGTCAGCACCTCCTCATCACAACAACACACTCCAGTCCCATCCTTGCTCTCAACTCTTCAGTCATAAACCTAGCCCCCCAAGGCCTCGCGTTCAAGGGCGCACTGCACATCCACCCACTCATTGTCATTTCTGTATGTTTAAGCCTGCAAATATCCTCTTCCTTTGCTGCCCAAGTGTCACTACCATCCAGTATTGCACTCCTGGCACATGACACATACAGAGGTCCTTAGCACAGAGGGAAAGCTCTCTCAGTGTCAGGAGAGGCAACAGCTCACTGAATTTCTTCCAACAACTCCTCACTCTAGCCACAGAGCTAGCTTCAGCCCCACCTCCAGCACATAACATGTCTTCCAAATAACAAAACTCTTCCACATACTCGAGAGACTCACCAACAAGGTCAGTCCCTCCATGCCTGACAAGCTTCACCTGCTCTCCCAAACACATGGCACACATGAAATCAGCATTATCTCGCGTCTACCTCTAGTACCACTACGTATCTTATGCACTCACTTATCACAGACTGCACAAGATGGAATTACTTTCCATGCCCTTGTGGCAGATCTCACATGGCCACTCTCCCTCTTGTTTGACAGTACTGCCACCAGCCCTATACACTATCACTTTAGTAATATCTGCATTTACTTTGAGCCCTTGTGTTTCATACCATCTCTGCACTTCCCAAATCTTTCCTCCGCCTTTCTTTCATTCTCTGTAATCAACACCAGATCATTAGCATAAATTATCTCCCATGGGAGTCTATTTCTGAAGTCACATGAGAGGGTTTCAAGTACCATGATAAACAACAAGGGGCTCAAAATTGACCCCTGGTGCACACCAGCATTTTTGGAAAACTTGTCACTCAAATTTCCATTCACACTTACCTGGGTGTGAGCACCCACACAAATGGCCATAACCACCTTAACCAGCCACTCCTTGATCCCAAACTTTCTCATTGCCCACTTCACCACCTCTCTAGGGACTCTGTCAAAGGTCTTCTCCAAATCAACAAAAACAAAGTACAGTTCCCTTTTTTTCCTATATATTTTTTCCTGAAACTGTCAAACAATGAATATGGCATCTGTGGTCCCTTTGCATGACATAAACCCAAACTGTATCTCATCAATATTCACATTTTCTTTAAACATACCTGTAGTGCCCGGAAGTGATAATGAGTTGTATCTAGTTTATTTTATATGACCAAAAGTTCGGTTAAGTGAGAGAGAGTGGCCGAGGCATGGCTGTTACCATGCGGACGTGTCCAGAACATAGATTAATCACCTAGTTGCTAAGTCACTTTTTTTTTCCTACTGTAATTCTCTAGTATTAAGTCTCTTTATAATATAATATCTCAAGTCGATGGGAACAGGTGCCTTTCTTCACATAATCCAGCATAATGTATGCATGCGCAAAGTGATGTAAAGCACGATAATTTTCATTATTTTTCGATGTAAGGTTATAAAGAGAGAGAGGTTGCTGAGTAATTATTGTAACTAGAGAATGTTATTTTTTTTGAGTAATCGATTGTAAGGGGAAAGACATCACACTGAGTCTATCTCGAGTCCGTAATAATTGAAATCTTAAATTACATACGCCGTCATCCCCCCCTCCCCTTTGCATCACTCACGCAGTTTTGGCGTCTCACTCGCTCACCGGCCGTGATAGATGGCAGTTGGTCGGTACGGTCATCATCCTCACTCCACCCCCCTCCAAGGAATTCTGTAAGTAATTTGATATTAATGATGTCAGATATGTTGAAGTGCGAATAGTGATATCTCACGAGTGATAATAGTGACGAAATAGAGAAACAGACTCGGGTAGAATCGTGTTGTCCTTCCTCAGGAAATGTAACAGTGACGCCATTAGCCTTTGGACAAGCGAGTCCTGTTCCCGCTCGCTCCCCTACATTTTTGAGCTGGATAGTGAGGTATTTCCCATATTTTTGTGTACTGTACTTTGTTATTATTTAGTAACTGGAATACGAAATGCTATAGAGTTCTGTCTGAGCCTCAGATAAATGTGTGATTTTTGTAGGCCAAGTATTAGGTGCCCAGAGACTGTGAATTATTTATTATTGAGTTGAAATGACTTTGCAATTCAGTACTTCTTAGGGCTATGTTGTGAGTAAATGTTCACATAGTTGCTTTGTGAGGCACAATGATGTTGATGCAGTGATGATTTTCGTGGTTAGAGTTACAGTTATTCATGCTTACTGTATTTGTTACAGTACTTTTTCTTCCATGTTATCCCTACAATACGTATTATTTTGAGCAGACCTATGTGTCTGTAGTGCCATGTGTTATTCTGTTATTACTTGAGATGCTGAGTGTTGTAACTCATGTTTCTTTATTATGAGACCTTCCTGATCATGTGAAGGGATTACTTGCATTGGGAGGAATAGTTATTCATTATTCATATTAACTTCTAGCGGGTCCCAGTGTGGAGGTCTAAGCACCAGTGAGTGAGTCAAGGTCCCAAGTGTGGAGGTCAAGGTCGGCAGTGGCAGAGGACTGGACCAGTGAAATTTGTGCTCAGAGGGACAATTATGAAGAAACACATTGGACTGGGACAGAGGAGCTAAGTTTTGTGCATTTGATATTAGGACCATATAGGTATATATTTTTTGAACAATGTGCCAGCTGATTCATGTTTAATCTGTAAAGCAAGTAGCTGGGGAAGATTTCTACTTTTTGGTCTTGTTAATACACATTCCCTCCCACTCGAACCTTATTGTTTGTATAACCCTTGAGAACTGGTCGTGTAGAGCTTACCTAGTAGTTTATTAAAGTACAACTTAGAAGCATTCTGGGAGACTGCGAAGGTTGGGCTTGGATTGGCCTAGTTGGAGACTGGCCCAGTCATTTTGGCATGCTACCACTCTTAACGTGGCCACTTGAAATGTAATAAACGCAACTGAAGAGGCAGTTAATGGGAGAGAGTCTCCATCAATCTGAGTTCCTGACCGTTTCAGCACAGATTGGTCATCAATAGTGACTTGTTTTCTACCCCTTTTGACCATGTAAAAGTCTGGATCGCAGAGGTGACAGTACATACCTTCTAGAACTCTCTCCATTACCTTCATTTTCTGGTCTAAAACTTTATGCCTCTATAATTTCTTCTTTCCAGGGCATCACCCTTCCCCTTGTAGACATTTACAATTACTGTACACTCTTCAGCTAATCATCTAGGACAACACACTCAGTTATAAAAGTATTTATCAGGTCAGTTACTAACCTTGCTTATGTATCTCCTGAGGCTTTCAGTGTTTCAACAGTCAACCCAGACACACCTGGTGCTTTCCCCACCTGCATTATTATTATTATTATTAGTAGTAGTAGTAGTAGTAGTATAATTACTGTATTATTATTAAATAATTATTATCGGAAGCAGGCTGTAGTATGGTACCAGCCTGTGAGGGCAGTACTGTACTCAAAAAAGCAATAAGAAGTGACAGGAAAGTTGGGAGAAATAGGAAGAGAGGAGGGGAGGCACAGAAAAAGAATGATAAAGGCTAAGGAAGAAGTAGGCAGCACTACATTAAGTGAGTGGATGATGGTACAGTACATATAAACATTCTTATGTATATTTTATATTATTATTTTTTTTTCCACATAAACTTTATCAACTAATTTAAGAGGGTGTTAAGGTGTATAGAATAAATTGCTAAAGAAGAGGTGTTAGGAAATCTCCACAACCTTTATACTGTACTTGAAAGGTATATTCATTGGTAAAATTTACTATTTTATTTTTTCTTACTGCTTCCAAACTATTTAATTCATCTTAGAAGAATAGCCTGATGGTGAAGGGGTTAGGTTGAGTTATAGGTTTTTGCATTGTATGGTGAAGTTAGGAGTTTGGATGCTTGAATGATTGTCCCATTGTACTGGGCATGATGTTGATAGTTAATAAGTGTTGTTCAGTTAGGTCTTAGTTATAGGTTTTTGTACTGTAAGGTGAAGCTAAGATTTTGAATGCTTGAATAATAGTTCCGTTCCACTAGACATCCACTTGGTAGTTCGTTAGGTGGTAGATGGTTGGGAACATTATCCCTGGTAGGTGCTACCATGTGAGTGGTGTGGGAACAGAATCCTGGTACCTGGCCTTGCACAACAATCCCAGATGGAGACCTCAGCCACAGTTACACAGTTGTCAGAGTACTTGATAAGACTGCTATACATGTATATCTCTTGTACAAAACTAAAATCTGTTCATTAGGGATAGGTTGGATTTGTTAATTGAACACGACACTCAGGCAGGAAACTCAACCAAATGTACGCAGTTGTCGTAGTTTAGGCAGAGACAACAGTTAGGCATCAACTGAGCTGAAAAGGTTGAGAGATCTTTGTTAGGCTAGAGTAAACACACTATAGGAACTCAACCAAATTTATGCAGTTGTCATAGTTTGGGGAGAGACAACATTCAAGCATCAACTGAGCTGAAAAGGTTTAGGGATCTTTGTTAGGTTAAACACATTACAGTACATGTATACTGTAGATGCCATCAACAGGTTATTAAAGGCTTGCATGTGGAGGCATAGCCAAGTCCCTCAAAATGATAAAAGCAAATGTAATACTGTTGATAGTTCTCCTAGTTTTGTACTTTTATTATTATTTTTATTATTAATGCAGCCCACCTTATCTGTTAGGTGGAAATTATAGTGAGGATGAATATGGTGATGATGATGATGATGATGACAACAGCTCACATACTTGTGTGATAGTTTCAGTTTCCTTGGTTCTGGATCCTACCTTGCTTCTGTGTGGGAATTAGGGTTAGGATGATGATCATGAATATTTTGTGCTGGTCTTTTGCCAAATCTTTTTTAATGCCATAGGGAAAATGGCCTAAGGTTCACATTAATCATCAGGAGTTAACTAGAAAGCAGTACTAGGTTCAGCCCTTGAAATATAAGAATTATTCATCATCATCATCATCATTGCCAGACGCCATGTATCCCAGACGGGGTGGCCAATGGCTTAGAGTTAATTGTTTTATGGGGAGGGGCACTAATCCTCCACCAACCCCACTTGACACGTAGGGATGCCAACAGCATCTGGTGTTCCCAGGCGGTCACCCATCCAAGTACTAACCAGACCCAACGTTGCTTAACTTCGCTGATCGGACGGGAAGCGGTGTACTTAACTCTATGTACATTTTCTGCACAGATGTCAGATATTTATTGGGAACCATATATGCTGTGAGGGGTTGGGGGTCAGGAAGAGTGAACCTAGATGTGGTTTTATTAAAATTTTACACCACATGACATATGTACTAATGTTTAAGTAATATTAAAGCAATGTTTATGCAGTCAGAGCCATATTATTAAAACTGAAAGTACAGAAGCATCAGAAAACCCAAAATTTGTATGAGTGATGGGGTATCTGCTGGAGAAAGGGCAGCCTGATGGCAGAGGACAGGGTGACATGAAGGCAGTTCATTTGTGGCCACCCCTTCTGGGATTAAGGTATCTGGCCATAAATAGACATGTACAGTACAGAACACCTGTACTTGTTAGATTAATCAACTTGCAGCCCACATTACAGAGTGTAGTCAGCATTAGTACAGAAGGATCGGATATGTTATGTCACCATGACATGGCTTGGAAATTATCATTTGATGATCCTTATCCATAACATTGCACTCTTAGTTGTAATAATATGGCCATAAATCCTCTTTATAAGTCTGGGATGCATGCAGGCAAATTTCTGCTTTAAGTGAAGTACCTTAGAGATGTGTTAGATTCATGAGGAGGGCTAAAAAGCCAAAGGCAAATCTAAAACAACAGAACAAAGCAACTTTATGAAGAATGACAAGCAATTTTAACAGGAAAAAAGGTGTTATTTATCAGCAGTGTATTTTGAAAGTTTTCAAGGAAACAAAATTGGTACATCAGTCTGTTTCATGACAGTAAAAAAAAAAAAAATCTTATGCAGTCCTTTAGTACCCCTTGAGAAGCGTAGGAGTACGAGGCTAGTGTTTTCAGTCCACACATTTAATGGCAGAGTGACCATTGGTTCATGTATATCTGATCTGATCTTGTTTCTCCTGATTTACAGTATGAGTTGAATGGAAAAGTTTGTAATATTTTCAAACATTGCTGCCTGATATGGGAAAAGTTGTGATAATTTAGCGTGATCCCTGATTTATGAGAGGACTGGCTAAATGTATGATACAGTATAAAAAAATTGTACAGTATATACTTTCAGATGGATTTTTGATCAGTTTTCTGCCATAGCTGTGATTTCTTTTTTTCAAGTTGGATGAGGAGAAGAGAGAACTGAATTTAACCCATGTCTCTTAGTTATGAGATGAAATTGATCCTAAGCCTGTTGTGAATCCCTCATAAGATTTATAGCCCTTAACCCCATGTACACCATAAGAATTAAAGTAAGGTGGAATTGGTTAAACTGAGGTAATATTGAGCTGGTTAAATTAAATGTTATATGTAGTAAGTTAAATCTAGTAGGTTAAGCTAAGTACAGTAAGTTGAGTGTTGTAGGTTAAATCAAATAAGTTAGAATGAGTATATTAATTCTATTATGTTAAATGAAGTAGAGTTCATTAAGCCACTGTGATTCAGAAGATCAGATCTGCCAGGCATTGGCTTTGAGACTTGACCCATCAGAGTGAGGGTCCCATCATATTGAAGGAGTTAAATAAATAAAAAAATCATGGACCCTGTTCCCTGTGGCCACAAGAGAATTTTCTCATAAGCCCTTCAGAATTACTGTACAGTATTATGTAGCTATATCAATTTTCAGAAGTTTTGACATTTTTGAGGCAATCATTCTACCTCCTGACTGTATTTCACTTACTGTTCAATTTTAAGGTCTTTTAGTAATGTCTTTTATGTAACATTTCTTCATGCTGCTGTTTCCTTTGTATTGCCATGTCTTCTTGATTCCATTTCATTATATAATTCAGTGTCATGGCCTGTATTACTTGGCGATTGCAGTTTGTTATGTAGTTCATTTTTTGGGCCAAGGCATGATTTAATAATGGTAGATTAAATATGATATTGGCCATCATTTTCCTGAAAATCTTGCACCTCAAAATTTGCCAATGAACCTCTGCATAAAACTTCCAGCATTTAATAAGATAATCATAGTACTGTAGGAGTTACTAATATTCATGAAATTCACCCTGTTTTACCTCAAAGCGTATGTGTGGTTGATATGACCCTTCTGGCTCAATAGTCGATATGGAGAGAAGACAGTTTTATTGTTGGAGGCGATTTGTTTGTGGCCACCCCAAACGGGATTGAGGCGTCTGGCAATAGATAGATAGATAGATAGAATATAGCCAGCTCTATTGCCTGGTGATATTGGTGCCACCATGTGAAGGCATCCCTCTCCAGCATCAACCAGAACCTAATTCTTAATACAAAGAAGGGTGAGTTATGATTTAGCAACAGGTAAGAAAAAATAAATAAATGAAAATGAAAAAATATAAAGGACTATCAACAGTACATCATGGTTAGTGAAATGGCCCACACATATACATTCAGACGGTTGTAATTACTTAACTTGTTTTAATATGAGGGACCTGGGTCACTCATACAATTCAAATACCAGTTTGTGGTTGCTTAGAATGAGTCATAGTTGTAAGGAAGGAGTAAGTCTCCTGGGTTACCATTCATACTGACACCCAGTCTAACAACAATTGGCCATCAGCTCAATTACAAGAGATTAGGAATTTATGTTAGGATAGAATTAATGCTCTGTAGGCAATTTTGATCACCTTAGGAGTTCCCTTCACACACTCTCTCTTCATATGACATCTCCTTGGTTACTAGTCTTATCATCTGTGCAGTCTTGCCACACTTGCCGTCAACTAATCTGAAAGGGTTGGAGATCTCTCAGGCTAGAAAAAATAACTTGTAGACAGTTTTAATAATCTTCAGAGACCCCATTAGCCATTGTTTCCTCTAGTAGAACTAGGCCAGTAAGCAAGTTTAATCTCCTTTGGAAGAGTCTCCAAGTAGTAAAGAAGTTGATCAAGGCTTTAGCCACTCCAGTTCATGTACTCTTTCCTAAGCTGAATGATATTACTTAGAATTAACAGGATTAAAATACAATACCAGATGCAAAGACCCATGGATTAAGTATTTTATTTCAGTTTTTTCCCCTTCATTCTTTCCTCGTCTTTCTGCCTACGGGTGACTTTACACTCCCAATTCTGTCTTGCATTCCTTCATTCTTTCCTCTTCCTTCTGCCTGTGGGTGACTTTACACTGAGTGACAAGCCAAGTGGTTTCCTGTACACCAGGAAACCATAAGCTGGTGAAGGTTCATATCCAAGGGATGATTGGGGTTTATTGCTCACGTAATGCTTCTCAGGGATGAGTGAGGTTGGTCACTCTCATCTTAAATGTCAGGACCAACTGCCTAGCCCTGGGCTCCTACGCGCCTCATGGGGCAACGTAGGATTGGATGATGGATGGATGGATGGATTTCAGTTTTAACCACACACTTGAAAGATGAACTGATTTTATTCATGCTTCCTTCAGATGATATTCAGCATGGGAGAGACTTTGAACTGGAGGGGTTATATCGTATCATTTATGAAGGTTCCAACATGCTTGCATGCATTGGCTTTGGTCACCTAATGGCGACTTTCCATGCTGCTCGATTGCAGTAGCTCAGTAATAGCGTTTGCTCTTCACAACCATAAAGTTGACAGTTCGAGCCCCCACCAGGGTAGCGTATATGAGGTCTCTCCTTGCCCTTCAGAGCTATGTGCTGGTTGGGATTAGTCCTCTGGCAACCTCTGTGATCAGCCTCCTATCCCTGATGTCACACTCTATGACCTTGTTCCAAGCCATTTTCTGTGTCCAGTTGCCATCCTCCATCCTTTCAACATGCCCCATCATTCAATCTACCCCTTCTTATTACAGCACCGATACAATACTCTTCAGTCCTGTTCTTCCTCCATTAATCCCTTTAATACAGTACTATATGTCTGTCTCAAGTTAGATATGATGGTCTGGTGGTAGAAATAGATAGTAAAATGAGAAATAACTACATCTTTTGGATTACAGGGCACAAACTGCTCCAATGATTAGCCTTTATTCTTGCTAATTTAAGACTGTTATTCAGCTTGGGTAAGACTTTTCAAACTGGAAGGGTCACATTACAACCTTCAGGAACCTGTTCAGTAGGAAAGTAATTAAAGGTTGATAGGAGAGCTTTTGGACTGAAGGGGTTAGGGACAGGCTTCATTAAGTCATTCTTGTTACCTTTAAACTATGTTAATCAGCATAGGAGAGACTTCTCAAACTTAGAGTCTCATATGACATTCTTTAACATGTGCAGGAGAGACACTGGATAAAGCCTGATTGGAGATATAGTATATTGAACTGGAAGGACTGCGTACCTTACATCCTTCATTAACCATTGCTGATACCTTTAAATAAGAATTATCATACTGAAGGTAATTACTAGCAGCCTTCATTAACATATTACTGTACTGTAATTAGGAGAGAGGTTTCATAAGTTGATTGGAAGTCAGGAGACAGCAGGAATATACCATTACTGTTGAGGGGGATGAATTTGTGTGTAGGCTATGATATAGGAAGCATATCTCAGAATATGGATGTACAAGGTTAATCATATCTTGTATAATACTTACACTTTCAGATTTGATAGCTTTTCCTTTTGTAATCTTTACTGAATGATGCAATCAGTTCATGATTACACATTATATAATCTCAGACTTCATGTGTCATTGTAGTTGGCTCACCTTGACAAATTTTAGTCCTTCTGCTGCTTGGTTCCTGTATCTAAGTGGCAGAATAAGACAGTATTATGGTTTTGCATCCTCCCCATAGATCTTCATTGTGATTTGCATGATAATCTAGTCTTTATCTCTAGAAACAGCTCAGCATTCAAGGTGGAGAGCTGCCAGGTTTTTGTCAGTTTAGGGTCTAGGACATGTAGTCTATTATGGTTTGTCTTTATTGTTTTATGTATTCATTATTATTATTATTATTATTTTTTACTGTGGATCAAATTTAGCGATTCATCTCTTCCGTTTATAAATCGGTACAACAGATAGGCTTTCATTCTCAGAGTATGACCACTGAGTACTGTACTGTCTTCCTGTGCAGTGTATATTTTGTCATTTGTACTCTCATTATAAGTTTCATTAAAGAATTTGTATCATATGTTTAGTTTCTGTGTCACTCAGTGTGTTAAGTTTATGTAATATATGGTTAATCGTTTAAGTCCTGCCGTTGGATAGCAGTCTTAAGTTCCAGTTTTTACTTTCTCCCTTTATATAAGTAGCAACTGCTCTATATTCTTTCCATACTCGTAGCACTTGTTCATGATTAGCATTAAACTGCAGGCTTAGGTATTCCAAGTAGCTCATTTAATTTCGAGATATCTCCTCCTAAAGCGACATTAATAGGTACATGAAAATTTAGTTTAGTTTGTGCATGTTGTTCAATTTCCCATTTTTTGTAACATGTAAAGAAATAAAATACAGTAGAAGTTTTAGCCGGTACCCTAATGGGGGCGCGGTAGCATGGTCAGTATAGTGCTGGCTTGCTAATCAGGAGGACCCGGGTTCAAATCCCGGTGTGATAGAGGTTTCTTTAAAATGTGGCTGAGGGAAGTTTGCGTAGCAGGCTTTCCTTAAAACCACAAGGCCCCATACTTACACCAGCTCATACACACCAAGACAAACACACTACTTACTACATACATACACACACACACACACACTACTACATACATACACACATCAAGACACACACACAAAACACGTACACAGCCACCTTCACACAGTAGACACACACACACACACTACTACATACATACACACATCAAGACAAACACACAAGACACGTACACAGCCACCTTCACACAGTAGACATACCACACACACACAAGACACGTACGTACACAGCCACCTTCACACAGTAGACACACCACACACACACAAGACACGTACACAGCCACCTTCACACAGTAGACACACCACACAGAGAGAGGGTGGGACAGACACACCACAGGCAGACAGAGAGGAACATATACAAAACACAGGGAGTGAGAGAAGAGGGGGTTTTATTAAAAAAAAAAGTCCAATTTTGGTATACCTCCTGTGGCAACATTGACATAGCCCCCCCTTTAATATTTTTTGGATATTTAGGCCCCAGACCCACTCGGCTGAACCAAATTGTCTGGCGTCAGCTGGAACATGATATACCAGAGTTATGCCGGTCATGCGGGGGTTGGTGACAGTGTAGTAAATGTCAGGCTCCTATGACTCACTCAGTCGAATAAAATCGTCTGAGTCAGCTGAAATGGGGTACTAGAGTTGTCCCAAGCACCAGAGGGTTAAGAATCACTCAGGGGGTTAAGATTCTTAACCCTCTGAGTGATTCTTAACCCTCTGGTGTTTGGGACAACTCTAGTACCCCATTTCAGCTGACTCAGACGATTTTGTTCGGCTGAGTGAGTCATAGGAGCCTGACAGTGTCAATACTGTCACCATTAACCCCCTCACGACCGACATAACAGCGGGAACATGATATACCAGAGTTATGCCGGTCATGCGGGGGTTACTGGTGAGTGTAGTAACTGTCAGGCTCCTATGACTCACTCAGCCGAACAAAAACGTCTATCAGCTGGAATGGAATACTAGAGTTGTCCCAAGCACCAGAGGGTTAAGAATCTTAACCCCCTGAGTGATGCTCGGGACAACTCTAGTACCCCATTTCAGCTGACTCAGACGATTTTATTCGACTGAGTCATAGAAGCCTGACAGTGTCAATACCGTCACCATTAACCCCCTCACGACCGACATAACTCTAGCATCATGTTCCAGCTGACGCCAGACAATTTGGTTCAGCCGAGACAGGATCCTAGGATCCTGAGAGACACTATAACAGCGGTTCCCAACCTGGGAGCCATGGCCCCCAAGGGGGCCATGGGACATTGACTGGGGGGCCATGGGCCTTATTGGTAATATAAGATATTATAAGTTATTTGGTCTGGGTAAAACCTGACAGAAATCAAGTATGAAATATACCTTACTTGCTAGTTTAGCCTTAAGTATATTGGGGTAATTACCGTTTTCTGCACAATATCAAATATTAAAAATATATAAATATACGATCTGAGTTATATAGGGGCCATGGAGCTTCTCATAATTTTCTCGGGGGGCCACAGGACCAAAAAGGTTGGGAACCACTGCACTATAACATCACAAACAAAATACAAAATGCCTTCCCTCCATCCTGAACGTACTATAATTCATTTACATTAAGTAAGCTCGTATTTTCGTATTTTTGCAGCTTATTTCATGTATCTTAGTTAAAAGAAAAAATACTACGAGCCGGTGAATAAAACCAACACTTGTAGACGAAGACTATAATTACCAAACAGTTTCGGTGGACACTGCCACCATCTTCAGTGGTCAAGATAGTGAGAGGGAGTGACATACTGACACTACAAGGGTTCCTTTTTATGCCTGTGTGTGTGTGTGTGGAAGGGTGGGGTAAAGGTGAGGTGGGGTGGGGTAGATTGTAAGCGGGGATTAACCCAAGGGGGATTTTGGGGGGGACATTACCGGACAGGTCAGGTGTAATTCCTATCTGACCTTACTTGTGTCGTAGCAGGAAGGGACATGTTGTCCCTTCCTGCTACGACACAGGTAAGGTCAGATAGGAATTACACCTGACCTGTCCGGTAATGTCCCCCCAAAATCCCCCTTGGGTTAATCCCCGCTTACAATCTACCCCACCCCACCTCACCTTTACCCCACCCTTTCACACACACACAGGCATAAAAAGGAACCCTTGTATAATCAGTATGTCACTCCCTCTCACTATCTTGACCACTGAAGATGGTGGCAGTGTCCACCGAAACTGTTTGGTAATTATAATCTTCGTCTACAAGTGTGGGTTTTATTCACCGTCTTTGATTATCACGCAAGAGTGATTCATCCAGCCAATACTACGAGCTCTGTATCTTTTCATAGCCCTTCTTCGTGACTAGCATCGTATTCTAGTTATCTATAGTTACAACTGAGCATTCAAGTTGGAGGGATCACAACTTTAAGCAATTACAGTAAACAAACAAACAAAAAGCAAGTGTCGTCCTCTTGACCTCTCGTCTTCGCAGGAATGCAGCGGTGGCGCCATCTTGTGCGTGGAATGCGTGAAGTGCAGGCTCTTGAGTGGAAGGAGCACGGAGCCACGGGAGACTTAATAATATTCGCTAATCAGCCAGTCTAGAAGCCTGGGACATTTGCCTGAAATAATAATAATAATAATAATAATAATAACAGAAATAACAACAAAACCAGTCATATACATAATTCAATATCTTAGTCACTCGATCTGTCCATTCCGCCTCTTCAGTACGAGACGCATTTCTGTAAGCTATTTTTTCTAACATGGGAGGTTCTATACGTTTGATTAAGCCTATCCATAAGACCCCTAAAGCTGAGTAAATGCCTCTGAAAGTTGCAAAATATAAAATATAAAACGTCTATATGATATAAAAACCTTTGTTCACCTCCGGGACTCGATCTGTGGCACCTAGACCAAGTGCTGACGTAATGTTTACACTTTGCTACCTTCAGACGATTTCCTGGAGCTTAAAGAAACCCTCTCGGGATGATGGGACAGACACAATAACCCCTTCAGACAGAGAATGACTTAGTTACTTTGTTCTAGGTAACCGGACGATTTTATTCAGCTTAGGAGATCCCCTCGTAGTGAAGGGGTTGATGGTGACTCTATCTAACCCCTCCAGTACGAAATTTCTCTCCAGAGTTGAAGAAAATCGTCTGGAGGAAGAAAGATGAAAATCGAAAAAAGTGTTAATGTGGCGCGGTGTTGCTCCCGTAGTAGGGAAAAGCTACACGTACGATAGCAGGGGCTCTTTTCCCTGGTACGTACTCTGGCCGTAGCCGGGAGCTGATCTTTCCGACCAGAAGCAACTGAAGGGCGTACAAGGCCGCTCCTTCCCCGCCACATATAGAGACTGTCGGCGCGGTGTTGCTCCTGTAGGGGAGAACAGCAGGAGAGGGATGCACTGGGGCAACTCTCTCTCTGGGGTGTACTAAGGCCGGAGCCTTGGGTCGCCTTACCCTCGTACACTTTATTAGGCCGTAGTCTTGGGCCTCCTGCCCTAGAGGGTGTAACAATTGCCGTCAATACGGTGTTACCTGGGACTGAAGCTAGTTCAGTCCCACCCCTTTTCTGACGATGGTTGTCCCGCCCGCAAGGTAGTTGCCTTTCCCTGGTCACCTGGTGTTGGGGCAGTTGCGGGGAACAGGGGCTCAGGACTGTACTGTCCTGGTGACCCTCTTGATCGGGGTCACTAACCCCAATGTTGTATCCTCCTGGGGTGGTGGTGCGTTGGCGGCGGCGGGCACGGCGGGCATTTTACCACCCTTCGCTTTGTAAAAGTCACGACCCCGTGACTGGAGGTGGTAGGTGGTGGAGGTGGATGTCTGGTGGGCCGGGGTGAGGTGTTGGAGGAGGCTGACCCAGTGGGTGGTGAAGGTGTTAGGCTCCTGATGGGGGTTGAGAGTGAGCCGGAGGGAGGATGGGTGGTCAGTCCGGCGTAGGAGGCGGAGAAGGTGGGGGGTCCCTCGGATTCTGACAGGTGGGCGGTCGTGGTGGCGCTATAGCACCCTCTCAATTTTCGTCTCTGGTTGTGGTGGTACGGTGGTGGTGGTTGTTTCCGCGGCGGTGAAGGTGGGAGTTGGTGATGGGTGGTGTGGTGCAGTGTTGGTGTTGGGCGTAGCGGGCGGTGATTGAGAGTGGTGGGTTGGAGGAGGTGGGGTAGCCGGAGGAGATACAGGCGGAGGTGAGGTTGGTGAAGGATCAGAATCGGAGGAAGTTGGTGGTGGGTCAGGTAAGGGTGAAGTGGGGGAAGGGGTTTGTGGGTATGGTGAGGTTGAGGGTGGGGTGGGGGAGGTGAGCGAGGAAAGAGAGGCAGGTGAGAGTGAGGAGGAGGATGGTGTGATAGGGAAGGCGAATGAGTTGGCTGTGTTGGCGGGAAAAATGAGTGGCGGGGAAGTGATGGTGGCGGGTGGTGTGGGGTGGTAGGTGGGAATATGACAAATAAAGGGATTTAATCCTCGACCTAGGAAACTATGACCATATTGCCCCGCTAGTTTACAGGAGCGCGCTACCACTCCCGGGACGGCAGTCCCGGACGAGGCTCGAACTCACGACCAACCCGGCCACGAGCTCGACGCTCCACCTCTGAGCCACCGTTCCCCCACTATGACAAATAAATTTAATTCCTTTGACCTGAAAACTGTGGATATTCTCTTAATAGGGTCGAGGTTGGGTGTTGCGCATCCCCAATGGCATTGCTTGTGATTACAACCTGAATTTACATGTTTACCCACAAAATTTTCATTGAAAATTGGATATTATTTTCACATTTAATTTTCATTTTTATTACATTTATCTACTTACTGGGACGGGATTTGAGTCGGGGTTTATGTCCTTTCCCATGATCCCCAAGCGTAATTTCTGTTATACCGGACGATTACTTTCGTCTTTGTCTACTGCATGCAAGACTTCAAGATTTTGCTTTTATATAATGATCAGTGTCAACAATTTTTCTGAGGGGGAAGAGATGTGGGGAGCAGCTGGGGGCTGTGACTCCTCCCTCAGTATCTGTATGGTGCAGAGTCGTGGCCTTCTGGGCCAGTACACATCATTTACATGTTCTGTATATTAAAGCTGGGTTTGGTTAAGTATTTTGTGCACGGAAAGTTGACCCACATTCACCTCAACATTTTCTTCCCTATTATTTTCCCACAGGACATCATAGAAGAGTTTACCGACCTCATTAACGGTAACAGGAAGAGAAGCGTCAATTCTCAGCCGTGGTGGCTCCCCTCACATACACCCTTCGGCAGCCTTCACTGGTACGCCAAACTTAAGTGCTATGACGTAATGAGGGGGAGAGGGAGTGGTACATTGGCTTGCACATCTAGTTCGTAACTAGAACTCTAACTTGATTCTTGAACTGGTCAGACTGTTGGGCACAATGTTCTTCCCTAGTCCCTGTTCAAACATCAATATAATTAAGGACATGGACGTAAACCGCCTAGTGTACTACGGGATGTATTTTGGGGGAAGTTTGGGACTCAACAAAAACTGCCTTAATGACCCTCGTTCTGTCCATAGCCATAAAAACCAGCCACTTCCTCCTCAAGCTTTTTTTTTTTTTTTCCCCTACCACTATACAAATTTATTCACCTCCGTAGGAACCCCTTGGCTAGCACCTCTGTTAGGCAGATCTCTAATTCTTTCACTGTCTGGATGCACCTGTAGATATTTTATTCCAATACCGGCATGTTCCTTTCTTCCTTCTTTTTTCTTTCTTTTTGTCAAAAGTCAGATTAAAAACTGCGTCGATTTACCCTTTCGTTGCTTAAAGCACGACTGATAATTTAAATTCTGCTTAACACCACATGATTTTGTTCTGCTGAATAATATTCCCCCCGAGTCAATGGCCTATGAATATTATAGGGCGGAAGAGAAACGCCTACTTGAGGAATGCATGTGAAGTTGCTTGAAAATAAGCAACAGATGGAGAAATTAATAAATTGGGATGGACATAAAGGTTACGAATGCAACTTAACAGAAGACAGACAGACATATATAAAACTGACTGAGAAGCTATAGATGTACATAACTGGAAACAAAAGTTGACATATACATACAGGCGGACTGCAACAGAGAGAGAGAGAGAGAGAGAGAGAGAGAGAGAGAGAGAGAGAGAGAGAGAGAGAGAGAGAGAGAGAGAGAGAGAGACTTAAATAAATGAATATGAATGCCCTGTTAGCTGTCACTTTACTAATCCTACACGTCTCTGACTAGGGATGGATTGTTGGACTCTGTATTGAGGGTGGTGCAATGGGACGAGAAGGGGAGGAAGACGGAGATGGAGGAAGGAGAGGAGGAGGAGGAGGTCGAAAGGACAAGATGGGATGAACACAACGAGAGGAAGACAGTAGGGAACGGGCCGAGGAAGTCAGAGAGGATGAAGGAGGTGGAGGAAGAGCAAAATATGCTTTGGCTGGATATACAGGATGAAGAAATGGAAGGTAATGCAGCATTAATATAAAAGTAGTTTGCCTCTTCAGGCCGAAGACCTCTTTCAGTTCATTACTGCTATCTCCACGTTATATTCTTCTCAGGAGAGATCTTTTGTGCCAGAGTGGCTACCTTACGAAACATTCATATGTTGAATAAAACCATCTGGAGGTAGCAAGAATGAGCTAAAGCAAAAAATTAAATGGGGGTTAATCTATTTACTGTGATAACAAAGTAGTTTATATTACGCCTGCTATTAACAGAGGAAATGATTTAGCTTTGGACACAACCTAAAACTGAAGGATACTAAAGTCTATACCTAACCCCTCCAGCTCGAAAAGTCAATCCTAAGATGAAGATAATCGTCTGGTGGTGGAGAAATTACAGTATAATGAAGACCATAACACTGAAGGGTTTATAATGTGTTTAACCTGACAAAGATCCCTAACCCCTTTCACCTCCAGTTGACAGTCAAATGTCTGAACTCGGATTTAAAGGTCGATCTGACTAGAAACCAAGGAGATCCACTCCTACCTGACAAGTAAGGATCATGGAATTCCATGTAACAACGACATACTAGATTTTGTGAGTGGCCCTGTTTCATCAGATGCAAAAAACACACTTTACTAATGATATGTCCCAATTACTCTTCTCAGATGACCTAGAAGACAAGACTACACCTAACCTAGACCCCCCTGCCCGTCACTCCCTCCTCTCACACTTGGCAAGAGTAGGACCTAAAATGGCAGTATGACTTTTTTTTTTTTTATTCTACAGTACTACTACTGCTACTACTACAAATAATAATAATAATAATAATAAAAACAATAATAATAATAATATGATAATGATAAAACCAGCAGCAGCGACATTATCAGACTATATCAGATCCATAATCATGCATCATCTGTATCAATATCATCACTGTCATCATGATCAATGGATCATCATTAAGCATGATCACCACCCCCATCATCCTCTCACACCTGGCCAGGGTACGACCCAAAATCGTGGTCAGTTGGTTTTACCCCTCTTCACTTCAGCTTAAAGTACATCTTTCTTAACAGGTAATAAGTGTCTACACTAAGGTGTGGACAGTGTTCCAGTGAGTAGTATTTGTTTTAGTCGAGTTGTATTTGGTGCAAATGACGTTACGGGCAGACATTATTCATGACTTTCCACTGTACTGTAGTTTCTTTTGCTTTCCTTGAATTTATTTTTCTCGTTGTCTGCTCTCTACAAAAATCAAATAAGCAACTCACAGCTTTCGACTTATGCCACAGCTCTGATTTATGAGCTTAGCATACGACAGCGGTACCACAGGCCACCAAAATCAGGAACACATCTCATACATAAGTTATTTCTTAACCAATTTTCATAAGTGGCAAATCCTGTGTTTTTATGGATGCACACTCAAATGAACTATCCTAAAAAAGAAAAAAAAAAAAAGTCGGCACTGTAACTACTTAAGAATACTTTGGCATTTTGGTCAATTCTGAAAGTATATCACATGGTCATATAATTTTCAATGAGGACTTCTGACTGTATAATTCATATCCATGAGTTCAATACAGTACTACGACAAAATTATCTGATTGGATTATGCTCAATTTACACCACTGCCCATCCACTGGCCTTTCTTTTTCTTTTATTTTTCTTTGCTTGTTCGAGTAATCATGGTTATCATTTTTGTTAGCATCTTGCAGTCATGGGCAGTGTCATGCCCACCTTTCATCTTCATCATTAGCAACATAAACACAGTCAAAAGTACTCATCATCTTCATGAAAATCACCACCATTGTATTCATCATCATAATCATCACCACCACCACCTCTCACCTGGCCACTCTTGCCCGTCCTTCTCTCCTCAAACACCTAACAAAAGTAAAAATCAAAATGGCAGGGTGTTTACATTTGTTTTCTTGGTGAATCAGTGGATCCGTTGGTTTGGTACTGGCTTTGCATTAAGGGAACGCTCTGAAGTGGTGGGTTCTAATGCTATTGATCACCACTGAATATGTGGATGGACTCACAAACTAACTCCTGTCAGCAACAAACAACCAAACCTACACTATATTTCTGTCTACTACCACTACCTTGTTTCACCTTCTGCACCTTTAACTTGTCCTACTCTTTTAACCTAAGCCTTGCCACTGCCTAACACTATCTTCTGTACTATTGCCTGTGCTTTGTACAATAAATGTTATGTCCTAACCCTCCCATGACTACCTTTGTTTTTACTCTTCCTGCACTTAAGGTACGGTTACTTCATCAGAATTACGTGAGTAGTCACCTGTGGCATGTAAAACATACAAATACAGATACTGGAGACACGAAAACAAAGGCAGGCAGAAAGATATATATAGCTCATACATACAGTATATAGATGTTGTACAGCCATTCCCACTCAAGTTGTTGTCCAAGGCATAAAAGATGGACACATACAAAGGCATACTGTAGACAAAAAAAACATACAGACATATGGCAATTATATATAGCTACAGTGTCTGCAGTGAAATGTTCTCTTCTACAGGTGTCAGTAGTCATTTTCCTCTATGGTATACAGACATGAATATGAGATGATATCATCAGCAGGAATGCAGATATATAAAATTAAAGAAAACTGATAACCAATGAAACTCTTATAGATGTGGGTGGTTGTCATCCTATGAGGCATAGACAAGCATATAAAAAGATAGGTACTGTAAGCCAGGTACTGTAAGAAGGAAGGAAGGAATGATTGATGTTACTGAGCATCCCTGATCTGTTTGGTCAATCAGACTCATTAACTGAAAGCAAGCAACTGCCCTTGCAGGGCTGTCCTGTGCAGTGGCCAAATTTTCTCTGGCGACATGCAGCAACTCACCCCAAAGAAGCACAAGGAAGTATGTGGAAGTTTGGTTCCCAGATGGATGCCACATCTGCATCTTTCCACCCAATTAACAGGGACACTACAGTAGGTTCCACATCATCCAATTATTTGGTTATATGATTGCCACTCAGCATTGTAAATGGCCTCCTGGGTTATATACAAGAAACCATGAAGCCTGTCACTCAGTATAGCATCATCTGAAGTAGAAAAGAAGATGACAAAGAAAAAGAAGTGACAGAACAGATGGGAAAAACCGAGACACAAAAAGAATGATAAAGATGAAGGATGAAGCAGACAGCACTATGTGAGCAGATGTTGGTCACCAAGGAGTGAAATGTTTTCTTCTACAGTTGTGGGTGGTTGACACAAGTGATGGGCGTGTGACAGGGGAGGAAGGAAGAGCTGGTATCTGTCGTGCCTTCAAGTCTCTCTCTCGGTACCACGGATGGCTTGGAACACTTTCCTCTAACCTCCTTCTGTGAGTAAAGCTTAAGTTTATATATACTGTACTGTGGAAGCACATTTCTGAGAATCCTTGTCAGAATATGTGTATTCTAGTAATTTCATTGGCTCATTTCTTCTCAGAATTGCCAAAGGAGTTACATGGGGGAGACTGATGGAAAAATTAAAGGATCCATGAAGAAATACAGTACAGTAGTTAATTTTTAGTAAAATAACGATTGGCACACTAAGGTCATTCAGCCATGCTGAGAGAATGGATATTAAGAGACTGACAAGGAAAGTGAAGCAGGTAGGGGCAGATCATGGACACTAAAACCAATGTGCAGAGGTACAGTGAGACTATGTAATAGTGTGTGGAGTGTCATGAGAGGAGGGATGTTACTGAGTACGTACAGAAACAACCGAGGGCCCGTCATCAAAGTCATCCCTCACCGAGTGCAGAATTAGACAAAAGACAGCCAGATAAACAGACTGGTACAGGTATTAGATATTCTCCTCTAACCTGCCTCTGTAACTGCAGTTAATTTATATGAATAAATTTTGACTTACATTTTAGCTAGCAAATGCAAAAGTAAACTGTGGTAGCATTATTTTATTTGATCACTCCCCTCTAACCTTTTGTGAGAAAAGCTGCTGTTGCTTCCTTTGAGTAAATTTTCTAACTCATGGCAAGGTAAGGGGTGGGTAGAGGTAATTCAGGGAGCTGTTGCCCCTCCTGACAATGAGAAAGCTCTCCCTCCATGCTAAACTGTCCTTGTATGCATCGTATCTTCAGAGTGTAATGCTGTACATTAGTGAGACTTGGGAAGTAAAGGGTGAAGATATTTGTTGCCCCAAACATAAAGAGATGGTAATAATAAAATGGATGTGTAGTGCATCCTTGAATGTCAGGCTTGGGGAGAGGAGTTAGGACTGCAAATGAAGAGTTGAGAAGAAGGAACAGACTTGAATGTTTTGGTTTTGTGATGACAAGAGCTAGATTGTGATGGTTTGGACATGTGGAGAGGATGGAGGATGACAAATGGGTGCAGAGGGTAAGAGGTGTGAAAGCTGAGAGTAGAGTTGCAAAGGGCAGACTGAGGAAAACCTAGGATGAGGTCAGAGTGTGTGACCTCGGGATAAGGGACTGAACAGAGAAGCTGCTGGAGACTGAGCATCACATAGAGCAGTTATTAGGCAACCAAGGCCAATGCATGCATTAATGCTGAAGCTTCTAAAAAAGACTGAACATACAAACAAACTAATGAACCCCTGCATTCATGCACATTTTAGCAAAGCTATTACCTCACTTCAGTCATTTTTAACTTCCTTCCGATAGAGACAGCATGAATGGGAGAAATAGAAAGAGAGGACAGACACACGAAAGAAGTAGGCAGCACTACATCAAATAAGTGGATGATAGGCACCCCCACCTACCACCTAGCTTCAAAAGCAATAACGTCAAATAAATGAGCCATTTGTCTTAACTCACACAGAAATTAAGTAAACAAATAAAACTAAACGAAACATAAGGAGGCCCTATTGTATACCCTAAACTGACAGTTTAATGTGACATGATCTACTCAAATCAAATTTAACCTATTAAAGCTTTGTGTAACTCATGTCAATCTATTCTAACTCAAGTTCTCCTTTCCTTTTTCAGACAGACCCTGAGCAATGCTGTGAGTCACCACCAGCCCTCCCGGACTCGTCACACACTAGCCGGCCTCTCTGAAGGAACACCAATATGCTAACTTAACCTACCCAACCCTGACCTAATCTCCTTTGAACCTAACCCAACATGGCCTAACCTAGCTTAGCCTAGGCTAACCTAACCTAACCTCCTACTCCTCTTAACCTACCCTACCAGTGGCTGTAAAAGAGTTGGCTACACAGGAGCTATAAATTGACAGTTCATTCCCTTAGGTGTATGCAATGAAAAATTCCAACATATAAATAGTCTGGTGTAGAAGGGAATAAATGTTACCCTTGTCTGCTAAGTGTTCACTCTCACCTTACGCACAATAAACGACAAAGCACTGTATTTTGGTTTCTAGGTGCTACATATAGTATCTATCATTGCCAAGGGCTCGTTTCAGTATTACACTTGGGCTCAAAATTGATAACTATATTCAACCAAGGAAGACACACTGCAAGCAGAGATTTGACTGTTATGGACATACTTAGTTATCGTACTGATTTTTAGCTAAGGCCTGCCTGTCAGTGGTCCTTTCTGTTCCAGCATTCTAAAATCCAGGTCTATAATCCATTACCATGGAATAATCTTACAGTAAAGTATAGTGATGATATTTTATATACAATAGCTACATGCATCCTACTGGGACACTTTGTGATTTTAGTACAATTACACTGATGGTAAGTGGTGGTGACCATCATTCAATCAGTGTTGTATGATGTACTGTAGTGGACTTTTACACTGGCTTTCAAAGTCAGGTTATGTATACAGGGGGGCCAGGGGAGAAGTCCTTTTCCAGATAGATCCACTTTCTGGACATGCCTTTGGTTCCATTACGTTGGATAATTGATGGATTACTATACAAGTATTATGAGGTGAAGTGGGGCCTGCTATGGTGCCCTTGCTAACTGGGTGGGGAGATGCAAATGCGGTTTCCTGAAATTCCTGCCCTTTTCATTATTGCAGAAAAAGTGAATAAATGAAAGAACATGCTGAAGTATGGTTATGTCTAAAACAGTGTTGAAAACAGGAATCCTTCATCCTTTTTTCCCCCTATCGGACAGTGTTCAGCATGAAGAAATAAAACTGCACATTTCATTGTAAAGGCATGCCAATTACACCATCAACATCAACCATAGCATAAAGTCAGGGCAAATGTTTCAAAAGCTGAATGTCAAAATTCAAGGGGAACTGCTTAAAAAAATAAAGTAAAATAAAAATAAAAGCAGGTGAGAAATGACTAGGGATAGTGAATGAAAAAAAGCTTCAAATCTTGTATCACATGATCTATTTCAAGTCATCAGTACCCTATTTGCACCAAAACAAAGCACAGAAAATGAAGTTTTTTGACTAACATAGCTG
The DNA here is from genome assembly GCF_032717465.1 of Coenobita brevimanus. Taxonomy (NCBI): domain Eukaryota; kingdom Metazoa; phylum Arthropoda; class Malacostraca; order Decapoda; family Coenobitidae; genus Coenobita; species Coenobita brevimanus. The sequence goes on from NC_137039.1 coordinate 35,169,917, forward strand.
AAGTACAAAACAGCTCCCCACTGGGCATGAAGTGAAGTAAGTTACAGCTCTTGGGTTAAAGAATTTTATCGTTTAGACCTGAACTTCTTGTTTCTATTGCCCTTGCTCATGCCAGCTTTCCTGCCCTTGCCCTGGTTGGTCCCAAATCTCTTTACAGATGGCATTGCATCTCTGGTTTCCTTTGTATTATTTCGTTTTGAGTTTTTCTTCTTGCCACCAAATCCAAACTTGAGGTCCTTGTAGGCTCTCTTTCCTTTGATTCTGGGGAAAAAATAGAGGCTTTGTAATAAGCATTCCTTTATGTTATTACAAGCTGCAAACTCAGCTCCTTCTGAACTGAAAGTTTTCTCACTGGAAGTCTGGCTTATTTACCATATATAATGATATACAGCAGACTCCCTGGATGCATAGGTAAAATATTAACCTGGGGTAACATGCAAATGGAATCTACACACTCGGAGATCCATATCCCTCTATAAACATCCAATGTGTTACCTAACCCTCCAGCCTGAACCCAACATCTCTATTAAAAACCCTCTATGACCATACTAACAACAGATAGGCTTGCTATGGCCTTACTGTACACAGGTTAAGCAAATATAAGATAGTGACTTTTAAAAGGTCTTAAGCAATAATTCTTTTTTCCGTTTGTTTTTGTTTTTAAAGGCTCCACACCCTGCAGTGACATGAAAAAAAATGGCCTGGCTGGGCGAAAATGTTCGTGTGGCCATAATTTCCACCAGGACACAAGCCCTTTGTCTGGGTAAAATGGAAAAATGTGCGAATAATGGTTTCAAACAGCCAGATCATAGTGTCTGGATAATGGATTGTTCAGATAATGGACGTCCAGATTACAGAGGGATTTCCGTACCTGCATAAATACAGTTCAATACACATCAAAAAATGTGATAAAATTCATAATTATCTTTTTTATTTTTTTTTAATGAACCCTCCCACATTATGTACTGATTTTGTTCATAATATGCATATCAGCACCACTGAGTTTTTTTTTGGGTGGGGGCAGGTGAAAATATGAATATTTCTTAGTGCAAAGTTTTTTCACTCTACTTAATTTTCACCTGCACGTAGCAGTCATTTGGTGAAATTTTTCGCACTTCATTGCAAAGATCACGATGGGTCTAAGAAGCTAAGAATTGCATTGCAGGTGCGCTAAATGTTTCTCTTCAATTTTGCAAGGAAAAAAAAAATCCATTTTTGAAACTTGAAAAATCAGTTCCCAGGCCGGCCTGAGGGTCCTGATGAATTCCACCGGCTCAGCCACAGAGGGGTTAAAAATTGGGTGACAGCAAACATTAAAATAACACACATGATACTGTACTTTGAAATACTGTACCTGTATAATAGTATTACTACTACTACTACTACCATGACTATGACTACTACTACTGCTGCTGCTGCTATAATTGCTACTTATACTACTACTGCTACTGCTATTACTACCACCAGGGATCACATTGCTGATCGCCAATGTCGCAATTTACAATAAAAAATAATTTTAGGTGATAGTTTTAAGAGAATTTTAGAGAATTTGTGATATTTTAGAGCATCTGCTCATTTATAACTGACCCCCCCAGTGTGTAGCGTAGAGCATTCAGTTGGCAGAACCTGATAAAAACTTCTATCTATCTATCTATTGCCAGACGTCTCAATCCCGTTTGGGGTGGCCACAAACAAATCGCCTCCAAGTCGCCCTGTCCCCCGCCATTTCACTGCCCTGCTCCCAACTCAAAAAAAAAAAAAAACTTGCCTTAGAAACAGGCTCAATACTAAAACACTGAAAAGTCTTGAGATGATTTCTAAGGTCGGCCCCCCAATCTCAGAATTAAACTTTGGGCAGGCTTTTAAAGCATGGGCACAATAAAAAGACTGCAAGTTGTTAAAATTCTAAGATTTCTAGAATTTTCAAAAGAGACAGCCAGCCTAATTAATGCAAATAAGTGAAGATACACTGTATTAATCAATAATGTACTTACTTTAGTATTTCTGAAAAATCTTATACTTTGTTATTTCATTATCCAGACCTCCTTTCCCACCTTAGGGCACGGTGAGGAGTAGCAATGTTCAGACAGCCTAAGTTTGCCCAATTCAATGGGCCGCACTTCCATTCACTCATCATTCAAGCCCATGGGATCATGGCTCCATCAGACAGGCCCCCCCAAAATTTCAACACATTCTGTAGCTTCACATACTTATCTGACTGAGTCAATCCAAACGGTGTCACATTAAAAAGGGGTGCCAAATCTCCGATCATGCACGTCTCACAACATCCAGCCAGCTAGCTCAATCTCTTGTCAGTCCCCGAGCCTCTCCGACTTCCATACCTCTCTTCTTCAAACACTCATCCGCCATATCCCTCCACCTTCTCCTTGGCCTACCTAGCCTCCTCCCTCCTTCAAATTCACTCAAATATATCTTTTTCACCACTCTATTGTTATCCATTCTCTCCACATGACCATAACATCTCAGTACACTCTCTTCAGTTCTGGTGTCCACAGACTTCCTCACTCCACATCCTTCACAAATCACATTATTTCATATCCTATCCACTCTCCGTACTCCACATACATTCCTCAGCAATCCCATCTCCACTGCTCTTGCTCACGACTTTTCATTTTCATGCCAAACCATGGTCTCACACACATGTTAAATTTGGCACTAACACTCCTTCATGTAAGCCTCACACAGCTGTAACACTCTCTTGCATATTCTCCTCTCTTTTCTATCACCGTATCCAGGTATCTGAACTCTCTCACCAATTCGTCTCCCTCCATTCACTGTAACGACACAATGGGAGTCACCTTCTCTCTTGAGTACCATCACTTGACTCTTTTCTACATTTACTCTCAAGGCACAACACTTACAGACATCAGCAAAACTCTGTATTAGTCTACCAATTTCTTGTTCGGTATCTGCAAGTAGCACTGCAACATCAGCATAAAACAAACTTGAGATATTCCGTCCATCGCTATTCATTACCAACGCCATCCCTCTCTCCATTACTTGTGTTTTTACTCCTCTCATCACCCAATTCATGCATATACTGAACAAACCATGGAGACATCACACGCCCTTGTTGCACGCCCACACTGATCGCAAACCATTCGCTTAGATGCACATTTACCCTTACACATGCCACAGTACCATCATGAAAACTCTTGACAACATCTAGCAGCTTACCATCTACACCGTACAAGTGCAAAACCTTCCACAATCCTTCTGTCTACTTTGTCGTCTGCTTTCTCCAGATCGATAAATGCCATAAACACCTTATAGCCCTTCTCACAAGCCTTTTCCACTATTTGTCTCACTGCAAATATTTAATCCACACATACCCTGCCACTCCTAAAGCCACCCTGCTTATCACTCACTAGGAATTCTGATATCTCTCTTACTTTCTCTATAATTCTTCCATATACCTTCCCTATAACACTCTATAAACTTTTACATGATAATTATTATTATCTGCCATGATTAACAGATTTTGGATTGGGGAATCTGGGGGATACTTAACCCTGACAAAAACTCCGGTTATATGGTTACCACCCAGTGTAGTAAATGGTTTCCTGGGTATAGGAAACCATTTGGCATGTCATTCAGTGTGTAGAGACCATATGGCATCTCTATACTGAGTGAGTGGATGATGGGCGCCCCCATCTACCACACAGATACGCTTAAGTAAAGCTGCAGAACGTGGTGAATGTTTTTGGCGTAGCCGATAGAGCCAGGATTTCCGGGCCTTGAATGATGAGTAAATGGAAGCATGGCCGACTGGGCAAATTTGGGCTGTCTGGACATTGCTACTCCTCACCCTGTCCTAGGGTAGGGAAGGAGGTCAGGATGATGATGATGAATGATGATTATTATCATTAAATAATAATAATAATCTGGTCATTCATCTCAAAGCACATGTTCTCCAACTGAATTCACTGGCACTCAAAACACACTTGCACCTTAGCCACTACACACTAAATAAGAGAAAAACTGATTATTATAGTTTCTTGCTACCTATAAACCAAATGCCATCTCCCCTAATTTAGAGTACTAGATACATGGAAAATCTTGTGATAATTTGGAACATATGCATTCAGGTCTTACTGCAGCTCATTTAATGTAGTTACTGTAATAATAAACATACCTCTTGTCTTTCTTCATATGAGCCTTTGCCTTTGAGTCACCCTTTCGCAATGGACCTTTCTTATCTTCCAGGAAGTCGATAGTGTCTGTCTTTCCCTGAAAGTGAAAAAGTTACAGTACATTAGATATAAAATCATATATCATATAGTTGTTCTTATTACAACCCCATGCTTATGCGAACATGAACCCAGAGGATGGCAGGATTTGCTGGAAACTGAGTAACAAGGAAATATAATACCTGTAATACAATCTGTAACAAGGTGAGAGTCTCGGCTTAGACTTAAACTCTGTGTACAAGCACTTAGAAGAAAGATCATCTAGATAAATGAAAAGTCATCCTTACCTTCCTGAACTTCTTTATTTTCTGAAGCATCTCTCTTTTTGCTTTTTGCTTCTCCTGCTCTGCCTCAATCTGAACCTTCTTCCCATATTTCTTAATCTCGCGGATCTTCTTAACATGCTCAGATAACTGCTGTCCCACCTGTTTATTCTGGAGCCTCCTGCGCACCTGAGGGACAAGGGAATAGGTGAGAGAACCAATAAATTGTATGTACAATCTTCAACAAAAGTTACAGTACTGTTCTCCTGTGCTTACTTCCTTAACTTTTTTTATTTACTTTGCATAACTGTGCTGTAATCTGGGACCATGAGATAATGCTGTCACTCTTCTGTACTTATTTTCCTCCTGTAGATTTAGCCTAAGCAGCCAGATTTTTGTTTTTATGAAACATTTTCATTGGAACTGGATTCAGCTTCCTCCCTCAGATTCACCTTCCACACTGGTTAACTAAAGTTACCATTCTGGGATAAAGAGTAAAAGCTACTTAAGTACATGGTCTTTATTCCTTAGCTCTTTTAGGTTATGGCTGAATGAATCTTCTCTTCAGGTGGTATTCTTGGCTCTTGGTAATTCTACCCACAGTTGCCAGTATACTGGTGGGTTTCAGAATACTGTTAAACCCTCTGATGCTGGTATGAAGGGTAAAGTGTGACTCTATTTCCCTTCCTAACCTTCATCTTTCCTTCTATATACACCACTTCATATACCTTTGAAATGGACATTACTGGTAGCATGGAAAACAGGTCACATTACATGACCTACACATGAATCTCGTTACTGTTTACCTGTCTAGCCAGAGTAAGTTCTTTAGTTTCAATGACTACCATACGGAGAGAATGCAGTATAGTATAATAAGTGCCAATCCTAGGCTCAGCTTGAGATACAGAGCTCTTGGGTACTCTAACCTTTGTACCATCAAATAAAGGGTATTACCTGTACTCGAACCAGTAACTTTTAACTTTTCCCACTGTAAATACTGTGTTGCGACTAAAACGATTTTACTCTGATTTCTATTATATGGTAACTTACGGTCATCGTGCAAGTACTGTAAATTCATATAAAAATGCTCATAAACTAAATGCATAATTATTCAAATAAAAGTACAGTAAAGAAATGCCTGCTCAAAGAGTCTTCTGAAACAGCTTTTCCTAAATGAATGGATATAATTCTTCCATCTGAATAATTTACTGCACTGTGAAATCAAGAAACAAGGAATTATACTGTATACAATTACCTTCTGCATGTGCTCGTCACTCTTGGCCATCTGAGCAAAGTAATCATCTGGCCTGTTGGTGGGTAGAGAGAGATCTTTGAGGCGAGAATAGGCATCCATAACTGTTGCTTGTGCTTGCCTGTAGAAGGTCATCTCACGTTTGAAGTCATTATGTATGGGATCATCCTCCAGCGTAAACTCTATGTTCTTGAACTTCATGTTTTTTAACCTCCTTTGACCATGCTCCTCAATCTGGATGCCAAAACAGATGGTAAGAGGGAGGGTCACTTTAAATTATGAGAATCACAGCTATTGTACATTTCCATACCTAGCACAGCATATTTTCCAAGTCCCAACTCGATGAGATTCAGAGCACGGCTATATGATTTCTATAGGCATGACTACAGTATGTGACAGGATAACCCATGTACAATCTCCACCTTTCCCAAGTTGCAAGCCATCACAGTGCATGATTAATGTGGACACAAGATGGACAATGAGAATGGATAACATGGATGGGAGGTGGATACAAATAATGGATAATGGAGATGGGTTGCAGACAAAGTAGATAGATAATTTGGATGGGAGATGGACCAGAAGGATGGATAATGTGGACAGGAGATGGTCAAAAAGGAAAGAATAATATGGTTGGAGATGAGCAAAGTAGATAAGCAATGTGGGTGGGAGATGGAAATAGTGGACAGATAATGATGGCCTGAAAGGAACATTGTGGACATAAAAAAAAATCCAGTCCATAAATGCAGACTTGAACTGAACAAACAAGACATAAATATGCCCAGTCCATAACATCTGCATTTTCATAATCATGCCCACTAACAAGGATGCCAACAGAGGCTAGGAGTTAGTCCATTAGACATTCATGTGCTGACACTGGAGCTCTCCATTCCCTGTCCTCCCACATAAACAGATGCTGTACAAATGCATAAAGACAAGTTCATCCATTACCATACAATCTAGTGCTACCCCACCAGCAGCATAGGGGCCAAGGACTAGGCTACTTAGTTTAGACAATTTACACGAGTGACCAGTTGCTGGCTTGTAAGAGAATTCTCATTTATTCATTCATTCAATGGCACTCATCCCTTGGAAATGGGGCTAGTGAACTACATCAGTAAATAGTACAGTACAAAAGCTTACTCCTGATATCCCTACAAGCAACACAGAACTGTCCCATAAAAGTATAAATGAAGACATACTGTAAAAACTGCAACAAAAGCAGAACAACAAATATAACGAGATACAGTACCTCTACGTCAAGTTCAGGAGCCATTGGGGCTGGTTCGCTGACAACATCAAACCGTTCAACCCAAGGAAGCTGAAGGTACAGCTGCCCCAGCTTCTGCTGCAAACCATCCTGCGGAAAAATAGCCAGGGAAGCAAAGTACTATTCAGTACTGTACAACCGAAGGCAACTATTTTCTTTAAAGCATACATATAATCCTGCTAAATTTCAAAGAAACCTCCAGTCAGTGTCAACAATAATGAGAACTGTAACATTAGTCCACTCCTCCAATCATCCTACCATTTTTTCTTTTGGGTGAACTGTCTGTAAACTGACATGATGAAATATCTTTAACATACCCAGTTACAGTATTATCTGGATGATATTCAAATAAAGTTAAACTGGATTTTTGAACGAACAGGTTTTAGTGTCCTTTACTCACCACATTGTTTACAAATACTCTTGATGGCTTGTTTTTAAGGTGATGTAAACCCGGTTTGAGCTCCCCACTTGCAAACTTTCTCTGCAGCTGTGGATTATAAACAATGCCATCTAATAATAAGGTTGATTAGCTTTCTGTGATGTTGCACACAACATGTAACACAGTAAAATGGAGAGAGAGAGAGAGACAGAGAGAGAGAGACAGACAGAAGAGAGAAAGAGAGAGAGAGAGAGAGAGAGAGACAGACAGAAGAGAGAGAGAGAGAGACAGACAGACAGAAGAGAGAGAGAGTGTATGTGTGTGTGTGTGTGTTTGTGTGTGTGTGTTAATGCAAATAAACCTACAGGACTGAAAGACGTGAGGTGAGATATACTGGACTGACTGTATGTATAGCTGGCTATGCATTAATATGTACAATATATAAATGGTGTAGACATGCTGTAGACATGACTGTGAACAACTTTCAACCATCAATTCCTATATTTTCCTGCATTCTAGTCACTACCCTCACTACAGTATAAATGAAGAAGACCTCACTTTCCTTTCAATCACTTTTTATTAATCTTCTTTCCACTTCAGGTGGCCCTACACTGCATGACATGCCTAATGGTTTCCAGTGACCTAGGAAACCATTTACAACACTGAGAAGTAACCATATAACCACATTACTGGGTGATGTGAAGTCTGCTGTAGTGCCCCTGTTAACTGGTGGAGAGATGCAAGTGATGCACCCATCTAGGAACCAAACCTTCAAACTATTCTCCGTACCATGTTGTGACGAGGTGCTGTCAGCCGCAAGAGAACATCAGTTCACTGCATGTGACAGCCCTGCAGGGGCAACTGCTTGCCTGTGGTTAATGTGTCTGCTCAGCCAGACAGACTAGAGTTACTCAACCACAATTGCTACAAGATAATTTCAAAGTTCTGCTGGTAAAATAATAATAAAATCTTTACATGAACATAGTCATGATCCTAAACAGCATCTAAAATTCAACTACATTCCACCTAAACTGTGGCTAGACAAAATACAGAAAAATATGAAGATGAACAAAATACTCTATAACAAAATGAATAACACATCAGAAGTGGTAGTGCATACAATGCAGAACTGGCTAAAATGCTTCAAAGATGATGGGGATCAGGCCAATTCAGTTTTTGAAACTGCTAAGTATGACCAAGAAAAACCTTAGAATGCACAAGAAACAAGCCGGGACCAACTGCGGCCAACTTGAACATAGTTTTTTTTTTTTTTTTTTTTTTTTTTGGGTCATCCAGAGCACTTGCAAGGAGTAGGATTGGTCATCTCCCCACCATCTTTGACGCATTTTAGCCAATTCTGCATTGTACACACTGCCAATCCTAAAGTCTAAGAAATCTCTCTGACTGATGGTTTTGCCTTTTACAGCTCAATACTGCTTGATAGCTCCTCAGCTATGGACTTTTTATTCTTCACCATTATAACCTCAGATAAGAAAACAAAAAAAAATCACAAAATTTCTAGCAATTTTGCGGGTGGGCAGCGTGGGGAAACAACATATACCCCTACAACAACCCTCCACAAATGCCACCATGGTACTGACTGTCTTTTTGGTGTGGGAATGTAAGTCCAGTGACCACTGCAATGTTGCCTTACAACACTCTGCCTGACTATGTGTACGGTACATTAAACTAAGACAGAGAATAAATTCTGATAATGTTTATGTACAGGCCCTCTCAGGCACAAATTTTCAGCCGGCACTTTACCGCTACTGTAAATACAAGGATTCATAAAAAATCATCATCATCACCATCATGCAGTGCTGCCCCACGAGGAGCGTAGGAGCATGGGGCTAGGCAAGTTGGTCCTGACATTTAAGATGAGAGTGATCAGCCTAACTCATCCTTCAGTGGCATTATGTGAGCAATAAATTCCAAACACCCCTTGGATTTAAACCTACACAGGCTCAATCCAATTGGAGCGCCTTAATTACCCACTAAACCACCAGCCACCATCATTTGGTTTTATGGTTACTACTACTACTAATAAAAAATAACAACAATGTCAGCAGTCCCACTAGTAGCTCCATTATTAGTTTTATCATACTAGTCCAATTTACAGCATCTGCATGGGGTGGAGAGATCCATATCATGAATCTCTTATTACAGTAGGGGCAAAGATCTGAACTATCAAGCTCTAAACTCACTGAGAGAAAAAAAACAAAAGTACCTCTGTATCAGAATCTTCTTCACTCCCACTTTCATCAGAGTACTCATAACCCGACTCATAGTCACTTCCGACTGCCATAGCAGAACCTGTGGAGGAAAACAGAAATTCAACAGTTAATTAATTCAGCACAATGATAAGCACAGTAAATGCAGTTCAGTGATTTCTCTTGTATGGTACAGTAGACCCTCAATTTATGTTGGGACTGATTTGCACAGAGAGATAAAGCCTAACCCAACCCAGTGAATGCGGGTGGGGGTGTGGTGGGTGGCGCATGAAAATCCCTTAAGTTACTCTCCATCCGCGACCATCACTCAAAAAAGTTTCAGTGTCAGACCACATAGATGAATGTTCACCTCCACCAGAATAAACAAAACATTACCCTTTTGTAGAAGTCTGCTAAAACAAATGGTCATAAACTCATAATTCAACACGGATAAAATTATGGGATGTGAAATTGTCTGTTTACACTTGATTAGCTGGCCACATACACATACATCACTTGTCACCTGCCTCTTGTCTCTTGTCACCACCACCACCCACTACATACCGTACTTTTTCTTCTTTCAACTTAGTTTTTTGTTAAAACAAATGATCATATACCAACACAGTTAAATTATGGGGTGTGAAATGGGTCTGTCCGCACTCGATCAGCTGCCTCCCCCCCCCCTCCCTCTCTCTCTCTCTCTCTCACACACGTACACACACACTTGGATTTAACTGCAAAATTAGGAGTACTTGTACTTGAGATTATAAAAAAAAAACTTGGCCTCCCATCACTACTGTGGTAGTAGCTACCTCCCAGAAGGATAGTAAACATCCACCTACTACCTTGCTGTTGGGGCAACAGGTGCTACACCTTGCCCAAGGGTAACCCAGGACTAGAGCATGCAGGGCAGGGGCGTCCATCTTCCCTGAGTGACATACGTACTCCAGCCACATACCCGGTGGAAACAGTAATGCTATGGTCTTTGAAAGGAATTACAGTAAGTCATACAGTTCATAGCAGGCTCACAGCTCCAGCCATTATTGCATTTACTGTATGTTATTATTACCAAATCTGAGATAACCTACCATAATCAAACTTTACTGAACCTACCTAACCTACACATTAGCATCCAAAAAACAGCATACAGTGTTAGGAGTTTAACAAATTCTCACCTCCTAATTTACAACGTACAATACTGTACAAAGCATATTAAGATTTTGCTTTCTGCAATATACAGAAATTTTGGATTTCCTACTAAGCTATTCATCAGCCACACTGTCAAATCAGAGAGGGTTTCTTTTAACGCAATTCAGATGGATGTGCATACTGTATTTACTGTTAAGAATATACTGTAAATGGAAGCCTGTACCTGCAAGATGGTGGCCATCCCATGTCCGATGCTATACCTGATGTCAGACATGGATAATATTAACAATGATAGACAATTACAGGCTTTGTAAAATAACAGTAATACTGTACAGTACTTCCTAAATATTAATGGTATTTCATTGGGAATTTTGACTATCCTATCACCATAAATACTGTATTTGTTGCTTGAGGGACCAGGTCTAGATTTTCCTTGGTATATACCATACTGCTACTTCCTAATCATTTTGGATAGTGCACATATCTTTATCTTCACTGGTGATGTTAACTGCTTCTGTTCTAAAAGGTCCTATCCTATCTTTAATTTTCGTATGGTACAGTTGATAAAAACCCTTAGAGTTTTCTTTTGATTCTTGAGCAATCTTAATTTCATAACCTTGCTTTGCTTTCTGTATCTCCCTCCTTACTCCCTACTCAAATTCCCATACCAGTTATGTAACTGTTCCTCTCCCTTCTTTTATTTTTTCTACATTCCTCTCCTTTGCCCCTTGAAAAATTTTATTCTGTTAAACATTCTCAGTTCTGAATTACTGTGTTTGTAACACTTTTGAATGGATGTATCTATCCTGGCCTGTTAGGTTAGGTTAAGTTAAATCTGGATAGATTAGGTTACATTTCATTTGGTTGGATTAACACAACCTAGGTCTGGTCTGATTATCATAGGTTGGATCAGATTAAATGAGGCTCGGTGATGGTTATGATCAACTCTTTACCAAACGGGTGTGGCCTGTCCATATTCCCTATTGAAATGAGTCTGTCAAAGGTTACTTGTTATTATTTCTGGATTACCATAGCTACTGGGCATTTTGATATTATAGTATTATGGTTTAATTCAGACAAGCACGTAGGGCATTCCAGCCCATTTTATGACATAAACTCCTCAAATAAGGGGGGGGTCTTTTCTATGACATTTCCGTTGTAAATGTGTGTGTTTAGGGTGTTTTCAAGTTCGTTGTGTAAAACTTCATCATACAGTGACGCGCGACATTTACCCTACGACAGGCGAAAACTTATGAGCTCAGATGGTGCTGCCAAATGATGGTCATCTTGGAACTACTGACCCGAAAGAAACCAAGGTGACCAGGGATTACCCATCCAGTGGTCAGCGTTTTAAAATAACCAATGAGGGCTCAGTATTTTACCCGACCCAACATTTGGCCGGGTTGCCCAGGTCTGTCCGTGTCAAAACGCAGTGCACATTTTCCATGTACCTACCTCCGGTAGTGCCGAGCCTGCTTGAAGCTGAAACAACACTTCTCTACAGTAAGTGGCTTTCATAGTTAATTTAAGTTAGGTTAAGGGTTAAAGTATGGTTAGATTGTATTAAAAAAAAAAAAAAAAAAAAAAAAAAAAAAAACTGAATTAAACAAAAACAAACAAAAAAATCCTGCCAAGGTTAGGATAATAAAATGATAGAATGAACAAAAGAACACACATACACAAAAAAAACATATTTTGTTCGATTCTGAACTATTTATTTCATATTTGACTTCAACTGTGAACAGAGGTTAGGATTCATTTGGGGCAGAAATTATTCACAAAATCAATCGAAATTGGGGTAAATCCTTCCCATAGTGAAAAAAAAAAAAAAAAATTGGCATACTAGAAAAAAATAAAAATAAAATAAATAAAAACATGGTTTTCGTTCAATTTTGAACTTTTTATTCTGTATTTGACTTCACCCTGCACTGGGGTTAGGGACCATTTGCAGTGGTAATTAATCTCAAAATCAATTCAAATAAGGGTAAATCCTTCCCCTAATTATTAAAAAACAAAAATCTAAAAGACATGGACTGAATCTAACCAAAAAGTTCCAGCATTTTTATAAACTTACCTCTGAAAGGTATAAATGAGGATTTACAATTTCTAAATACTCTGCCAACGTCTGCCAAAAGCCAGCCATATTTAACATTCCCAAAGCACCTTCTTAAATTTGAAAGCTGCCTGTCAAATGAGTGTGAGGTTTGGTTGGATTACACTTCGTTAAATCATCAAGATTACCATAGCTTTGACATATAATACACTGATGAGTCCAGTTGGAGCGATGGCTGGTAGACAAGGTGGCCAATCAGAGAAATTGTCGGTAAACACTGCTGGGGCAACCTGGCTGCATACTCAAATACCCCAGAAAAGGTATATTTTGTCTTTTCCCAATCACATCTTGCAGTCAAAATTCAGCAGTTAACTGTGTTGCATATGTACTAAAATCACTTACCACGAGATTATAAGTCTGTTATAATGTAGGTGGAACTGCGCGCCCATTTGGAAAAAGGATTACCGGTATTAAAGGTTTGGCTAGCAGCAATAAATGTGGGTAGACCTGAGTTGGCTTTTATTAGTCAACGCCATTACGCTTACCGGTAAAACAAACATATCTCTCGAATCCATTCTTCCATCTCACCCTCGTCTCCCCTTTCCCTTTCCTCCCTCCCACTCACATTCTTCTACCATAGTCAGTTTCTTATTCTCCATCCTCTCCACATAACCAAACCATCTCTGCGTAATTTCTCTTGACGCTTTCAATCACATGCACGTCAACATCACAACACACCTTCCATACAGACGATGTTTTTAACATACCATTGCCAGCCGTGGCTCTTTCCTTGGAATACATCAAAATGCAATACAAGATACCATGCCACCAGAGGCCTGTTCCTACTAAAATTGTTTTACGTGTACTTACTGTTAATTCGCCAATCCTATGATTTGAACAGAAGGTTCTTGGTGTCAGTTCTGCTCAAGCGATACACACGTGGTGCTCCCAGCTCCAGCTCACAAATTCAGCTGCGTCTCCTGTGATTGTTTACAGTTACGAACATTCACAAATCACATATGATCAGATGCAGCAGTAGAGCTAAACTTGCTTTGAAAAGTCGCTAGATTTTTTTTTTTTACATACATACAGAAAAAGTGGTGACATGTCAAGAATACAGAGCAAGTTAGTAAGCATCTGCATTATCAATGAATTTCTTTTCTCAAGTTGCTAAATGAACTCTACACTAAGCGCTAAGCGCTAAATCAGCAACTGCCGTTATTTCAAGGTTAAGAATCGTTTATCATATACGAAAGAATTCACTATTTAAAAAATCCTGTAAAACGCTCTAAAACACTACGTTTCACGGAAACACTGAAGAACTAGGTAATCAGTCCCCTCCCCTGATTTTTATTCCGAACTAAAGAGACGGGAGGGAGGGGCTCTCTACTGTATTACCCTATTCTCTTGACCTAGGTATTACCTTTCTGTTGCAAATGCTTCGATTAAGATAGTACAGATCCATCCATCTCTTCTAGTACTTATAAGCTGGGGGAAGGGAATTTTCCAGCTTAACCTATTCTGTCTATCTATCTATCTATTGCCAGACGCCTCAATCCCGTTTGGGGTGGCCACAAACAAATCGCCTCCAAGTCGCCCTGTCTCCCGCCATTTCACTGCCCTGCTCCCAACTCACACCACCCCTCTCATAAACCTCTCCACCCCATCCCTCCATCTCATCCTCGGCCTCCCCCTCCCTCTTCCCCCCTCCACGTCACTCACATACACTCTCTTCGTCAGTCTCATCTACCTTAAATGATACCTTGAGAGACTGTTCATCTGTGGTGATTTCAACTACTGAGTCGACAATCTATCCATTCTCTCCTCAAGTTCTTCGAAATGGAATGCCCATATTAGCCAATCGAGTGATTCCACCCAACCCCATGCCAACAAGATGGTAACAAAGGAAGGCTCCTGCTTCTCCATTAACTGGGGAATAGGTGAAGTTCGGTGTTCACTGTGGAAGGAGGATAAAGTGTAAGAGGTCCACCTACCTGGACTCCTGCGTGGTGGTGATTCTTCTAGCTCAAAGGAGGATTTCCAGGTGCTCAGGCTGAATTTTAGGAGGCGTGCCCTGTGTTGGGCCATGTACGAGGTACTGTATGCTTCACTGTGGGGCAGTACATTTTCCACTTAGTTTCAATGACTTGCAGGAACAAGCTTAGGTGCTCTAACTGCAGTGACTGTCATCGTATATTGTAGGATGAGGAGATGCAGCATACGAGTGAAGTTAAATGCAACTTTAGTGGGGGGGGGGTGCACACTAGGTAACCTCTAAGGCTCTTTCACGTGGGGAGCTGGTGGTTGTGGACCCGAATGCTTCATCCTTGCTGGATTCAGTCAAACGTGCAAGGAGGGCACCATGGGACAAGGAATTCACTGTGTATCTTCTGGTATGACACTAGGCCAATATTATCTGGATTCCTCCCCTCACCCATGGGCTAGACACAAACTAAGGCAAGTTGATGTGGCACTGACTCGCCTACACATTGGACACCTCCCTCTCCGTCCCTTTGAAATTGGACAGCCCTGCATGCACCTGGTGTGGACAAGAGGAAACTGTTGCTCATGTTTTACTGGTATGTCCCTGCAAATACTGTATATTTGTGGGATAATCTGGGCACCTTGGGAGTGAACACTTAGAGGTATCTTCTTCATTAACGTTGGAATGTCTGGAGGTGGGATGTTGTTGGAAGGGGCCTGCTAATGTGTGGTGACTTGTTTTATGTGACAAGTTGTGTTGTGTGGCAGTCATATACAGTAAGGACAGAGGTGTTGTGTGTTAGCTACGTAAAATCGTGTGACTCTCATGTCATGACACTCTCTAACAAGGAGGACTTTAGCTTCAGAGTGTATGTGAGCTGTGAGGAGAGGTATTGGTGTGAATGAGAGTATGGCCCATTTAACTGGACAGAAAGTTGGTAGTTCTCTCTCTCTCAGCTTTTTTTTCTATTCAATCTGGACCCTACCTCACCCCACCCTAATGTGGGGAAAACAAGATCAAGATGGTGATGCTGATGGTAATAATGATAATGATGAAAGCAGTGGGATGATGATGAAGATCTGTCATTCGACCATCGATTCCTTTTTTGACCCATCATGAGTACACGGGCCCAGGACTAGACTACTCACTCTAGTCACTTATGGAAAGGGTGACAAGCCTCACTTGGCCATGAATGACAGTATATGAACAATAAACCTCAAACTGAAACCCTCACAGACATCTGATTGGAGTGCCTAACCCACCAGACCACCATGTGTCCAACTGGTTATATGGTTACCACCCAACCTAGTACCCTGTACCATACTCAGCAGTTTCCAGGATTGAAAGAAACAACTTTGTTTGTCTCCTGCATTCACCTGAAGGGTGCACTATGTTTAACAAGTAGATGAAGGCTGCACTACCTATCACACATAATGGTTATCATAATCATCATCATTAGCTATAACACCAGAATAATGTATTCATATTAAGGGACTCTAGCAGTGACAGGGTTAATGAATGCTATATTGAATATCTTTACCACCAAATAATCTCTCCTAAACTACTTAAAACCACCTGGATAGCATTTTATATCAATCTATCTATCTATATACTGTACATACATACATATATATACAATGTATAAAATAATGCTACTGTACCATCTGGACAGAATTATAATATTTATATCTCAAGTGAGTGGATGGTGAGCACCCTTACATGCCACTGATAATGAATGTATATACTGTATATCCATCACTGAATCCTACACTGCCCCATGAGAAGTGTAAGAGCCGAGGGCTAGGCAAGTTGGTCCTGACATTTAAGATGAGAGTGACCATTCTCACTCATCCTTGAGTGGCATTGCATGAGCAATTAACCCCAACCTCCACTTGGATATAAACCTGCACCGGCTCAATCTGACTGGAGTGCCTTAATTACTCACTAAATCACCAGGTGCCATAATTTGGTTATATGGTTACCACCCAGCATTGTAAATGGTTTCCTGATGTACAGGAAACCATTTGGCTTGTCACTTAGTGTAGGGTCACCCATAGGCAGAAGGAAGAGGAAAGGGTGAAGGAAAGGAAGACAAGAGGGTATGTAAAGTCACCCGTAGGCAGAAGGAAGAGGAAAGAATGAAGGAAGGAAAGACAGAAGAGGAAGGAAGGAAGGAAGAGAGGAAAGGGCAGGCACCCAAAGCAGCATTACATCGAGTGAGTGGATGGTGAGCGCCCCCACCTACCACCGATGAATGAATATCTATCTATCTATCTATATATATATATAATCAACATCATCCAGACCTCCTTTCCCACCGTAGGGCAGGGTAAGGAGTAGCAATGTCCAGACAGCCCAAATTTGCCCAGTCCAATGGGCCATCCTTTCATTCGCTCACCATTCAAGTCCCCAGAATCCTGGCTCTATGTGATATGCCAAAAACATTCACCACGTTCTGCAGCTTCACACATACCTATCTCACAGAGTCAATCCAAACATTGCCATGTTAAAAAGAGGTGCCAAATCCCTTCTTATGCACTTCTCCCCACAAAATTCATCCAGCAAGCTCAGTCTCGTTAGTCCCTTAGCCTCACAAACTTCCGTACCTCTCTTCCTCACACAGTTATCCACCATATACCCCCACCTTCTTCTTGGCCTACCTCACCTACTCCCTCCTTCAAATTTGCTGAGATATACCTTTTTCACCACTCTATTGTCATCCATGCTGTCGACATAACCAAACCATATCAGTACACTCTCTTTGTTTCTGGTGTCCACAGATTTCCTCACTTTGCATCTTTCACAAATCACATCATTCCATATCCTATCCACTCTTTGTACTCCACATAGATTCCTCAGTCCCATCTCCACTGTTCTTGTTCTTGATTTTTCATTTTTCATGCCACACCATAGTTGCACATCCGTATGTCAAATTTGGCACTAACCTTCCTTCGTGTAAGCCTCTCGCAGCTGCAACACTCAAGCCTCTTTTTTAATCAAGGCCTTCATGGCACCAGCTACTTTGAATATCTTATAATCTGAAGCCTGTCACTGGGAATTTCTTCATTCTGAAGTTGAAGGTAAGATGAAATGTGGTTAATACCATTCAGGATTGTAACAAAATGCTTTTATTCTCTAATAGGCAGGAAAATACATGTAGATTCAAGATATTTTAATGGTTGAACTGAATTATTTCACTACAGAAAAAGCTTAAAAAAAAAAACAATATGCTTGCTTTTCATATTATAGTTACATCATTCCTTTAACAGGAATGCGATTTATATTGTACCGATATGGAAGTTAAAAAAAAATAAAGAAAAAGTAAGAAAAATGAAAGAAAGAAAAAGGAAAAGGTGAGCTGAACATACAATCATCCTATTCCAGGTAGCCACGGAATGGATATTCAATGAAGTTGTGGTCTCATTTTATACAGCAGAAGTCCACAACTTCGGTGAGTTTCCATACGTCAACTCCTCGGTTCCAGAATAGAATGCAGTCTTACATTTGTAGCCTACATGAAGATCTGCTCTAGTGGTGTACAATCACTATAGTCTTTGTCAACTCCTATCACCCATACATACAATTTGTAAAACTTTTGTAAATATAAAAAGGAGTGGGAGTGAGAGGTTGTGGGAGAAATGCACCATGCCAGTGGACCTGCGCCCATGGTTTATTCAGTGGCATCCATATTTACATGTGAAAAGAGCAAGACTGAATACACCATTGCCACAAAATCTAAATATCATATCCACTTTCACATCACCTTGGACGACTTCACATATAAATATGACCTATAAGTTAAGGAAAAGCTTTCATCATACACCCTAATCAATGTATTGAGAAAAGCTAGTCCTTTCAAATTTAATTTTCCAATGAATAAATGAATCCATCTACTTTTTGACCCTTGTACATTAGAAACTTTTAAATCAAAAGACTTCTGTGAGCGCATTTTCACATCTAATTGAATATGAGGCTGCTCCGGATGCTGAGGCACCTACATCATTGATGAGACAGGAGGCTGGCCAAGCAACATCATCAAATGAGACGATAGTCTATTAGGTCTCTGGGTCTCCTTAAGTTAGCTGAAGATACACACTGGTCCTAAGGCAAGGGTGTTGTATTATAACAGCAGCCTCAGGTGGCATGTACTGTATGGGGCACTGGTATGAACAGCTTCAATTAGTACCCCAGTAGGAGCCACTGTATGAGGGCTTGCTACCCCCCTTGTTCTGTCCACCAGTGCTGCCTGCACGTTGGCCCCCAGAACTGCCTCCATCCTGCAAAACAAATATAAATAAACACTAACAGCCAATTCAGTATTATCCCTTTGAAGAATGTTTAAGCTAAGGACAGGTGACACACCTACTTCCACTGTGACATTTCAACAGTAAAACGTCAAACTGTTTCATACAAGGCACAGACTTCACCTCTAACTTCCCAGCAGGTACTAGACCTCCAGATGTCAAAATGGCAAGAAAAAAATCTATTTCAGCTTTCAACAAAATGCATCTGAAATAGGAAACACGTACAACAGTCAAACAAAAGCCCATCCAAATATATATAACCCTTTTGCTGCAGTTGTTGCATCTGGTTACTCTATGTAGGCTAATACCAGATGATGATGGTCAACTAAGAGAAATCTTAGAATTCAGAGGCTTTAACCCAAGGACTGTGAGTTACATTCCAAAATCCCCAGTGCTTAACTGCTACTTACATCACGAAAGTTGAGCAATAAACCACTTTTTACCAGTGCAAGTTGTGGTCAGTTGTTTGTTTGCAAGTCAAATGGAGGCATGTAATTTCCCTTACCATTCAATAACACACCCTCTTTCATTTCATAACCTTAAAATTGGTTTCCATAAAAAGACAATATAAACTATTTTGGTTTAGTGCCATGGCACTTTAAATATCAGTAGCACCTAAACTATAGCATATTGTATAAGTTCCTAAAAATTTAGGAACATACTCTTCATTACATTCCCTATCAATCTGTAGGAACAGAACTGTAATACCAGAAACTTCGAAAATCAGTTTCCTTGCATACCAGAGACCACCTCAAATTCTAACTGTACAGTTCAATTAATGGCTAAAAAATCTTTTTATTTTTTATTGATGGTACAACTAGAAATTTTATCCACACAACTACCAACTGAGAGAAATCCTAGAAGTCACAGATTTAAACTGCCCATCAATCACAAAATCCTTTACAGTCTCCTTGGGGGTGTACAGGACCTGGGAAGGACTGCTTCAGTTCAAAAATTTGTGACAATGACCAGCCACCTAACCTAAGCAACATTCCATGAGCATTAAACATCAACCATGGAATACTTTAACCAGCTAGACCTCAGAATTTGTGTGTGATAGTGATGGAGTTGCTGTACTGCCACTGAAAGACAATGACAAGTGGCTGGCCCACTTCCTCTCACACAGAGAAGCCTAAATACTCAAACAAATGTTATAAATTCAGAATGCAGCAATCCCATGTTTATTGTGCACTTGCTTATAGCAGTTTCCATTATTACTGCTAGATGAAACTCTGCACTCCTGCCATTAGTGTGCATTATTTGAGGGGGATCATTATTGTGCACTTGAGTTGGTTTCTGCCGACAATTATGGTGCAAAATTGGCTTTTCTGATGGCTTTGAGGGATTCAAAGATGAGGCCCTACTTAAGTTAATCCTAGGTGGTGGAGACCACTAACTCTCCACCTCCTGTCCTTACAAGGTTAACCACACTGGCATGAGCATGAGAAGCACACTCAACACACCTGATGAAGCTGATGATGCATAAGTGGAGAGTGATGCTGTGCTGCTGGCATAGTTGGGATAAACATGGGAGTGTAAGCGTTGGCCGTCATAGGGTTCGTTCCAGACCCCGCCAAATTGAAAGGTGGGGGTGTTCCAGTATGAAACCCTTGTTTGTCATATGACTGAAACAAAACAACAAATTAGCCAATAAAATCTAGATGCAAATTTTATTCATTACTATGGAATGGAAGAAAAAGTTACAGGAGTGAGATGTGCTGCTGAGTAGATAAAGAGTAATACATTGAGATGGTATGGATATGCAAAAAAAAAAAAAAAAAAATGCACACAGATAGGATGCCAGTGAGTGTTTGTGAAAGGAAGATAAAGTGGAGTGTTGACAGAGGCAGACCTTGGTGGTATGGAAGAAGAGAGTGGAACAATATACTGGTGAAAGGGGATGAGGAAGAGTGTGTTTATGAGTGAGAAAGGTGTGTGAGGATAATGTAGCCTGGAGACTCTTCTGTCACAGCCATCCCATCCTGGGATTCCAAGGAGGGAGGAATGCATCGGTGGTGATGATGATAAAACATTGTCAACATACTCCTATATAAAAGCAGTATAACCTCTTTTCAACTGTGGTTACAGTATCTTAAAAAAAGCTAAATACAGAACTCTACAAACACATTTCTTCACAGCTTTACACAGCAATGTTGATGCACATCACAATCCTAAAAAAGCTTTTTTTTTGTCCCCTCTTATTGTGTTAAAACCTGTCAACTACATAAACAGCACTATCGAACTTGTGTTTTTACTCAGAAAAGAATGTGTACCACTGCTACTGAAGTTGATACAGCTGATATCCCAAAACTGCTATGTTCCTGATCAAAAGCATTATGAAAATCTTGATGCATTTAACTCTTCTGGAACAGCAAAGTAATACCAGCTGATATGGGGTGCTAGGGAATGGAGGTTGTTCGGAGTCACCATGACCCAAGACTGTATTTGTAATTCTCCTAAACTGTCATTCAGAGAAATTAGGAGTTAAAAGTCATATCAAAAAACGCAAAAACAAAAGTCTATACGGTAATAACAGTTTACTATTGCGGAGATTTGTTTTTCCTGTAAATCTGCTACAATAATTTATAATACTTTCCAAGTCAAAACATCATCATGCTTGGCATAATTCATCATGCTTGATGCACTCGCTTACATAGTACAGTACTTCGACGGATGCAAGTGAAAGTTTTTCATTTGCATGGGATAATAAGTTACAACAAAAGGATATGTTAAAATAATTATAGATGCAGAAAAAATGGGGAAGGGGCAAATATGAAATGGACGTGAAAAGGAGAGTGGAAAAGAGAAGGAAAGTGGGTGGTGGTATGAAGGCCTTGATATGAAACAGATGTTTAAGTTTGGCAGCTGCAAGAGGAATATATGAATGAGTTTTAGTGCCCACATTAACATACATGTGTGAATCATTGGATGATAAAAGAATAAATACAAACCCTTCCCATCTTGCTGAGGTGATTCTTGTAGCCTCCAAGATCAGTTCCAGAGTTTGTTGCAGAGCCAGTGGTTGCTCCTCCTCCCTTGTTTTGGTTCTGTGTCCCAGATCCATACCCTGTCTTGAAGTCCTGAGTCTGAGGGTTATAAAATAAATCATAAAAAATGTTCCTAAGTGTGAATATTGTAAAAAACAATCATTATCATACTCATCCTCACCCTATTTCCATCATCAATGAACAGTTTAACTCTTATTTCCAATGATGCACAGAGTGGGTACAAACGACAGACAGAAGAAACCACAAAACTAGACATACAACCAGTGCCCAATAAAACAGCCACAAATCCAGTCGCTCCCAGTACATCAAAATTTTCAAGGGAAATTTTTTTTGAATTTTTCTGGTATTTTTTCAAATTCTTCCAAGCTTTAGCTCAGGATTTATCTGACTTGGACTTGCTCTTGGACATGGCTGTACCTGCCTGCAACTATTCATCTACACGTCTGTGCATTTTCGGTGAGTAAAACAATAACCCGTATCATTTTAAGTGTTTATTTAATGATCATGTACACTCACGATCACTAATTTCTGCTCAGGGATCTTCCTATCCCTATATACCCAGGGAAGACGGGAAGGGAGGATGAAACGAGATCACCTGCCTCTACTCCAGCTCCCAGTGGAGTCTAACCCTCGTGTCACAGCATGCTTTAAAATGTTAACAGACTCTGCAGTGGTCTTCCTGTGACAACAGGATCTTGGTTTCTGTGATGGCATCTCACCTCTGTTTTCCTCCCTGAACTGCGCACACCACTTCTGCACTGTTGACCTTGCCACACTCACAAACTCACTTATTTCCTCTGTTTTAAAGCAATCATCTGAGTGATGGTCTGACTGCTTAACTCCTTGGTTAGGGCCACAGTAAGGTATCAAAGCAACAAACTCCGCCTGTAACTACGAAAACTTGACCCAATCAAAGAGCAAGTTGCAACACAGATTCGCTCTCTCTGAAACTCCACAGTCAACTGAGATAGCAGTCAGTCAGCACTCTGCACTCTCACCTGCAGCGACATCAGGTAGTCGCCACATCCTACTGGCTTTTTCAATTCACCTCCTAGAACACCATTCTTTTTTCGCCATAAGTAAGCAGCACCATGAGCCAGGCACCATGTACTTTTGTCTAGTACTGTATATACACTCTCTCTCTCTCTATATATCATCATCATCATCATCATCATCCAATCCAGTGTTGCCCCATGAGGAGCATAGGAGCCTGGGGCTAGGCAAGTAGGTCCTGACATAAAAGATGAGAGTGACCAGCTTCACTCATTCCTGAATGGCATTACATGAGCAATAAACCGCAACCACTACTTGGATATAGACCAGTACAGGCTCAATCCAACTGGGACACCTTTATTACCCACTTAATCACCAGGCATCATAATTTGGTTATATGGTTACCACCCAGCATAGTAAATGGTTTCCTCATGTACAGGAAACCATTTGGCTTGTCACTCAGTGCAGAGTCACCTGTAAACATAAGGAAGAGGAAAGAATGACAGAAGAGCAAGGAAGGAATGAAGGAGGGAAGAGATGAATGGGCAGTTGCCTGAGAGCAGCACTACACTGAGTGAGTGAATGGTGAGCACCCCTACCTACCACTATATAAATATATAAAGAAATAAGTAATTAATGGATTAATGAAATATATGGAGTAAAGAAGTATGTTGCCAACAGGGTTGAAGAAAGTCAGCTTAAATGGTATGGCCATATGGAAAGAATGGATGAAAAATAAGTAACAAAACTAGTTACCTGAGATAAATTATCATAATAGTTTCCGGTGCCATACTGGAGCTTGGGGGCAGCAGGGAACTGGTTGGTGTTTGTCCCTGTGTGCGTATTAGTAACAGGTGGGATTTGTATAATGGCAGTTGGTGCTCCATACTGAGGAAACGTGCTTGGGACTGCAGCCATGTTGTGATACATGTAGAATGGAGGCATCCCAGCATTCCCCGTGGCAGTGATGTATGTGCCACCGGCCTGAGCACCCTGTCCACACCACAAGAAAGAAAACAATGCACAGTTAAGGAATGGTACTGTAAAAAAATATATATTAGTTTACCTACACAAACTGCAAGATTCCCTGCATTTGTAAGTTTAATCAAGTGGCTGTATTCTCCTCTATAATCCAGCATGTTTTTCAGATCAGTTCTTGGAAGGTCATACAGACATAACAAATGCATATACACAAAAATGACAATACAGGAGCTACTTTCCCATAAAGAATCCCCATACTGAGGTTGGTTATGGTGCAGCTGATGTTTTCTATAAATTGCAAGCTAAACCAAGTGCCAAAACCAGCAAACAGTAGCTGAAATCTGCAGGAAAACAAAACTGTTTGCAGCCTTCATGGATTTCGAGGAAGCGTATGACAGGGTGGATAGACAAGAAATGTGGAAAATATTAAGAATATATGGAGTAAATGGGAAGTTGTTGAATCCCGTGAAGAGTATGTTTGAGGCTGCTAAGGCAGCAGTCTGTGTGGACGGTGAACTGAGTGAATTTTTCTATTTGAGGGTTGGATTGAAACAGGGATGTGTCATGTCTCCATGGTTGTTCAATCTGTATATGGAGGGGTTATAAAAGAGATATGAGGCAGGGCAGTGTATGGGCAGTGGATGTTGGAGCACCCTTAATGAGAGATGGCAATGTTTGGAAACTCCCTGTACTGTTGTTTGCAGATGATACTGTGTTGTTAAGTAAAGACGAAGGGGAACTGCAAGGCATGGTGAATGAGTTTGGAAGTGTGTGTAAGAAACGGAATCTAAAGGTTCATGCAAGGAAGAGCAAAATTATGGTGTTCGAGAGAAATGAAGTCACTGGATGTACTGTGAGGTTAGATGATGAGGAAATGGAAAAAACTGAGTACATTTAAGTACTTGGGTAGAGAGATGAGTAAGGATGGAAGTCTAGAGGGTGAAGTGCTTGAAAGGGTACAACATGGAGGAAAGGTTGCTGGCTCTTTGAAAGCTGTAATAAGAAACTGTGAAGTGAACATGGAAGTAAAAATGTCGCTGCATGACAGTACTGTACTTTGATACCAACTCTAATGTATGTAAGTGAAGCTAGGACCTTGTTGGAAGGACACAAGCCAAGAGTGACACCAGTGGAAATGAGTTATTGGAGAGGAGCCCGCGGAGTTACATGAAGAGACAGACAGACTAATGAAGAAACTTTGTAGTGTGGATGTGGATGTGATAGAAAAAGTCATGAGAAATACAATGAGGTGGTTTGGTCATGTGGAGAGGATGCAGAGCAAAAGACCAATGAGGAGAGTGTGTGTAAATGAGGCAGAGGGGGGGAGAGGAAGGGGAGGCCAAGGATGAGATGGAGGGATGAAGTAGAGAGGTATATGAGAGTGGGTGTGAGCTGGGAGCAGGGCAGTGAATTGGCGGAGGACCGGGCAACTTGGAGGCAGTTTGTTTGTGGCCACCCCTCAGGGGATCCAGGCATCTGGCAATAGATTGTTAGATACACAGAATTGTAACCATGTTAAGTTTCAAACTGGGCTTTGATTTCATATGCTTGTGGCTCAGTGTTTCCTGCCACCAGGTATTTGATCATATCAGCCATCATATATTTCATTAGTCCCTTGAGCCATCAGGTATTTCATCAGCTCCTTCATATCCATCATTTGTGATCATCAGCACACAAGTGACAGATGACACTATCTTCAAACTCACAGACATACCCTTTTCACCACTCTACTGATACGCATTCTCTCCGTATGCCTATACCATCTAAGCACTCTCTCTTCAGTCCACAAACATCCCTAGCTACCTTTCATGAATCACATTATTTTCTATCCTGTCTACATATCAAACACATTTCTCAAAACCCCCAGCTCCCCCCATCTGAAATCATATCTGGCCACTACAATCCTTTTCTGCATACTGCCAGGATTATATTTGCATCCATCCATCATCCAATCCTACATTGCCCCATGAGGAGCGTAGGAGCCCGGGGCTAGGCAGTTGGTCCAGACGATTAAGATGATATTTTCAGCTTTTATAAATACGGAGACTGCCAGAGATTGAGCAGCATGAATAGCTACCATTAGGTGACCAAGGCCGACGCATGCAAGCATGTTGGAACCTTTGTATGTGATACATTATGGTAACTGGCAGCAAATAAATAAAAATGACCATCTAAAACAACCAACCTGTTGATTCATTGTGGAAGGGACTGGCGAAGAATTCTGGTCAGTACGGAACTTTGCATCAGCCACAGAGTAAGCTGCAGATGTCATACTTCCATCTCTTCCAGTTGCTAAACTAGTCGGTGCCTGTTGCTAAGAAAAAGAACTTGGTTAATATTTAATATTTGCATCAGCAATGCATAAACCCACATACATATTTCATCTTCAATCATGTAATAATTCCAGATCAAACTGAGGGTATATCAACATCACACACCTTCATCACACTTTAAGGAACTGCTATGGCTTTTATTACATCTCTATCTGGGCTGGCAGTGGTAGGTCTGGAAATACTGTATGTTACTCGTACAGACTACCGTACGGACCATGCAACCATTAGCATGTCTTCTCACCGAAGATGGTAATATTTTGTCAAATACAAAGTTATGAACAGCTTTAGTAAGTTATCAGTGATCTTGATTATTCAGTGCTACAATTACTTGTATTCAGAAACTAACTTTCCTTGGGGGAAGCAGCCTTGGTATATAGATAGATAGATAGAAACTAATCAAAATCTTAACAAAGAATTCCATTAAACATCCAAATCACTACTATATAACATGCTCGAAATCTTTATTTCATTAACTAAATGCTATCCCCAAGTTCACAATATGTAAAGACATCCAGAGCAACACTTTTCAGTCCCTTTGTATAAATGAATCAAAGAAGAAGAAAATTCCAATATGCCCCTCATTCCCCAAAACTCTGCAGTGATTCGGGGAGTAAAAGGCAAAACAAAGGTTTGGCACCAGTTACAACTGCCTTAGGTAAGTGCAAAGCAGGGGAACCTACATCCATTATTTTGCTCTTTATTTTTTATTTACATATTTTTTTGCACCACAGGCAGGCTTGGTTGAGATGGAGACAGACAAATTCTTAAATGACTGAATACAGGTAGTAAGTGATATGGGGGAGGATTAGATCGAAGTTTTGGGAGGGAACTTAAATGGTCATGTAGGTGATGCAGCTCAAGGATATGGAGTACACTGGGGATGTGCATATGGTACGAGAAATTAGGAAGGGGAAAGGATACTCAAGTTTGGGGAAGCAATAAACTAGATTGTGTGCAACACACGTTAGGGAAAGAGAGAGTAGGTTGTTTACATACGAGTCAGGGGGAAACAGCACCCAGATAGACTATTTCATGGTCAGGAGGGCTGGTGGGAGGTGCTAAGGGATCTTTGTATGCTGTTTGTAGTAAGAGCTGAGCAGTAAAGGAAGAGGATATTTGCAGGCTCAAACAAACAGAAATGGCAATTATTATGTGGGTGTGCAATGCATCCCTGAGTGCTAGGCCTAGGGGGGTTAGGTTTAATATGGAAGAGTTGAGAGGTAGGATGGAACTGGAGTGTACTTTTGTTGTGAAGCGGGGTAGAATGAGATGGTTAGGGCATGTGGAGAGGATGGGGGATGATAATTGGGTGCAGAAAGTGAGAAGTGTTAATCCTAGGGGTAGGGCTGCAAGAGGCAGATCGAAAAAGACCTGGGACGAGGTCAATGATTGTGACCTGAGGGATAAGGAACTAAATAGGAAAGCTGCCAGAATTTTGAGCAGCGTGGCAAGCTGCCATTAGGTGACCATAGCTGATGCATGCATGCATGTTGGAGTCTTCAAAAACGAAACAAAACAAGAGGTAATAAATTTAACTGCCAGTCAAGACTTCTCAATGTAAGTGCCGTAAAAGTGACTTTGATGTATACAGAGTACCATACTCCTGTAAAGTTTACCTACCTACTTTTGCCCATTATTAATACTACACAAAAGATGTAAATAGTATAGAGACCTGTAAAAAAAAAAAAAAATCACCATCATCATCATCCGGACCTCCTCTCCAACCCTAGGGCAGGATGAGGAGTAGCAACGTCCAGAGAGACAAAGTTTGCCCAATTCAAATGACCATGCTTCCATATTCACTCATCATTCAAGTCCTCAAAATCCTGGCTCCATCAGATAGGCCAAAAATTTTTTACCAAATCTTGTAGCTTCACACACACCTATCTGATAAGAGTCAATCCGAATGCTGTCACATTAAAAAGGGCTGCCATATCCCTTCTGATGCGCTTCTCCACACAAAATTAGTCCACCCAGCTCGGTCTCTTGTAAGTCCCTTAGCCTTACCAACCTCCATACCTCTCTTCCTCACACACTCATCCACCACATTCCTCCATCTTCTCTTTCGCCTACCTCGCCTACTTCCTCCATCAAATTCACTCAGATATACCTTTTTCACCACTCTACTGTCATCCAGTCTCTCCATAAGACCAAACCATCTCAGTACACTCTCGTCGATTTTGGTGTCCACAGATTTCCTCACTCTGCATACTTCACGTCTCACATTATTCTGTATCCTATCCACTCTCCATACTCCACATACATTCCTTAGCAGTCCCACCTCCACTGCTGTTACTCTTGACTTTTCATTTTCATGCCACACCATGGTCTCACAAGTGTATATTAAAGCTGGCACTAACACTCCTTCATGTAAGCCTCGCACAGCTGCAACACTCAAGCCTCTGTTACTTATCAAGGCTTTCACAGCACCAGCTACTTTCCTTCCTTGTCACTCTACTTTCCACTTCTTTTGTGCATCTTCCCCTCTCTTCCATCACTGTACCCAGATATCTGAACTCTCTCACCCATTCCAGTCTCTCTCCATTCACTGTAACATCACACTAGGAGTCACCTTCTCTCTCAATAACCATCACTTTATTCTTTTCTACAATTATTCTCAAGGCACAACACTCATATAGATTCACAAAACTCTGCACTAGTCTACCAAGCTCTTGTCCAGTATTTGCAAGTAGTACTGCATCAACAGCATGCAACAAATTTGAGATATTCTATCCATCACATTCACCATTCATTACCAACAGCATGTTTTTCTCCAATACACGTATATTTACTTCTCTCATCACACCATCCATATATATACACATTGACAAAATATATTATACAAAAGATTTAAATCACCACTAGACACTGAGCACGACACAAAACTGGCTATAACTCATCAAAACACCCCTGATGGAGAAACTGAACTGATCAAACTCAAGGGTGGTCCTTTACTGAAGTTCACCCCATCCTCCATGTAATTATTAATGACAAGGAACAATCATGACCGATCTAGTTCTGGTTCCTGGATGAACAGTCTTATCATATTTTATTACAGCACTTTATTAAGCTATACCTTAGCTATGCATCTGATAATTAGCTGGACTGATACCATTACTGTAGATTTTGCACCTTATATTGGGTCACTTTGTACAGTTTACTCAACTAATCTATAATATTGACAACTTCACAAAAGAAGCTGAAACCTGTCATGGACTGGTATTTTATGTGGCACAGAGGGCTTCATATTGCAGCTTCCTCAGCAGTTATTTTGTGCAGTATACCTCTTTATCCTCTTGAATGTCACTTCACTTAAAAATATATATACAGGTATTTACTAGAAAGCGCTCAGACAGTGCATATCTCCACCAATGTCATTCCCATTAAGAAAGATCCAAATCCAGATCTGAAGATATAGGATCCAGATCTGGATCCGCCCCAAAATTAAATAAATACTTTCTTGGTTCATACCTCATCTTTCCACAAAACTTTGTTGATATTCACTGAGAACTTTTGGAAATATTGTGCGGGATACTCTGGATCTGGATCAGGATCTGCCCCTAAATTTAATCATTTCTTCCTTAGCCCATGGCCCACTCTTCCACAAAATTTCATCAAAATCCGTTCTTAACTTTTTGAGTAATCCCGCAAACAGATCCATGGATACAGGATCTGGATCCAGACCCGCCCCCAAATTTAATCAATTCCTTCTTGGTCCATGGCCCATCTTTCCACACAATTTCATTTAAACTCACTGAGGGATACTGTGCAGGATACTCCGGATCCAGCCCAAAATATAATCATTTGTTCCTTGGCCCATGGCCCACCCTTCCACAAAATTTCATAAAATTCCATTCATACCCCATGCGGGGTTGAGGCATCTGGCAATAGACAGATAGATAGACCTTTTTGAGTAAGCCTGCTAACAGACACAGACAGACAATCAGACCCACAAACAAATCAATGCAGGGTAAAACATAACCTCCTTGGCAGAGGTTAAAAAACACACACACACAGGTACCTTCAGTAATTTTTACACACGTGTGCGCAGTCCTTAGTACAATTACCAACTCATTACCAGTTACGTATATCCCATTACTCCACTATCTAATCCTCTGCCAGGAATGTAGGAGTCTGGGGCTACACTGCTCAGTTCCAACATTTAAGATGAGGATGACCAGTCTCACCCCGTTGGGTGAGATTATGTAAGCAATAAACTACAACCATCCTTCAAATATAAACCCATCTGGCTCCATCCAGCTGGAGTGCTTTAACCTACTTAATCACTATGTTTCATTTGGTTATATGATTACTAGCCAATGTTGTAAATGCATGGTTAATATTAAAAAGCTAGTCACTCAGTGGAGTTATGCATGGTTAATATTAAAAAGCTAGTCACTCAGTGGAGTTATGCATGGTTAATATTAAAAAGCTAGTCACTCAGTGGAGTTATGCATGGTTAATATTAAAAAGCTAGTCACTCAGTGGAGTTATGCAAAGACAGCTAAAGGGTGCACTATGGGACAATGATGTAGTGAATGGTGGGCACCCCTAACTATTTGTATTCCTAAAAGTCTTTATAAACTACCTAATTTATCAAAGAACATACAATTTAAAAAAAATAAACAAATAAATTTAGGCCTGGATTTTGTATTAGAAGCACGGGGGCCTGGAGCTAGGCTACTCAGTCCCTACATTTAAGGCGAGGGTGACCAATCTCATTCACCCCTACTGACATTGTGAGAAACTCCAGTCACTCCATGGATGTACAACTTTTACAGGGCCCAGGTCATTCAATGTATTCCAATCAGTGAGTGGATGGTGAATATCACCATCTACCCAAACCATTATCATTCTTGCAACCAGTGAATGACTTTATTCAACTTAGGGGAGATGTCTTGAAACAAAGGAGTTAATGAACACTGTATCTACTCCTCCAGTTTGAAAAGTCACTTATTCAGTGAACAAAATCATATGGAATCAGAAAACAAAGTGAAAAATATGTCACTGGAGTGAAGGGGTTAAAAGTATCTGAGATAGCAAGTGGGAACTAAAGACATAAAAGAACGGCAGAATACTGGGAGGGCGGAATAAAGGGATCTTACTATACGAGAGGGGGGTACCATGTGAGGCATCCTCTGCTGGAGGAGCTGGAAGTCCTCTAAGGAGTACATGGGCTGCTGAAGTCCAGTGTAGAAGGCAGGTGGCAGTGCTCCCTGAAGTGCTGCCGCCGGGGGGGACACATACTGGGAATGCTGTGCCATCATCTGTTGAGCCTGTTGTTGCTGGTGCTGTTGCTGCTGCTGGTGTTGCTGAGGTTGCTGGGGTTGGTGTTGCTGAGCCTGCTGATGCTGGTGCAAGTGTGGTGGTTGGTGTTGGTGTACCCCTGGTGGTACTGAGCCTCCTAGACCACTCATCACTTTACCTGCAACAACATAACAAGCTTCATCATAACCTTGCCTGTAATCACATCTTAAGCTTCATTACAATACAAACCCTAAAATCCAAAATGCTTGGCTCCAAAGGCTTTATAGAAAATGGAATGTTTTGGAAAGTAGAAATATAATGATAGCTATGAGAAATCATGTCAAAAACAGCCTACTGTACCATGAGGAGTACATACTATGAAGTATCATTCATTCGTTTATAAAGGCTCCAACATGCTTGCAGGTGTCGACCTTGGCCACCTGATAGTGGCTCTCCATGCTGCTCAATCTCTGGCAGCCTCCCTACTCAGTCCCTATCCCTGGGGTCACACTCTATGACCTCGTTCCAGGTATTTTTCGGTCTGCCTCTCACAACCCTACCCCCAATGTTTATGCTTCCCCCCCTTTCTGCACCCAACTGTCATCCCCCATCCTCTCCACATGGCCAAACCATCTCAATCTATCTCTCCTCATCACAACACAAATACACTCCAGTCCCATCCTTCCTCTTAACTTCCATCAAAAAATTACCCCCCCCCTCCTCATATTCAAGGAGACAATGCACATCCACCTGATAACTGTCATTTCTGCTCATTTGGGCCTGCAAATATCCTCTTCATTTACTGCCCAGGTCTCACTACCATACAATTTTATACTCTTACACATGATGCATACAAAGATCCCTTAGCATAGAGAGAGAGCCCTCTCAATGTCAGGAGAGGCAACAGATTCCTGAACATCCCCCAACCACTCATCACTCCAGTTACAGAGCTAGCTCCAGCCCTGCCTCCAGCACATAGCATGTCTCCCAAGTAACAAAACTTTTCCACACTCGAGACTCACCAGCAAGATCAATCCTTTCACGTCTGACAACCTCCCCATGCTATCCCGAAAACACTGCAGTTTTACATCATCTGTTGTAATACTTATCCACAAAGAAATGATACTTTCACTGATTCTGTCAGGAGAGATGATATCAACATTTCCACACAGCATGAAAAAATATTTTGGAAAGGGCAGGTCTGAAAATTGGCGTTCAGACTTGGGAGGTTGCACTGTATTACCTTACTTGCAACCAAATCAAGTTTTATTATTGCTTTAGCTGCACAAAAACTGACATAACTGTAGTGGAGAAGGATATTGAGAACAAGGATTCCCCCATTCTCTCTCATCCAGCCCAGCTGGGTGGGAAAACATTGCTCACAGTTTGGGAAACTGGGCTAAAAACATGACGGACGGTCATCCTGGTCTTATTTCTCCTATAAGGAGTACTTTTTTTTTGCTTTTCCTTGATTTATATGTCCTTTTGGATTCTTTTATGCAATAAAAATTTTTTCCGTTTTTGGTCCCGGGATTGGGTGGGTATAAAATTGCAAAAATCCCGGGATGGTATGGGCTACAAAAGGCTCAATGACTGAATTACATAATGTTTTAGCTCCATAGCCTTTATGAAGCATTTTTTTTTACTAGTACCAGGCTAGTGTTAATCTGCTGCTAGTTCTGCATTAAATATGGAAGGATAGAAACTTTGGCCAAGTTAAAATAGAGAGAGAGAGAGAGAGAGAGAGATTGCATATAAAGTTATTTATAATGAGGACTTCCTGTATAGGAGCTGTATAGTTACCACTACTGAGCTGCAAACCTGGGACAGGCTTTGTAGGTTGAACTGGGTGGGTGGTGGCAGAATTCAGAGATGCCGGTAGTACAGTGGGCCCAGTGCTGTTGTTGCTGGTGCTGTTACTGCTTACTGGAGCACTTGTTGATAAAGTACTAGAATATGCAGAGCCTCCAGTTGATGTCTGCTCTCCAAAATTCTGAAATAGAGAGGCCTATTCACAATACAGTACTCGACATCCACAGAACCTTCTGTTGATGTCAGCTCTCCAAAACTTTGAAAAAGAGATGCCTGTTCACAATAAAGTAAAAGAATATGCAGAGCATCTTGTTGATGTCGGCTGTCCAGAATTATGAAATATGGTACAGAAATAATGGACAAAATTGGGAACTAGGTAGTAAATACAGACAACTACACATGACCTTCATCAACACCAACTTACTACCCAATGAAGGTTGGGGCACCAAATCATTTTCAGTATTTCTGCAGGCTACAACAGACAAGTTTATTATGCAGAAAATATGTTAGTGTAACAAACAAACAAACAAAATAGGACAATACTCCTGTAGAAATATAAGGTGTGAATGCACAAAAAAAAAAAAATATAGATATATATATATATAACATTTAAAATTAACATTTCACAACCACACACACAAAAAAAAGCTACTGTATTTGGTGTTAAACCACATAACATTTAAAATTAACTTTTCACAACCACACACACAAAAAAAGGCTACTGTATTTGGTGTTAAACCACAAAACCAAAAAGCTTTGCCAATATCTGCTGACATTCTAAAAACACAGTATCTGCAGTCCATAACTTAAGCTATTTCCAGTTACCAACATCGTCCAATTCTTTTTTATACACCATCAGAAACGTAGGGATTTGGGGCCCGGCTACAATCACAATGCTGTATGAGACAGATAGGTAAGTGGCTCCTAATCACCAAAGTATATCCATCGAACCAATGTCAATTCAACACTGATTTACAATAAATCATCTTGTTATGGGTTTCCACTTGACGTAAACGCACTGCATACCACTATACCACCAGACATCACAGCAATTAATAACCTGGGCAAATCTGACAATGGTCAACGACATCCAATTCACATTCAAAGAGGCTGAAAATATCTCAAAGTTCTCCAAAACAATAAAAAACAACATTGTAATTTACATTTTAAACATCTTCAGTATGAAATCAGACACTATAATTCTTTTCTATGCAAATCTTATTAGCTATAAATAAAAACTGATATTTGTCTCAATACCTGCACCATATAACAGTGCAATACCAAATATAAAAAGCTGAACAGAGAAGCCTTTTCAGTGATGCAAAAGAGGTGTTTAGCGCAAGGTACTTAAGTACTTCTCAATTCAATCATTCTTAGCCTGATGATCATCCATGTAAGATATACCATGAATATTAGAAACAGGTACCTGTGTCGTGTCCTTTACAGCAGGAGCTGTGGACAGGCCTGCAAGGGGCTTTGGAGTAGAGATGGAGACCAGTGGTGAGTGACTAGAGGCATTTACATAGCTGTTCTGGTACTGACTACTGCTGCTTCCAGCACCCGTGGCCTACAAAATAAACAGTAGAGATAAAGTACAATACACACCGTGCTCTTTAAAGTACAAGAAAATGTACCAAGATACTTGTATCACATTACAGTAGTGATAATCTTGAAGACTAAAATACTGTACTGTACCGTACTTCCCGCATCCTAAGATACTTTTCCATTCCCCTCACCACCCCCTGGAAAATTACTCCTCAAATTAACTTGACCCAGCAGCAGAGGGTAAAGTATAGGAATTAACGCAAAAGCAGTCAAAACCATTAACAAGGCTCTGCCACTTTCAGATATCAAAGATAATGTGGATACAAGACTAAAATGTGGAGCTCTTTTAAAGTCTGTCTGATTCCATGCCGAATGGTCAAGCACAATAAAGTCTGGACCATCAGATATTAATCCAGGTATGCTGGTGACTAAATGGTATACCTGAGCAGAGAATGACGGTCCATAGCCAGCTGGTGCCTGGTTTGTGGTAGTGGTAGTGCCACCACCAGCTCCAGTACTGCTGCTACTGAACCCACTGGTGCTGCTGCTACTCCCACTGCTTCCACCTTGTTGGCTGCTGCTGCCAAATGAGCTCTGGAGAAAAACCGTAGGCTAATAATAAAACAGGAGTACATACCACATCACCTACAAACAGAAAAATATATGATGGACGGAAACAGAATGTACTGCAGATACTGTATGACAGTTTCACTTTGTTTATACAGGCTCCAAAATGTTTGCATGCATCAGTCTTGGTCACCTAATGGCAGTTCTCCATGTTGCTCGACATCCGGCAGCCTCCCTATTCAGTCCCTCATCCCTGAGGTCACACTATGAACTCCCAACTCTTCAATCATAAATCTAGCCACCCCAGGCCTTGCATTCAAGGATGCACTAAACATCCATCTAATAACTGTCATTTCTGCATGATTGTCTATGAATATCCTCTTCCTTTACAGCCCAGGTCTCACTGCCACACAGCATTACACCTATAATACATACCACATACAAAAAACCCCTTAGAACAGAAGGAGAGCCCTTCCCACGTCAGAAGAGGCAACAGCTCTCTGGATTTCCTCCAACCACTCCTTACCCTAGCCACAGAGCTAGCTCAAGCCCCCCCCCCCCACCTCCAGCACATACTGTCCTTCCAAATAACAAAACACTTCCACACACTCAAGAGACTCTCCAGCAAGATCAATCCTTACCTACTTGACAATCTCTACATGCTCTCCGACACCATACACACAAAATCAGCATTATTTCGTACTCAACCTCTAATACCACTGCATCTCATTTATATACGATCATTCTGAACCCTTCCATAGCACTGAAAATGAGGCTTCGTGACATTTTCAGTGCCTGACCAAACGAATGAAATGTTTCAAGACAATACTTTCTCGTTGGTTGGACACTGCAATCAGTTACCAAATGACTTACACAAGGTTTTACCTTACCTGTAACCTAACGGACCCTCTATGTATAAATGGTAACTGGGTCTAGTTTGGGTCTGGTAAATATCACTGGTAAAGAGTATGTGATTTCTGGACAACAGTGAAACATCTAACAGTTAATTCAACCTACCAGCAGAGTAAAGCTAGTGAGTGCAAGCTCACAACTACGGAAACTCTTCAAGCAATACAAAACAAAGCTTTAAGAACAAAAACAGGAGACTGTACACAATAACCACAAATATAAATCACTTGGATGAAGTGCTGTACTTTAAGGATCACAGAAACATGAGAGGTATATAATTTATTGCTTCAGCACAGGATTCCCATTCATCTCTCTCTCTCTCTCTCTCTCTCTATCACACATTCATGCACACATAAATCACAAAGAAACAAAAATGAACATTTTCCCAACACTACTCAAAATACCTCCACAACATACACACTAAATTTTTAACAAAAGAGATATTACTTTCAGATTATCAACATTCATACTATCATGGTGTTTGAGGTGGACTTACCATTTCACTGTTTGTACCATACACAACTGCTAAAGATATATGCTACACCATGTACCAGGAACATATTTAGATTCTTGTTAGTAAAGGTGAAAGGCAGCTGGAGTGTTACCTGTGAGGGCGTCTGTGAGTAGGGAGCAGAGGGTGGGGATGGGAAGGAGGAGGAGGGCTTGGAGCTGGTATAT
Source organism: Coenobita brevimanus (assembly GCF_032717465.1). Classification (NCBI taxonomy): domain Eukaryota; kingdom Metazoa; phylum Arthropoda; class Malacostraca; order Decapoda; family Coenobitidae; genus Coenobita; species Coenobita brevimanus. Next base: position 35,207,062 of record NC_137039.1, read on the forward strand.
GACTGGTAAGTTGGGCCACCAGATCCAACCAAACTTCCTAAGCCACTTGTGCCACTACCAGGCTCGCTCTTTGCCAAGTCAGACAGGCCCTGGGGGGTGGCACTGCTGCCGGCACTGCTACGCTGCCCTCCACTAACAAAGGCCCCACCAGAGGGCTTTCGTTCGCTTGTTTGTGATGTGGGGAATGGAATGGGCTCAGGTCCAAGCTGCAAGAGTTAGATCACTAAATTGTTAGGTACACACATACACACCAAAAAAATTGAATTACAATCACATGCTGGTTGTTAGAGAATTAGAGTAAGATTTAATTTAAAATTCTGGGTTAAAGACAGCAAATGAGTAAAGAATAGAGTATTCAAAGGTACTGTTTGTGCCTGGTAGTAGGTGGGGGTGCTCATCATCAACTCACCTGATGCAGTGTTATCTACTTCTTCCACCATATCTGTCATTCTTTTTCTGTGTCTGTCCTCCTCTCTTCCTATTTCTCGCATCTTTCCTATCACTATTCATTACTCTTCATTCTACTTCAGGACATGACAAATGGTTTCCTAACTCAGGAAACTATTTACAACACCAGGCAGTAACTAGACAGCCAAACAATAAGGTGAGGTGGAACATATTATTGTGCCCAGTAACTGGGTGGAGATGCAAATGCAGCATCCACCCAGGAACCAAACCTTCACACTAATCCCCTTATCTCGCTGTGACAAAGCGCTGCCAGCCACAAAGAAACACTGAATCATTGTATTGGACAGCCCCACAGGGGTAGCTGCTTGCCTGTGGTTGGTGGGTCTGCTCAATGAGACAGACTACGGTAGCACAACAATAACTCTTTGCACCAAATATTTCATTACAAAACAGAGTACATTAATGTAAACAAATAATGGTTAGTTTTGCACCTGCACTTTAAACTGTTACAGATCAGTCTAAACCTCATTATCATGCAAATCTGCAAACCAAATGACACACTTTACTTCATTTAAATCATCATTATCCGGACTTCCTTTCCCACCTTAGGGCAGGGTGAGGAGAAGCAATGTCCAAACAGCCCAAATTTGCCCAATCCAATGGGCCATGCTTCCATCCACTCACCATTCAAGTCCCCAAAATCCTGGCTCTATCTGATACTCCAAAAACAATCACCACATTCTGTAGTTTCACATACGTGTAACCGATAGAGTCAATCCGGACGCTGTCATGTTAAAAAGGGGTGTCAAATCCTGATCATGTGCTTCTTCTCACAACATTCACCCAGCCAGCTTTTGTCAGTCCCCTAGCCTAACCGACGTCCAAACCTCTCTTCCTCACACACACATCCACCATTTCTTTCCACCTTCTTCTTGGCGTACCTCACCTCCTTCCTCCTTCAAATTCACTCAGATATACTATCAAGGCCTTCAATGCACCAGCTACTTTCCTTCCTTGTGTCACTCTCCTTTCCACTTCTTTTGCACAATTTCCTCTTGTTTCTATCACTGTACCAAGATATCTGAACTCTCTCACCAAATCCAGTCTTTCTCCGTTCACTGTAACATCACACCAGGAGTCACCTTCTCTCTCAAGAACCATCACTTTACTCATTTCTACATTTACTCTCAAGGCACGACACTCACAAACATCAGCAATACTCTGCACTAGTCTACCAAGTTCTTGTTTGGTATTTGCAAGTAGTACTGCATCATCAGCATAAAACAAATATGAGATATTCCATCCATCACCATTCATTACCAATGCCATTTCTCTCTCCATTACTCAAGTCTTTACTTCTCTCATCACCCCATCCTTATATATATTGAACAAACATGGGGATATCACACAACCTTGTGGCACACCCGTACTGATCGTGAACCATTCACTTAGACACTAACCATTCTTATGCATAAATCATTTCCAAAAACTAATGCTTAGCTAGTGGCACTCTTGGAGCATAGCAAGATTACTTTGTATCATTAGCTTGACTACAAGCCCATTAAAAAAGTTTGATTCAAACCTTTTCAATAAAATGGATCATCCATTCACCTGCTTTTGAGTTTCTGTTAACTGTGGGCTCTGTCCTAACGTTTGAAATTTTCATAAGGAGGTTTCAATTTATTCCTTTTCACTTCCCAATAATTTAACAAGTGTATGCTAAAGCATATACCTTTTGACTTGGTGGGAGAGGAGATGACAGGGATGCAGAAGTGAGATCTTTGGTAGCAGGTGGTGTGGATGATGCCGGGTCTCTGGTGTTAACAGGGACTGGGGTAGTGCTCACAAGGCCACTACTGGCAGAGCTGGTTTTCACATCAGCTGTGAAGTCAAACGTCTCTGTTCCAAATTCAAGACCACTGAACTGAACATCTAGGGCGGCCATTGCATCTTCTGGCATTTCAACCGCAGACAATGGAATCTGTAAAAACAGGAGATTATATCTTAACTGAACTTCAAAATTAACTAAGATCCAAACTCTGAAGCTGTATTTCCCTGCTCTAACAACTATGAAAGATTAATATAAGACAGCATCACCATCATTATCAACATATTTCCCATAAATAACTGAGATGGGTAGGGTGGAGGGGGGGAAAGGTGGATGAGACAGGCCTATGGTGGAATGGTGTGCATAAATGATACAGTTTTAATTATTTTTAAAAATCATGTTAACACGACATATGAATGGTTGCATGTTATATAATGATTACATAAAGGCATAAAAAAAAAGGTACTGATGGGATTGAAATGCCAAGGCATCTTAGGAATGTAGTTTGGCAAATATGTACAGAATACTATCTGTGGGGGGAGGGTACTCATGCACGTGCGCACACAAACACACAGCATGCCATATCCTATTGCTTTGCTTTGCACTTAGCTGATAACCAACCTTAGAAGTCTGGGGTATCCGAGGTCTCTGTGTTTTGGGTCGAGAAGGGAGACTGGAGGTGACTGTTGACAAGCTAACACTCTTGCTCAAGACACTGTTGCTGTTGCTTATACTGCTGGCCAGACTACTTGTAACCACACTGTGAAGCCCTGAGGGGAAAATATGGCTAGATGTTCATTTTACTGGTTACTTGATGAGTCCAAGTGAAGTCAGAATTTTGAAATGTATTCTGCCATGCATTTTCTTCAAGTACTTTTTTTTTTTTTTTTTTTTTTTTTTTTTTTAACTGCAGTGATGAAAAAAAAGGGGGGGAGGGGGACACAAATACAAGAGCATTTCATATGGGAGAAGATTCAGTTTTATACCCATTAGTACATTCCATCAGCTACAAACATTTTGTAATTACAATGTGGAATAAAGTAATGGGTAAAGAACTCCGAAACTCTCTCTTGTTTCTGCACTTTTTCCAACTTTATCATTTTATATATTTTTTTTCTTGTACTGGTACTGTACTGCAGTACCTTCTTGCTCCCAACAACTAAAAACAGTAGTTCCCCATTCACACTTCGTCCCCTAAAGTTCTACATCTTACTTTGGCATCCATGACTCCAAATTTGCATATTACAGCTTCTATTTACCTATCTATCTACATATAGCCAGAAAACACAATACCCTGAGCTCAGGGCCATCTTTTTCGCTTTCTTTTTTCCATCATCTAACAATTTTATTCAGCTTAGGAGAGACTTTTTGAACTCTAGGAATTAACACAAACTCAGTAGAATCCTTCAGTATGAAATATCTTTCCTAAGTTCAATAAAAATCATCTGGTGGCATCCACAACATGATAAAAATAATGTCAATCAGAATTAACAAGTTAATACCAGAGCGGCAGGCCACAAATAAACCTTCTCCATGTCACTGTTCTCTGCCATCACACTGCCATCCCTCCACTTCACATCTGCATTGATATAACTCTCTGCCATTCCTCCACTATATCCAAAGTCTCCCCTCGTCCCAACTCATACACACACCCTACAGGTCAATCTTTAGTTCTCTGATTCTTTCAACACATAGCAAAATTCTTTACTTCCTCAAACATAGTTCTTATCCCAGGTCAATTCACTGGTAGTAGGATTATCAGCAGAGCCATATCCACCTTTATAGTTATCTTCACACCAAGCAGGAAAAATGTGGGTGGTATTTCTTCTCTCACACTCACAGTGACATATACCGGTACAGTATCATGCAAAAATCTGAAATATTTATGGAAACTTGTAATGTGAAAATCTGTTTTGACTTAAGCTCTCTGCATAAAACAGAATGACAGAGAGGCTAAGTTGTCAAGTTTGTAACCATACATCACTTACAAGAAGTGGCAGGTGGTGGTGACCTTCACCCACTCACTACACATAGTGCTGCCTACTTCTTCCTTCCCCTTTTTCATTTCATCTCTCTGTCTGCCCTCTACTCTTCCTACTTCTCCTTTTCCTTCTTCTAACTAACTTTTATTACTCTTCTTTCCATTTCAGGCGACTCTACGGTGAGTAACAAACCTAAAGACCCAGACACACTTGCCACCGAATATGTGATAGGCTCAGGGGTCAATCCAATGTTCAGACTTGAATATTACAGCAGCTCTAACCTGGTGTTTCGTTTCATCTCATCGATCACATGTTTCAAGCAAGTGTGGCCACACCCTTACGGTTTCCTGTAACCCAGGAAACCATTTACAATGCCGGATGGTAACCATACATGCAATACCTGTACTCTGAATTTCATTTTGGACTCTGCATACATTTTTTTTTTTTTTTTTTTTTTTTTTCCAGTCAGTAAAGTAAAAACACTGTTCTGTAGCTACCTGCAGGCCCTTAAACACTGTAAGATATTGCATAACACACTTCCAGGTATTGAAGCTTAAACATGGCATACCCATTATGACCAAATTCAGGCCTCCCATTGAACAAACACAGGGAATGCTGCCAGGTAATGAAATTTCCTTCTTACCTGAGCTAGAGAAGATGGTTGGTGGCAGCTGAACTGTCTGAGTGGAGTAGGGTGCAGGGGCAGATGATGGAGGGGAGGGAGCTGTGGCAGACACACCAACACCCCCAACCAGGTTACCAGCCTTTAAACTCTCTCCAACATTCGTGCTCAGGCCACCTAAAATACCATGTTGGCTGCCAACACTCAGTCCAGGTGCTGGAGAGACCAGAGTGGTTCCTCCTCCCCTGCTGCCCCCACCACCACCATTACTAGCACTACTACTACCAAGTGGGCTAGAGGAAACCAACCCACTAAGTGTACTCTGTGGTGCTGCCTTTTGTAACAGTGCAGCCAAGTCCATAGTTTGAGGCTGGGTAATTGAGGCAGTGGAGGCCGTGGTCGAAGAAAATGTTGATGCCGGGGTAGAGGAAAATACTGGGGTGGTGGCAGAGGCGTATGTGACAGGTGTTGGAGAAGGGTAGGCTTGTGGCGGTGTGGAGGCATAAGGTGGTACAGGAGCCATGGATTCCGGAGACCCAACTGAAGAATTCCCAATCGTGATGGAGTCGGCCAGTGTCTCGGATAGGGAGGCGGTCAGAGTGGCAGAGGTGGTGCTGCTGGAGGGACCAAACACAGTTGTCTGCTCCAGCGACCCCGTCCACTCACCATCCCAGTCTACGTCATCAGAGTTGGTTGGTGGATCATCATCCCAGGTGTCTGAAAATTTAATCAACAATTAGCATGTGCTAGATATTTTACTGCATGAACAATTAACCCCTTAACCGTGACATTCCATCTGAAAGGACCTACCAAGAGACTGCAGTGTTCCTTTTAAAATACACAATTTTATTTCAAAAGTTGCGCCCTGTATTCTGCCCCAAGAACTTTGTGTATTCATCTGCTCATGCTTGGGGTTTCTAGTTTGCCATTTTAGCTTCCTGCTGACTGCATCACTCACACAAACGAGGCTACTTTGCTTCTGGAAGTTAGTGTTCAAAACAACACTATTTTATTTTATCATCATCTGGACCTCCTTTCCCACCCTAGGGCAGGGTGAGGAGTAGCAATGTCCAGAAAGCCTAAGTTTGCCCAATTCAATGGGCCAAGCTTCCATTCATTCATCATTCAAGCCCACAAAATCCTGGCTCCATCAGATGGACCAAAAAAATTTCACCACACTCTGTAACTTCACATATACAGTACTTATCCAACAGAGCCAATCTGAACACTGTCACATTAAAATACGGTGTCAAATCCCTGATCATGCAGTTCTTTGCACAAAATTCATTCAGCCAGCTTAATCTCTTGTCACTTTCTAAGCCTCACCAACTTCCAAACCTCTCTTCCTCACACACTCATCCACCATATCCCCCCACCTTCTTCTTGGTCTACCTCGCCTCCTCTCTCCTTCTAATTCATTTGAATACACCTTTTTCACCACTCTATCGTCATCCATTCTCTCCACATGACCATACCATCTCAGTACACTCTCTTCGATACTGGTGTCCACAGACTTCCTCACTCCACATCTTTCACGAATCACATTATTCTGTATCCTATCCACTTTCTGAACTCCATATACATTCATCGGCAGTTTCATCCCCACTGCTCTTACTCTTGGCTTTTCATTTTGTTTTACAGTGTATGTAAAATAATGATATTGAAGTGCTAAGTGACACATACACCACAGTGCAAACCTAAGTGATGCGTATATTAGTGTGTCGTGGTGAAGTGAAGGGTGGTGGGAGATGGTGGTGGGTGGTTGAGGACAATGTACAGCTACCGGTGCAGTGACACACAGAAACACCAAAAATGATGTTTCCACTTATTTCTATGACAATGCAGGACCATCTAGATATTCACTGAAGTGCTCATAGGTAAGAAGAAAGGTTTAGCTTTCTTGTGCATGTATTATTTTCTTTTTTTTTATCTGTCTTGTGCATTAATATGAATTGCTGCACCACAGGCCTCACTTTTGCCATCTAAGCCATAGTCATGGTATTAAACATGATGAAATGCAACAGCTTGTTCAATAAAAACCTTGTGAAAATTTCCAATATCCATGATAAGTAGAAACTGACATGTAACTGGAATATAAGTATGTGTGTGTGTGGGGGGGGGGGAAGTAAGCACATATACAAAGTCCATTACTACATTACTAGGTTAATTATGGAAATGTATAATGGACATGAGCCCAAGGCTAGACAACAGCAAATAACAAATAAGGGAAGGTGACCAGCATATACTACTGTACCGCTGGCACTGTTGTGCATACCTGAGGAACCTCCATGCACTTCTTTGGGATCCAAACCAATGCCACTGCACCTGATCAAAAAGATAACTGGTACTTTCAAAAGCCACAAGACCATCAGACATGGCAGTAGGGAATATATGTGGGATGCAGGGGTCTAGTGGGAACATGTTAAAATATGAGGGTGGGTGGAAATACAGGCATTCACAAAAAATAAAACGGAGCTTACCAATCTTGAGGTTATTTTGATGATTAGGCTTATCATCAGTTAGAGGTCCCCAAGTGTCAATTGCATCAGTGAAGCCTGGAGCCTGCCTGTTTTGGAATGTTCTGGGTCCCATGGAGCTACCACGGCCACGGCCACCCCGACCCCGCGTGGAAGTCGTTCCATTAGTCATTCTACCTCGCCGGGATCCTTCACCACGACTTGGACCCTCAAAATTTTCACTGAAACAAAATTAATACACCTGTGTTAAAGTCAAAGTCATCCCTTGGTTATAGCATACTTTGATATCATCGCTTTCATTGTTGCTGCGATTATAAAATCCGTTCTCTTATCATCTATTTCATTGTTACTGCAATAATAAAATCCGTTCTCTTATCATCGTAACGCATATTTTAGGTAAAAATGCTGGGTGGTAACCATATAACCAAATTATGGTACCTAGTGGTTTAGTGGGTAATTGCGGCGCTCCAGTCGGATTGAGCCAATGAAGGTTTATATCCAACGAGTGGTTGGGGTTTATTGCTCACATAATGCCACTCACAGATGAGTGAGGCTGGTCACTCTCATCTTAAATGTCAGGACCAACTTGCTTAGCCCTGGGCATGTACGCTCCTTAAGGGGCAACACTGGATTAAGTGATGAATGAATGAATGAATGAATGAAGATGGGGCTTGGACAAAAATGCAGCAGGAGCTGTATGTTGCAGTGCACCTTCGAACGGCTATGGCTGCACATCGCAGTTAGGAAATTAAGGTCTCCACCGCTTCATTCTCTCTACTCTACAAACAACCCGCATTCTAAAGTTAATCAGCAATTCATATTTGAAACATAAAGACACACGCAATTATACACGGCACAGAAAGTCTGGAGATAATGCTGAAAGGAGTCCTGTAAACACAGCTATTGTGAATTTGGTCTCAAAATATAACAAGGGTCAATGCAAATGATTAAGCTACAGTATTTAGTAACCACTATGCTACAAACCCTACTCCTACACACACCATACTAAGCTTCAGCATTATAGCAACTGGTATGATAACCAGTAAATCATTACAATGTGAAATACACACGATGCAACCAAACCTAATAACTGTATGTCGAGGAGGATAGCACAGTCAGCTCCAATTTATCTTTTCAATTTATGTGACCTTGGATTAACTGCTCTCCTAGAATGCCTAATCTTATTACACCACAGGCCATAATTACACTGTCTAATACAAATGAAAACAAGATAATAAAGTGTATAACATATACGAATATGCATAAACACAATGGGGGAGGGGAGGACAAGTTACATGACTTACCTCTCTCGGCCTCCCCGGCCACTGCCACCACCTCGTCCTCTAAACCTTGGGGGTCCGCCACCCCTAGGTCGAGATCCACTGCGCTCTCGGGAGTTGACTCGACGGTTCTCCTTGTTACTCTCGGTTTCCACATTCTGTACCAGTATGTGCTGCACATTAATACATGCATAATAATCTATCAAACTGAACACAAACATATATGCTATACTTTCTAAAAAGTAATTCAAGGCAATGATAATACACAAAGTACAATTATTATGTGCGGGAGAATGAAGTTTACTGTCTGTGTATGTGCAGATAATAATTACAATGAGCAGCCCAGCCCAGCCCAGCCATCATATTTTTCAGAGGCTAATAACTTTTTACCTGATAAAACAAGAGCAGTGTGTTTCTCTCTAGATGCAAGGTCAATAAATTCAACTTTGCATTTCATGATGGAGTAGAGAGGTATATGATAGAGGGGTGTGAGCTGGGCGTAGAGCACTGAAATGGCAGGGAAAAGGGCGACATGGAGGCGATTTGTTTGTGGCCATCCTTTATGGGATTATGGTATAGATGATTCACAAAACCCTTATAACACCACACCACTGTGGAATTTGCAATTAGCGTTCTTGCTTGCTCTTCATGCTCAAAAACGCGCTTCATGCTGGTACAGCATAAAGTAGCAATCTCCCTGAATGCTTCCAGCATGCGTACTGCTCCCCAAGTGATAAGATCAATGGGCCTCCACACTATTGTTATTTAACATCTCTTTTATCTCAATCACTTCCTAACAGCTATTCCCATTCTCTTAGGTATTATCATAATCATCATTAACCCTACCCTTTTCCATACTAATTTATGAAGACCTCTTTCCAGGTCTTCTTTGGCCTGCCCCTCACAACCCAGCCCTCGACGTTCACACCTCTCACCTTCCACACCAAATTGTTGTCTTCCATCCTCTCAACATGCCCAAACAATCTCAATCCACCCTTCCTCTTCACAACACCAATACATTCCAGTCTGATCCTTCTTCTCAACTCTTCAGTCACAATCCTAGCCTCCCAAGGCCTCGTATTTAAGAACGCACTAAACGTCCATCTGACTGTTGTCATTTCTGTATATTTGAGGCTACAAATATCTTCTTCCTTTACTGCCCAGGCCTCACTACCATACAGCATTATTTTTGGATTAAGGTTTGGATGGTGACAATATGAGGTCTTCAAGATGTTTGGTGTTATGCACAGTTATTTCATTTTCTTTGTGGTGGTGGGAAGGAAGGGGCATAGTACATAGTTTCAAGGATGTAATGGACCATGTGATGAAGCCTCTCCTACTCGTGTGCCTTGAATAGCATGAGCATTTTGCTTTTAATTTCATCTATCTATTGCCAGACGCCTCAATCCCGTTCGAGGTGGCCACAAAAAAATTGCCTCCACGTCGCCCTGTCCCCCGCCATGCGTGCAAGCATGTTGGAGCCTTCAAAAATGAACAAACAAACAAACTCTTACCTTGGTTGTTATAGGTTTTTTCTTTTTCTTTGTGGATTCTTGCCATTTGCCCTGATCATCACCTTCAAGAAGGGAATCAATGGCAGCATTGACATCGTTATCACAGTCATGTAAAGCCACCATTGCATCGTCTGCAGTTACACTTGTGAACTGCATTACCTGAGAATTCAATAAAGGTATTTTTTAAAACTGTTCAGAGACACAAGCCAAACATGATAAAATAAGACTTTTTTACATCAATAAATGGTACATAATGACAAATTTCAAATATACTTACTGGAAAAAGGGAAAACAAAGATACCCCCTCCTCTTACAGGCCCCCTTCAACCTGTTTCTTCATTGCACTATTCCATCTTTGCCTCACTTCCAATGCTATCTCAATGCTTGCATCCCACCAACACTATGGTGGGTGCATAGCACCTGTCCGTCAGCAAACTCTCATTTCTTTTCTGTCCAACCCTACCATGCATGAGTTAACTAATACTCCCAGTCCTCTTCCTCTGTCTATATTTCCTTCTGCCTATGACCTTCAGTTCTTTAAATGCAATGTGTCCAGGTCATATCGATAATCAATGAATCTTGAATTTGGCTCTCTGTTATTTTGTTTTTATTTTTTCTTGGAGTGAACAATCGTGCAGGCTTCTACCTCTGGATCCTTCTTTACATTTTGCATAAACTCGGTGAGCACATATCTCCACCAATACCAATAAAATTTATGAATTACTGCTGCTGAATAATTCTATGGTCTTTCAGTCAATTAATTTTACAGTCTTAAGCTGTCCTGTTGCACAACTTCAAGAGAATGCATAACTTTATCAACATAATACGTGAATTCCTGCATCCAGAGCTGGATCCAACCCAAGTTATAATCAACTCTTCCTTGACAATCCCCACCCATTCACCAAATTTGACCAAAATCTGATACCAACGTTTTGAGATCTCTCATACTCATACAGACAAACAGATATGAGCGTATACATAACATCCAAATTCACTGACTAAGGAAATGACAATAATATAGAGGGAGGCTAACACTTTGGCAAGCAAATCAATTCCTGTATATTTACTGAAATATGTCTAGCTATCTATCAACCTAACTACAGCCAGACGTCCGTAATCCTCAAGGGGTGGCCGTTTGTCTCTGAGTTAGTTGTTTTAAGAAGAGGGGCACTAAGTCATTGCCAACCCACTTGCCGACATGTAGGGTATATGTATGGGATGGTCATATGGTTACCACCCAGCACTGAAAATGGTTTCCTGGCTTACAGGAAGCCATTTGGCTTGTCACTCAATGTAAAGCCACCTGGAAAGGAGACAAAAGTATAGTAAAAAAAAGTGACAGGGAAGAAGGGAGAAATAAGAACAGAGGAGGGAAGACACAGAGAAAGAATGATATGGGTGAAGGAAGAAGTTGGCAGCACTACATCAAGTGAGTGGATGATGGTCACCACCACCTACAACTACCGGTTAATAAGATGGGCTGAGTTATTACTGGGTGACATACCTGATTAATCTTTTCCTGAAGCATCTTCTCAGGTTCTGTTCGGGCATTGTCAATCATCTGGGCAATACGGAGTTGTTCAGCAGTTGGTGCAATCTTGTGTGGTACTGTTTCACCACTTTTGTCTTTCTCTGAGGTCTGGCTGTCGGTCTTCTGTGGCTGTAGAGGTGCTGTCTGTTGTTGTTGCTGAGTGGCAGTGCTGTTGCGTTCATTGCCACTGGTCCGCTGGCCTTTACTGCCCCGGCTGCCTCTGCCCCCGGAGCTCATTCTTAAGAAGCTAATTTATGTACACTTTGTATATACAAGTGCTGAAAAAGAGTGGAAAATGCATGTCTCAATATCTGCAAATTAGTATATGCAGCTGACCTTTCTCCAACATGGCAGACACATCATGGATACGGCATGTTGAAGAAGGATTGTGCTGGAGTACGTACGGGTACTGTGTGTGGCTACTTGTATCTCAAGGGAAAACAGTGGTTACATTCCCAGACATTGTGGAATAGAGGGTTCATGAGTCACAATCACTATCTGAAGGCTAAATATATACCATAATGCTGTTCTACAGACACATCTCGATCAATGACATACTAACACACCATTACTGAATAAATGAATATGCTGTAGTTTTATTCAACATAATGAATAACACTGCTATTCATGTTAACTTTCCTCCAAAATGACTGCTATATTCTTGCTCAGAATATAATAATTTTTCTCCATTAAACCTCTTTAAGAATTGTACACAGCACTAACAGCTGTTTGGAAGTGGTACCGGTAGGTATTCGGTAACTCCCCCTCCCCTTTTTTCCCCATCAGAATGCAAATCTCTTACTGAATGAATGCCTTCTAACAGCATCAATACACAACCAGGGCCAGAAAGGTTAGTGAAGAATAAACGAGATGGCAATAAACTGAGATTACCAGCGTAGGATGAGTACTGGTACAAGAGGATTAATGGTGACAATGTTAACAATCTGATGTTCTTAAGACTCACTCTTAGCTAAATAAAACTGTCAAACATTAGCTGGAATGAAAGACAGTACTGTATCAGAACTGTCCTGACCGTTAAAAAGTTTTAAAATATCCTGCAACTGTTTTATAAAGTCTACTTGGCATGGGAGGGCTACACCCATCTACACTAGCTATGTGCCATACACCAGGGGTACTTCAGTTCATCAAATACCTAACGGCAACTATCCTTAATTCATTCAGTTCAGGGTGTCTTGATATTTTCTTGTTGCATCTACATGATTCTATTCAGTTGAGGATGGACCCCTCACTGAGAAAAAGCTAAAGGCTATAGCTAATGCTCCGCCCAGTTCATGAACTGGGCAATTTCACAAATGGGGAGTAACACATACAGTGCCATAACAGAGAAGACAGGCTGGCACCACCTGGTACATTTTTACACAAACATTTTATAATTTTCAGCATAAGAAGCCATGGACACTAGGAATTTTTTTATTTCTTAAAAGTAAGTGAGATGTGTAAGTCGGTGGACATGGGTAGAACCAAAACCAGTTGAATAGCTCCTTTAAAAAAAAAAAAAAAAAAAAAAAAAAAAAAAAAAGGAGGGGGGGGGGGCAGGCACCACCTGGTGCATATTAATGTAAACATTTTATTACTTTCCACAAACTGAGCTACAAACCCTTAAAGAATACTGTATTATTTGTTAAAACAGAGTGAGATGCTGGACGGAAATGGGTAGAGGCAGAGGCAGATGGCTGGCACGTTAGCAAGTGACTGCCTTGGAAAATTTAATAAATAACCCTCGGCTACAAAAGCCTTCGGTCAAAACTGTTGAAAATGAGGAAGTAGCTACTGTATAAAAACTGCATGAATTAAATATTAAAAGTGGAAAACAGGAAGATAACTCAACCTAATCGGTCATTATCCTAACCTAATGGCTTACTGCATAGTCTGAAGCTTATCTGAATTAATCTGTTTACAAACACACACACACACACAAAGCTTTTGTGCGTGTTACACCAAGCTGCATACAATGCCTGCGTTAAACTCCAACAGAAATTCAAAGCTCGCTATATACTTGGACCAGAACTCAAAACATACTCATAACACGGTAAACGCTCATTATAACAGAGCCCAGTACAGCAGACATAGGATTTAACAGATGCCACGAAGCCCACCTAACTTTTGTCGGCGATAACACTGTCCATTAAATGGGGCACAACACACATTTCCTACCTTTTTTACTCCAACCTGGCCTCAAATTACCCTCCCCATTGTACTTGCTGAGCTATAAGATCAGACCACAGTATTACAGTACTGTACTATAGGGAATTTGAACTGCCTATGCAGCTGAGAATTGCAATGCTCCAGGCGGGAAGTGTTTTGCAGTTCCTGATTGGCTAGCAATGACGTAATCACAAACACTGCCAGATGATCAATAATATTTGTGTATAAACATTTTACTCTCATGTTGCTGGGGAAAAAATACTCAACTGTTTATCATAACCATGAAGAATAAGTTTAATCTGTTCGTCTGATGCACAAAATAACGTTGTGAATGTTTTATAATAGAAATAAACAAGGAGTACAGTACCTGCTGTGACAAACTGGCAACTCTCCAAGATGAGCTTGAAATATATACGGTAATTATGCTCTCCATTCTTTGACTCTATTACAAAAAACTGCTTTTGTTTGTAGGGTAATATAATTATGAACTGTAAGGATTAATATAACACTATACGACTTCAATCTACCATAAGTGAGAAGTTATGCCTTGTTTGAAGCTGTGTGAACAAAGAAAACTCTAAATGTATGTTGGCATAATAAATGCAAAGTTAACTGGCAGGATCTTATTAAGAGGAACAAACATAATCTGCCTCTTTAATACTGGACATCTTAGAAGAAGCAAAGCTATAGGGGACAGCAGTGATTGTAGTGACTAGATGCCACAAACAGACGAAACGGACAACATTGGCGGGAAACACCATGCTCAGTCGTGCCTGCTGTGTTGTACTCAGTGCTGCAAGTGAATAGTCTTGCCGTACCGAAAAGCTTTTCGCAAATAGAGGTGAGGGGTGAGGGCATCGAAAACTATAGAAAAATGAGAGAGAGAGAGAGAGAGAGAGAGAGAGAGAGAGAGAGAGAGAGAGAGAGAGAGAGAGAGATTTTGGTGCAAAACAATCAAAGCTTACCAACAAGTGAAGCCACAAAAAACATAAAGCAGCTTACAAATAGATGAAATTATAAACAAGAAGCGATTATAAACAGCACAAGAAAGAGAGGCTCCAGGAGTCATGAGTGCAAATTCTGTTTTCCTGCACAGGCCGCTTGAGTTGCCACTGACATTATTATGCAAGCATATGTTGGGTCGCAGTAAGTACTTTGTTTATTTCTATTCTAAAACATTCACAATGTTATAATGTGCATCAGATGAACAAACTAAAGATATTCTTCATATTATGGATAAACAGTTGAGTATTTTCCCCCCGGAACATGAGTAAATGTTCATACACAATACCGTATTATCAATCATCTGGCAGTGTTTTAGATTACGTCATTACTAGCCCATCAGGAGCCACGAAACTTCCGACCTGGAGCACTACGATTCTCAGCTGCATAGGTGGTTCAAAAACCCTATGGTCATGAAGATGTGCTATGACAAGGATGTGAAATAAGCTCCAAAAAGGCTTTCTAGTACTTCTGTGCAGCATACCGGTACCCTTCTGTTTACTATCATGTTACATGCTACTCCAGCTACACCAAAGATAAGTACCGTAATCTTTAAGGAGACAGAACAACCATGTTTTGCAACATTCATTTTTTCTTTATCATAACTCTTTGTGGGATTCTTTGAGAACTTTCTGAGTGCATTTTCAAGTCTCAATGTTTTTTTCTTTAAGTGCTGAAAGGCATTTTAAAAGCAGTGCTTGTTTACGATTTTAATGACCTCAAAGACAGACAGAAACTATCTTGTGGGACGCTGGAGACAGAAACCCCCTTAGAACACCAAATTTGTAAAAAATTCCCCTTCTCAGTGCTTACTGGTATTTATCCAAACCTACCCTAAATTTTAGTACTGGTAAATTAATCCAAACTAATCATCTAGCAAATTCTTAAGGACATATAAGTCCATCTCTCAATAATTAACAAAAATTTTTGCCTACTTCTGAATCAATTCAGTGACTCTGTAAAAGTGTATTGAAGTGCATTTTCAAGCAGCTACGAAAAGAATCCATCAATAGACATGGAAAAATATGATTATATGAGAAATTTGTTAAGTTTGGTAGCACAAACAGCCAGTAAACATATGCTTTAAGCTGCAGAAGCACCTTACCAAATTAACTGTTTTCTTCCTGATAGAGGCATTCTTTTGCTTATTTTCTTGGTTGATTTTTGGTGATAAATGAACACGTTAAATTTTTCCCCCTTAATTTTTAGCCCTCGAGTGTAATGGACGACACTTCCAACATACATCCCAGTTGCCTTTTAGTACTTCTTCCTGACCTTACATTTCAACCTTACCAAACTTGATCAAGATTCGAGTAAGTTTAAGGAAGTCCGCTATTACAAACATCAGCGAGGCATAAGGAACATAGCAACAAGGGGGAAATAAAAGTCAACAGAAAACAATTATTTGCCACCATAAAAATAATTACAAAAATTAAGAAAAAATGGAGTAATAGCAACTTAATTGGTAAGGTCCTTCTGTTGCTTAAGTACTGTAAAACATACATTTGCTAAAAAGGTTGGGAAAAACAAGGTTGGGTTTCTATGAAAATTTTGGTTAGGTTTGGATAAACAGGCATTGACAATGGTAATTTCATTCAAGAATATAATTCTATGATGACATCCGTCTATCTTCACGCACTAGAAGATGGCATCCATCTGCCCTCAGTACCGTTAGGGACTATAAACAAACACCGCTTTAAATGCTTCAAAAAATAAAAAAAAAAACGAAAATGCAATCACAAAATACTCAAAGAACCCCATGATGATTATATATATATATATATATATATATATATGGAAAATAAGGTGGTTCTATGTCTCCTTAAGGATTACAACTTATCCTTACCTAACCTATTTTATGCTAATCAAAGCACTTATCCTAGCCTCACCCAATCTATACTTTATAAATATGCCATACTGTAATCTTTTCCTTGTTTACAAATGGTTCCTCTTCACACTCAAAAATGCATATCTGTATACCTTCATAAAGTCACTGAATCAATTCAAAGGTAAGTATATAATGGTTTTTGTTAATTTTTGTCACTATAAAGATTACCCAAAGATGTCATGAGGGTTAACTCACACATTCAAGATTTCTACACTATCTTATAAATGTATCTGGCAGTCTTAATTTTTCACTTTTCTTCCAAAACTCATACACTGACTTTGTGTTCCCTTAGGTGAAGTCCTCCAACCAGATTTCTCAATGAGGTTGTGCAAATAACTGACAATCATTGTAAACCAAATTTAAGAAAAAAGTATATATGTTCAATAAACATTTAACAGAAGCTGCAACTGAAATTTAAGTTGCATGAAGCTTTTTCTGTTATTATCTCACCATTCGTTAACACTTCTTCTATGACACTTCTGTTTCAGATTAACTCCTTCAACCAGTGAGATCAATAATCCTGCCTGGGAGTCATTAATGACCCCATAGGTTATTTGTGACTGAAGTGTCTAAAAGTTTGCAAATGATATACGGTAAACAGAAAACTCCAAAATACCTGAATTCCAATCGTGGCTCCTGCTGAATGTTATCCAAACACTACAGACTACAATGAAGATAGTGCTGCCATTACAGAAAACAATGATGTATCTCAATCACAAGAACTTCATAAGGCTACTCTGAGCAACCTGGTACTGTACCTATAATTCCAGCAATCAAAACGACCCATTTACTATATATCAAACCAAATCAAAGTTCAATCGTTGCAGTGCATCCACCACTATACAAAATACCTGCACTGGGGATGGGAAAAACAGTATGTCTGAAGGAAAAAAAAATAAAAAGATAAGGTTTGTGGCGAAGGCGACGGCCAAGTGAGCTCTGGACAAATTGTAAACAATGGAGACGCTGCCAGTCCTCGCTCCGTCCTCGCACCACTCTCCTACCTGGGACTTAATTTTAAACCCTTAAACAATTCCTACCAGTCAGTAATCACACACACAAATGCGAACGACTGTATCATCGTTTGTATACCATACTATACCGGCGAAAGAAATGTTCAATAACACATGAGAGCTTGACGCCATTTGCAGAAGCACGTCCTATGTCTACACAACACCGGTTTAATATCTCTTTTTCTATTAATGTAGCCTTCGGAATGGCATGTTTTCTATTTATAACTCTCCTATCATCATTCAAAATATTGATTATCACCTCACTTGCTTCATGGACTCGCTATGAAATCGAAGAATTCACATCAAATCTCGCACACTCATATTTACCTAAGAAAATGCGCTCACAAAAGCTCTAGGGTCACGTGACCATTGTGGCGGCGCGCAGGCGCTCTCAGTTCATGACGTCACCAACGTTTTCTTTTATAAAATTTTCTTCGTAAACTGAAATCTTTTCGTAGTGTTACTTTTCATACAATCCATCCTTATGTGTAAGAACTAATAGGCTGAAAGTAATACAGTAATAGCCACTTATCTGATAGGTGAGGTGCATACTACACTGTACATCATGAATATTTCGTTTGTGGAACGCATTCTTTACACTATGGTCTGACGAATATCTACTATAATCAAAGCAACACACCGCTCCCAGTGTTCTCAGGCCTTTGTGGTATAGTTGTGACTACTGAAACTTACGAGGAGTAAATAATCCATTTGCCAGAGGGAGTACGCTTGCTGCCACTAGATGGTTTTCTCTATTTTCATTCAACTCTAGTACTGAAAAAGTAAAGACCAGCCTCTCTCTCTCTATTGTACAGGGTGCATGGTAGCTCTGAGGTAGAGCTTCGGGCTCGGAACCGGGGGGTCGCGAGATCAAGCCGTGCCCGGAGACTACAGTGCCGGGAGGGGTAGCTCCCTCCTGTAACCTAGCGGGGCTACATGATCCAATCCAGGGTCTTGCTTGGGGGAACGCCATTTCTCCCACTTTTTCTCTATTGTACATACAGTACATACATACATATTTAATATAGAGAAAGGGTCTAGCTCGGGGGAACGCCATTTCTCCCGCTTTTTCTCTATTGTACATACATACATACATATTTAATATAGAGAAAGAGAGAGAGATGGCAATATCATCCACTCACATCATGTAGTGCTGCCTAGTTCTTCTTTCACCTTTATCATTCTTTTCTGCATTTGCCCTCCTCTCTTCCTATTCCCTCCATCGTTCCTGTCACTTTTTATTACTTTCCTTTTCAGGTGGCTTTACATTCAGTAACAAACCTAATGATTTCCTGCAAGCCAGGAATTAAACTATTTACAGTGCTGGGAGGTAACCATATAAACAACGCATACATGTTCCTTACATGCCAGCAAGTGGGTTGGTGGAGGGTTAGTGTCCCTCCCCGTAAAACAATTACAGTATCTTAATGTCAAGCGGCCATCCCTTACAAGATTATGGCGGTGGAAGGACATGAGCAGAACACTCATTGTTGATGCCATTTCCATGGTCTGTAATGCTGAGTCTGTCCTCAACATCCAGTGTTATTTCTCCAGTATACTGCAGTATTAATAGAAGAGTGTTGTTTGGCAAGCAGAATCAGGAAATTGGAGAACAAGGATGAAAGGCTCCAACATGCTTGCATGTGTCAGCCTTGGTCACCTAATGGCAGTTCTCCACACTGCCCAATCTCTGATAGCCTCCTTATATCAGTTCCTTATCCCTGAGGTCACACTCTGACTCTATGACCTCATCCCAGGTCTTTTTTAGTCTGCCTCTTGCAACCCTACCCTTGATGTTCACACCTCTCATTTTCCATCTTCTCAACCTGCCCAGACCATCTTAGTCTATGCCCCTCCTCATCACAACACCAATAAATTCAAGTTTCATCCTTCCTCTCATCTCTTCAGTTCCAATCTAAGGCCTGCACCCCCCTCCCACACTTCACATTTAGGGTCACACTACACATCCGTCTAATCATTGAACTCATAGCACATGCTGCATACTGGGATCCCTTAGCAAGGAGGTGGGGCCCCTCTCAATGTTAGGAGAGGCAACAGCTCCCTGAACTTCCTCCAACCACTCCTCACCCTCATCAAAGAGCTAGCTCCAGCTCAACCTCCAGCATATGTCCCTCAAATAACAAAACTCCACCACACACTCAAGAGACTCTCCAGTATGATCACTCCTTTCACACCTTTCAATCTCTACGTACTTTTACTAAACACCACAAACATGAAATCAGGACTTTGTAGTTTACCTCTAATACCACTGGATACACCTCTCATGCACCCTCCTATCATAAACACTGCACAAGCTGGAGCTATTTCCCACTCCCTTGTGGCAAACTGCACATGGCCACACTCCTTCTACTTTGACAGTACTACCACCAACCCTAGATATCACTGCTTCTGTTTTATCTACATCTACTCTCAAACCCTTGTGCACCATTCCACCTCTCCACTTCATAAATCTTTTCCTCTACCACCCCTTTCACTCTCTGCAATGAACACCAAGTCATCAGCACACATCTCCCATGGGAGTCTAGCTTTGTTCACGTGAGAGAACTTCAAGCAACTTGATAAGCAATAAGAGACTCAACACTGACCCCAGATGCATGCCACGTAGGACAAATTTCTCCTATAATGATTTATTAATAATTAATTAAACTCAGTGAAAATATATACTGTACTGTATATGAAATAAATGTATGACTATAAGAAAAATGATTCTGAGATAATTTAAGAGGAGCCTGTGGAGTCACGTGGAGAGACAGGCTGACGAATGAGGATATAAAGGAGCGTTGTGGTGTGGATGTGGATGTGATAGGAAGCGTTGTGAGGAACACACTGAGGTGGTTTGGCCATGTGGAGAGGATGGAGGGTGAAAGACTGACGAAGAGAGTGTATGTGAGTAAGGTGGAGGGTGGAAGAGGGAGGGGGAGACCGAGGATGAGATGGAGGGATGGGGTGGAGAGGTATATGAGAGAGGGGTGTGTGAGTTGGGAGCAGGGCAGTGAAATGGCGGGGGACAGGGCGACTTGGAGGCGATTTGTTTGTGGCCACCCCAAACGGGATTGAGGCGTCTGGCAATAGATAGATAGATAGATAGACTTGACAGTTCCATGTCAAAATACAAATACTCCCACTGCAACACTGTCATAAACTTCTATGTCGGCACCATCTCTACAGTGGCTACATCTCTCTGCACATCTCAGTGTGATCCCTGCGCCTGTTTTTTATTGCTACTAGCTCAGATATTTGAAGGGCTGTTGCAGACAGAGGTCATTTTAGATAAGACTGCCCCTGGAGTTTCCTTCGGGACAGTGAATTTATTGTCAGAAAGAAAAGCTCGATTTCCAGACATGTAGAAGAATTTGGGAGCAACACACACAGACCATTGTTACTAAGTCCAGGATAAATGGGGCACATTTTAACCCAGAATTCACTTAGCATTAAAGCGTGGAATTCATCTTTCACTGAGAGTTGTGTTTGAGTTCTGAAAACTCCTTGGAGCTCTGCAGGGAGATATCTACTGGCGTTTAAATGGATCCCCTGTCAGAGTCATAGTACTGTAATATGACTGGTATTTATGTCAGGAAGTACTGCTGGAACTCGTTAATGCAGGAGTTTACATGCTCAGCGTTCTTGACCTTGAACACTATGTTGACAGCATCTTCTCTGATGACTTCGAGAAGTTGGTGGAATTGGGTCGCAACACCATCTTGAATCCATCTTCCCCAGAATCTGCAGTTTTGCAATGAGTGCACTGATACTATCTGCATAGTGGATGCTTCAAAGATGTCTGACAAGTATGGCAAATGACCCTGAAATTTTGGCATATTATTCTTGGCGAGTAGTTCAACTTTACTATCACAGAACCAAGCAAGCATGTTGCCCTACAACAGATATCAGAACTGAGTGTGAAATAACAGTGCATGGTGTTCTGCATCCATGAATTCATGTACTTCACATAAAAGTTCTGCATTTAGGGCTGACCCTTTGATGAAGCTGACTGTTTTGATGATGGTCCCTAAGTTAGCATTCAGGGTTGATGGTAATGTCTTGGAAGCAAGATCTTCTCTCTATAAAACGTGCAGTGCACACTAATCGCTGTAAGATTCTTTCACTTGGCAAATGCCAAGAATCCAGATTGAGATTTCAACATTCCTGGGACACCATCTGTAAAAGCCCGGACTACATCATTCCATTGTAGACCTTCTTTATCAAAGAAAACTAAGATAAAATCCATCACATCTTCTCCTTTTGTTGTCTTGGTCAATGGACTACAAAACAGGACATCTTCTTTGATGCCTTGACCATCAATATACAGTACTGGGCAAAAACAAGAAGCTGAGCATGATTTGGCAAAGTACTTTGATGACTATTTTTGGTGAACACTTGATCTTAAATGTTGTAAGCCATATCATCTGTAGGTGACTTGATAAGTGTTATTAGACAGCTTAATTTGCTTCAGTCTGTTGACTGCATCATTGCTGAGTTGTTTGCGCCAATCAAGGAATCAAGGACACAAGACTAGATCGGCCTTCCTCCATGTGCAGAGCAATTACATTGGATGCATGTGTGGTAGCCTTTGCAGTCTGCTGGATAGATCCATTGCCATCTAGTCTCAGTCTCTCCAGACCAACACGTTCTGGCCAAACTCTTAAAAATGTGCAACATAATAATGGATGTGTGTGTGTGTGTGTGTGTGTGTGTGTGCGCACGCACGTGCGTGCATGCACACATGCATGTGCATGTATGCGTGCATGTGATTTACCTTTAATTTATGGAGACAAATCCTCTGACTTAATGACCATACACCAATGAAAATTTACCATGTTCCAAAGACTCTATTGGACAAGGTTATTCTCCCTTAGATGAATTTTTCTCATTTTCAATACAATTCTTTGAGCACAGAAATGAGCTCATATTTTTGTACTTAAGATTTTTAGCACCTCTTCTTTACCCATTTACCTCTTCATATGGTATTATACATTAGTCCAGTATTCTCTTATATAGTATTTATGCATTCATCATAAAAAAAATATTTAAATAACACAGATAAGAGATTGCATAAAGAAGTAAACTCAATAATTAAGGAAGAGGTTCTAGACAGCCTCCTAAGCTGAAAAGAACATAGACCCTGAACATTAAGTGGAAACAATTACCGGTATGTGACCTTGGGACTTGTGGCTGGGTAATGAGTGATTCCTAATTCTTACATTACTTAGGGAGAAAATTAGGAGGTAAAATTAGTTCAATGATTTTACCGTATGTAACAGGGAATGTCTGACTGAGTGAAAAACTTTACAGAGGTGCAAACAACAGTTTTAGTGGTACAGTACTGTATTTTTTTTCTTTCTTTTTTAAGGGAATAACCTCAAGATACCTTGTATTTGCACATACAATAGTCACCAGGAATTCCTTGCTTTTCTTTGAATTTGGCATAACATGACACATTCAGGGATAATTTTACTGAATGGCTGTTACTACGAGAACAGGCTGCAATGGAAACATTTTCAAATCCGGAGCTGGCTTATTACCAATTCCAAAGAGATGGCAGGTCTTGGAATGAATGGTAAAATCTCTATATGACCCAAGGCAAAAGAAATCTGGGTCTCATACCCAAATATCCTTTGACAAAATCATGAGCTTGACTTTGTATATCCAGTTTGCAACAGGTAAGAGCAAAGATGGCCAACCCAACAGCCTGATCCTGCGTGCCTGGCTCATCTCGTTTCCCAGACTTTGTATAAACTCTGTAACAAGAACAAAGATGGCCAACCCAACAGCCTGATCCTGCATGCTTGACTTATCACATTTCCCCTGAGTCAGACCTAATTCTTCCAACCTTGTGGCTGACAGGAGAAGCCACATGTAGCATAGAAATTTGAATGCTTTGTAGCTGTCACAGGAAAAAGCAACAGAAGGCTGAATGGTATATAATGAGAATCCACGGGTAAATACAGTACCAAATATGGTAAAGTGCTTAATTATGTATAAAGATAGGTAAATTAATAAATATAGACTGTAGCTTATCTGTACATTGTTAAGATGCCACACATTCCAGGTAGTCAACCACTGGGGAAACTAGAAGAAAGTGACATCTTTGGTAAGCTGAATAAAACTACAGTATGTGGCATAGCAAGAAAATTACTGTATACAATGAAGACATTCTTTAGATGACGCAATTACTGAATATAGTATCTGCACTATTGACAGATAAAATATATGCAGTACAAAACATTTCACTCACTGACTCTACAGGGGCTTTTAACCATGCTGAGTGCAATGAACAGTACTGATGTCCAGTTGCCCCAAGAAGTGAGGCAGAGTATCCAGAAAATTTCGGTCAGAGATAATGTGCATAGTCTTCCTAACATCTTTATATGATGAAACCAATTTTGTAAAACTGTAATCCATCCATCCATCATGCAATCCTATGTCGCCCTATAAGAAACCTAGGAACCCTGGGCTAGGCAAGTTGGTCCTGACATACTGTATGAGAGTGGTATAAAAAACAATAAGTAAAGCCAAAGCACTTGTACATTTAAAATTTGTAGGAAGTAGTTAGTTGGATACAATAACAGAAAATCCTCAAACGGAACTAATTGAAATTTCAGAACAATAGCTAATGGACAAGCAGGAATAATTTTCAGAGTTTAAATCTTGTATGGCAAAAAGCAATTATTATTTAGTAGCGTAAGACCGAAAAGAAAAGGGCTTCAATAAACAAAATCAATTATCATTATTTATAAAGTAATTTGCCAGAATACTTGTGAATAATTTAATGACATCTATTTCCATTTCTGTTGTCTCCACGGATGACAACAGAAAGTGGGAAAGTGGTGTAAGGTCACAGGCCATTAAAAGGTTCATCAATAGGCACAGACGGAGACAACTGTTAATCACTGGCATGCAACATACTGATATTACACTGCATCTGGCCAGTTATCCATTAAGAAAAACCTTTGGCTTATAAAGCCGGAGGACTATCAGTGAATAAAATACATAGAAAGAACCTCAAAAATTTGCAGAGAGTTGCAGCTCCTTGGAAAATGCCTAACTTATGTCACAAATTAGTATCCTCAGTGCCTAAATGACTTGCAAGAGGTTCATAAACAAATCCCCTCCACTAAGATGTTGAAGCTTTTTCTGTTCTATTGTAGCCATCACCATACATTTTTTTAATTTCTTCACTACAATGACATCCTTTTTATTTCATTCTTGCTACCACCAGACCATCATGTTCAGCTCAGAACTTTTCAACCAGTGGAGGTTAGAGACGACCTTCATCAACCTATTTCCAAAGAGGACAGTGTTCTCCCAAGCTGAACAAAATTATCTGGTGGTGGTGAGATTATACACATGCCTATGATATCATCATATTGAAGAGGTTATGCTCAAGCAGGACCTCACATACTGCAAGGGGTAATCTAATTTTTGTACACCAAACATTCTAAGCTTTCAATTATAATGGCAAGTCAAGGGCCTCTCATACGGAAAGTTGGTTGGGAGTGTATACAGATGAATATTAGTGTGGAAATAATTTAGTTCTGTATGGTACTGATTCATAATGTAACACCTTGAATTTGATGACATATTTTGCTCCTGCTATCTCCATACAACTTATTCACCCCACAAACTTCTTCATCTGCATGATACCTTCACTAATCTGAATAAAACTGTCTAGTTATAGCAAGAATACAATAAGAGTATGTAATCAGTAAAAATATCAATGAATGAAATATTTATCCCCCCCAAAAAATCCCCCGTTTATTATTTATACAAGAGTTTTCTTCAAATTAGGAAAGCCACATGGTAGTGAAGGGGTTAGCGAAAGCTATATCTAACCCATTCAGTTTGAAAAGTCTCTGAAACTGAACAAAATTGTGTAGATATAACAAAATAAAATAAAGAATAAGTTATGATACTGAAGGGTTGATTTCTAGTCACTGCTAAGCCCCTCTAAGCATTATATGACGCATCTAGAGTTGGAATGACATGTGAGCCATCTTCACTTAGAAACTGATAGTAATAAATGGCTTTACAATTGGCAGGTTTCTTAATCTTCTTTGATCAGTTTGAAATAATTGTCAAATCACTCTCAGAACTATCTGCATCACCTAAAATTATACAAAATACTGACATCAACTAAGAAAATGCCAGTTCAGGGCTTAGGAACCAATGTTCAGAAATTTGGTCTTTATCACTCTACAGTACAATAAAACATATTCCTGGATGCCTCATGTGAATGTTGACATGTACTTTCATTGATATGCAGAGGCAATCAATATGAATTACAAGGGGGATGCTGGTTTTATTTTGACTATCCTTGTTTAAAACAGGCAAAACCAGTACCAGCCCCCTGGGGCTTAAATTTAGAACTCTGACCAGCCAATGGGCCGGTGGCGTACATTTTGCTATGGAGGTCTATATATGGAAAATGTTTCGGATCTGCAGCCTGTGCACTGTTATTAACAGTATTCTGTTTCTGGACCTTTTGTTTCTTACTGCTCTGTTCTGACTTCCATGATTTTTCTTCTATCTTGTTAATGCGCCAGCCAGAAGTGGTCTGGTTCCCTGAAAAATTAGTACTGTTTAAAATCCTTAATACATGTAGGGTACTACATGCATCTAAAAATGCCACTATAGCAGTTTCTCCATAATGGTTGGTTTCAGGAAAATTATTCAATAAGCTGATTCACGGGGTAGAGTGCCTAGAGCTACAGTAAGGTACTACTCTTAATAATAAGCCCATTGGCCTCAAGTGATATAAAACTGCTCAAGAGAGAAGAGAGTCTCTAATAAGAAATATCAGCAGCCCTATTATAATCCCATGAACCTCCTCTTGATACGTTATAAATAATTTCACTTAAGCTATTCAGTTTATGAATCAAGCACCCTCTCAAATGTTGATGGGAGGATTTAGAATTAAACCTTCAACTGAAAGCCTCAATAATGTGGTGCCATAATAGCTACTACTCTTTCTGAGATACTGCCATGGCTTTTGGTAATGTATTTTGCTTGGTACAGAAAAATAACACTGATGAACTGAAACTGGCATGGGCACCTACTGTACACCTGAGGAACTAGTTTCTGATAATCAGCTATGATCAGATAGGCATGATCACTGATTACCATTGTACCCCGGTGCATCTGAGTGTCTGCTATTTGTTGTCATCTAGAGCAGCGGTTTATAGCTTTTTATAGTCTGTGGACCCTGTGTCCAGAATATTTCAAGATGCCCCTAAGGTCTATACCTGGATGGGATATCCCAGCTTCCCATTTTCATCATCTACTACTACAGATAACATAAAAACTTTCTTGCACAACTACACTACTTTTTATCTAATAATAATTCAAGAAATATATTTAATTGTTGAGACTCTTAGTGTTTGTCCAGTTGTTGTTGTTGATTAACTCCAGTACTTTGGCCAAGCAGACCTATCAACCACAGGCAAGCAACTGTCCCCGCAGGGCTGTCCCATGATGTGAACCAGTTCCCTTATGACTGACAGTGCCTCATCACAGTTTTCTTCAGCTAAGGCTATAATGACAGCTGAGAAATAGATGAGGATAGTCATAGGATCAAATATATAAAGATGAGAAAGATCAGATGGATGTGTAGTGTGTCTTTAAATGAGAGGCCTGAGGGGTTAGGACTGCAAATGAAGAGCTGAGAAGAAGGATGTCATTTGAATTTATCAGTGACGTGATGAGAAGGGTTAGATTGAGATGGTTTAGGCAAGTGGAGAGAATGAAGGATGACAACTGGGTACAGAGGGTGAAAGGTATGAATGTTGAAGGACGAGCTGTGAGAGGCAGACTGAAAATGACTTTGGATGAAATCAAACATTGTGAACTTGCAGATAAGGGACTGAAAACAGAGGCTGCTTGAGACCGAGTAGCGAACATTTGTTTTTAGGCAAGATGTGTGAAGCTAAGCCAAAACATAGATGCAGCTGAAATTAACTGCAGATTCAAAGCAGTTACTGGATTGTCTGTCTGGCTGAACAGACCCATCAGCCACAGGAAAACAACTGCCTCTGCAGGATCATTCCCTGCAGGGAACTAGTGACCCCTTGTGGCTGATAGTTCCTCACCACAGTGAGGTACAGAGAGTAGTGTGGAAGTCTGGTTCCTGGATGGATGCCACATTTGCATCTCCACTTTTAGTAAGGGTAATATAATAGGCTTCACTTCTCCCATGATTTGGGTACATGGTTGCCACCCAGTGTTGCAAATGGTTTCCATGGTTACAGGAAACCATTAGACATGGCACTCAGTGTAGAGTCACCTGAAGTGGAAAGAAGAGTAATAAAAGGTGGCAGGAAGGAAAGGGAGATGTAGAGAATAGGACTGATACAGAGACAGAATGAGAGAGGAGAAGGAAGAGCCTGGCAGCACTACATCAAGTGAGTGGATGATGGTCACCACCGACTACTTGGCCAGATGTCTAGAATATATTTTGTTCCATAAGTACTGAAGTATTGGTTAATGTCCAGCTATTTAGCCATGCTATAAACTCATCTCAAGCTCATTTTTGGCTAACTATTGACTGCAGCATAATACAGTACAATACATACCCTCATTGTGTCATCAGTCATTTCAAGTGCATTAGGAGCCTTTCCCGAAGTCATGGTGACAGTAGTTCATGTTGTATAGACACAGGCCAACTTGCCTGCTCAGCAAGCAGTATAGTTATTTCATATCATTCATGAAGGCTCCAACATGCTTACATGCATCTGCCTTGGTCACCTGGCTGTCCATGTCAACACCATCCAAATGCTGTGATTACATATTTAGCATTTGATACTTTATGTCTGCATGGAGGAAAAGTCAGAATTAAAATTTCCTCTTCGTTCTGTCTACGGGTGCCTCTACACTGGGTGACATGCCAAATGGTTTCCTGTACACCAGGAAACCATTTACTATGCTGGGTGGTAACCATATAACCAAATTATGGCACCTGGTGGTTTAGCAGGTAATTAAGGCTTCAGTTGGATTAAGCCTGTGCAGGTTTATATCCAAGGGAAGGTTGGAGCTTACTGCTCACATAATGCCACTCAGGGATGAGTAAGGATAATCACTCTCATCTTAAATGTCAGGACCAGCTTGCCTTGCCCCGGGCTTGTTTGATCCTCATGGGGCAACATAGGATTGGATGATGGATGGATGGATGGATAAATAATTTCATAAATCAAAACTAGTAATATTAACATAAAAGTCACTACAAAATTATCTGAATACACAGTGGGTCCTTAAAGAATGAAAGAAAGAAAAAAAAGCACAATACGACAAACTAGATGGATTTCAGTCATTTTGCAAACCCCACAGCAGTTCTCTGAAACCCCCTTTGGGTCCATAGAGCTCTGATTGAGAAATGCTGAACTAGAGTATTCAATTGTACAAACTGGTAAAAGTAGAAGATGAGGAAGGGTGAAGACTGGAGGGAAAAAACTCCTCACCTGGGGTGAGTCATTTGAGGACATTATATGCCAAGGGCTTTTAAGTAAAGGGTTTTATTCTAAAACCCACGAATTTATAAGCCCGTCAGAAAGTAGTGCCATCATAGTTATGAAAACTAACTGCAGCAGGATGAGGTTTATGAATACTCAAAGCCAAACTTAGTGCCCTTCCACAACACAAAGGCTATACTCAATACTGTAACCTTACACCCTGTGAGAGCTAGTCCTCTGGGAGTGGCACAAGGAAAAAACCAGTTGGGCAGGAATAAACAGTGTGAATTAGTCACATGGCTTATTACTGACATCCCAAAAGACTGTACTGATGTAAATAGCAATTAGGGTATTTTATACCAAACAGCTACACCCACTTACTTGAGGTGGCACTGTACACTCTAGGTGAAAAAAGCAACTGCAATTGCAACAGCAGCTGTGACTGCACCTTCAGCATGGGAGCCAAATTTCCCCAACCATTCCCATATCCTTCAGGGAGGCCCCCAGTTCAACCTGGTGCAGTGGCATCTCCCACATGGAGGCAGCTGCTCCCTATGCCATTTTTTCACCTGGGAAATGACTCTTCAGCAGTCAATTCCCTATTCCCTGCACTTGCCACAGACAGTGAGAGCAATCCTGGACCTCAAACATGATACATTTGCCTCATTTGCTCTTCATACACCACATACACTACATTCTTAAATCCCAGACAATACCACAGCACATGAGTGTGTGACATGTGCAATACAGCCACACCAAACACAATTTGCCCATCACCTCTGACAACCCCCCCCCTACTCACATAACCACAGCCACCTACCCACACCTACTTGAATACGTATAAACATAATACAAAGTCAATGGCCTCTATTCCAAAACAGCAGAAACCAAAACATTCACAACCACAACACACACACTGCACTCTTACAAGAAACACTCACATGCACAAAACAGACCCCAAACATGACTTCCATCAGACTCCTCACACATCCATCCTCTAAAAAAACAACACAATCACTTTCAAAATGACAACCACATTAGAAACCAGCCATTCAATGTCTTATCTGCATATACACAGGAAATCAATATTTTCAACATTTATATTACCTATGCTATATCATTGCAATGCAGCCTTCAGCTCCTTCCTCTACCACAGACACCTAATTCCATTATTCTTGGGGATTTTAATGCTAATACTACTGCCTGGTATGAGCACAACCATAATAAATGAAAAGGCCCTGATAGTGTATCTATCTCACAATACACCCACATCCCACATCACACCCCCTTTTCGCCAGACATCACATTCTACCTGCTAACACTATCACCACCATCACCTGGTTAATGGAACCCAAACTCACTTCAGATCATCTGTCTATCATCATCACCATAGTACACTCAAAACAAGAGGGATCACACAACCATCCATGCATCCATCATCCAATTCTATGTCACCCCATGGAGGAGTGTAGGAACCCAGGGCTAGGCAAGTTGGTCCTGACATTTAAGATAAGGGTGACCAGCCTCACTCATCTCTGAGTGGCATTACATGGGCAATAAACCCCAACCACTCCTTGGATATAAACCTACACAGGCTTAATCCAATTGGAGCACCTTAATTTCCCACTAAACTACCAGGCGCCATAATTTGGTCATATGGTTACCACCCAGCATGGTAAATGCTTTCCTAGTGTACAGGAAACCATTTGGCATGTCATTCACTGTAGTCACCCACAGGCAGAAGGAAGAGGAGAGAATGAAGGAAAGAAAGACAGAAGAGGAAGGATGGAAGAAAGGAAAGGGAAGACACCCATCATGCACACAATCTCTAAGAAAGCAGACTAACAAAATTCACCAAAGGAACAGAACAATACTTCAGCACACATGATCACCATTAACAGGTATGTAACAAAATTCAACATCATACTCACCGCAGACAAAAAAACAAAAAATTGGAAGGCCTTTGTTACAACACTCAGTCATTCCACAGACCCCTCTTGGCTCTACAAAATACCATTATCATTAAATCACAAACAAGCATCTCAAAGATGTGTGCTGCCTTCACTTCCAACTTCCAACACGTCAGAGAGAAAGTGAGCAGATTTTAAGGAATTACTGAATACTGTATAATGAACAAAAGTAGTGCAAGGTTGGAGGATGGCTAAAATTTGAGGGAAGATAGGAGGAAGAAATCAGTAGGATAGAAGTATTTGAAGCAATGGAGAAAGTCAAAATAGGGAAAGCCCTAGGATTTGACTGAGTGTGAGGTGAGACGCTGTAACTGGAGAAGGTAGTGATAGAATGGATAAGGATGATAAGCAGACTGCCCTGGAAGGAAGTAGCATAAAACTTTACCTGGCATAATTTGGACTGTCAGCAAATTTTCAGAACTACCTTAGTATACTTTCATTCCTGTGATGTACCTGTAGTACCAATGACAACAAAGGATCTGAGTGTGCCCATTTGAAGTGGCAAGTATCCTACAGTCCACTGGGTTCATATCCTGACAAACCTGCAGTCACAACAACAACTAAAACATTATTTCTCATTATTGTTCTTACCAGTGCCTTGGGTTGTCCTGGTAGAAGTAGCACTACCTGGGCTTGTCCTGGTAGAAGTACCACTACATGAGCTTATCCTCATAGAAGTAACACTACCTGGGCCTCTCCTGGTAGAAGTAGCATTGTCTGGGTTTGTACTAGCAGATTTACCACTACCAGGGCTTGTGCTAGCAGGTTTACCAATGTCAGGGCTTATACTGGTAGGCTTTTTGACACTCATCTTCATTCAATGATGCTTCAACTTCAGATTTTGGCCGGCAAAGCAAGTCGTCACCCTGGGGATGGTATTAATATCAATCAGTTTCATTTCCTCGTGCTCACTATGAGAACCCCAAAACTAATGTATGTGAAATGTCATACTGTTTAAGTTAATAGAAGTTAATCACTGTGAATCTTAGGGCTTGTCCAGTTTTCTGCAGCTAACTTAGACTACCTGCTAAGGTGTTGGATATATATAGGCTCAAATGTACAGGGATGAGAATGATCACTGTGTAGTGCATTCTTCAATGACAGGCCTGGGGGGTTTGGACTGCAAATGAAAAGCTGACAGGAAGAATGGGACTTGAATGTATTAGTTCTGAGACAAAAAAAGACAGACTGGGGTGGTGTGGGCGTGTGGAGAGGATGGAGGATGACAAGTAAGTGGGGAAGGTGAGAGGTATGAACACTGAGGGAATAGCTGTGAGAGTCAGACTGAAAAAGCTCTAGGACAAGGTCACAGAGTATGGGCTCAGAGATATGGGACTGACTAGAAAGGCTGCTAGAAACTGAGCAGCGTGGAGAGTCGCCATTAGGTAATGAGGGCTGATGCATGCAAGTATGTTGAAGCCTTTTTAAATGAATGAATGAATAAACACAATATCAGTCAAAGAACATATACTTCCACTAAGGTTTCAGAGTTGATCAGGTCAATTTTCATCTTGACCTCTAGACAAAAGTTGAAGGTGTCAAAACTACAGTACTGTAAATAACAAAATAAAAAGGGGCTTTCAAGAAGGAACACCGTGGCCTTGAATCCAAATCAATTTTGTTCCATTCGTGAGACAACCTATAGTTATTTTAATGTTTTTCATGATCTTACCTAGACCTTTCATCTCTTATGGCCAAAGTTATAGCACTTGTTCCTCTGACAGTCTTCAAAACTTATTCCACATTAAGTGAAGCTCCATTCAATACGGTTTTATGGCCCTGACCTTTAACTTATTTTGTCCAAACATTTCTTGCCTGTTAGCCTGATGGTCCTCAGTTATATTTAAAAATCTGGTTCAACTGCACCCATAGTTTTTCCATAAAGAACAGGCAGACGGAAAGACAAACCAACCAGGTCAAACATAACCTTGGCAAAGGTAACAACATGACGGTACTCAAAATAAGTAAATTAACACAAGCACCCTACTATTCTGAGAGAGAGAGAGAGAGAGAGAGAGAGAGAGAGAGAGAGAGAGAGAATTTTAATCTGGCCATGGATGTTGTGACCAGCTGGGTTCTGTGATGGCCACATCAAAAAATAAATAAATAAATAAATAAATAAATAAATCACTTAAAACGACTCCAAAACTTTACTCATGTTTGATGGTAGGTCAGAATCAGTGGTGTGGCAAGCTGTCTGGCTATGGGGGGGGGGGGAGGTCGATGTGGGGAAGGAGACTGTGTGTGGAGAGAGAGAGAGAGAGAGAGAGAGAGAGAGAGAGAGAGAGAGAGAGAGAGAGAGAGAGAGAGAGAGAGAGAGAGAGAGAGAGACTTTTCTTTAATTAGGCAAAGAAACTGCGGCTGTGAATTCGAACTTGTCTCTTATCGCAGTAAAAAAAAAAAAAAAAAAAAAAAAAAAAAAAAGCCGTGATTAATTGGGCCAATAAATCGAAGAGATTTTTTTGGGGGTGGGGGTAGGATGGAGGATATTTATCACCATGGTATAATCATTCATCTTGCTTATATCCTGCTGGCTCTACTGTCACTGGCGTACACGGCTAGAGAATGGAGTACCAAACTACAATAATAATGGCAAATACAATGCTTCACTATCTGACGACTGGAGAGAGAGAGAAAGAGAGAGGGAAAAAAAAAAATCCAACACTTGGGCTACGTGAGTTAGTGTTGCGAGACCTATACCCTAATGCCGAGCGAGCGGTGCACCCCGTGACTGCCGCGCTGTGCTACTGGTAATGAAGCGGTACAGTACGCAGGGAAACGGGGTTGCAAGGTTTGTGGGGTGTGCTCCCGCCCAAAGCCACCTGCAAAATAGCCCAGTCTTTGTTAATGAAAAATAGCCCGACCATAACCCAGAAAACCATGTACAAAACTTCCCCCCTCTGACTACCTCATGGCTGACATTAAAATGTCTTCAGCTGATGTATTTTCTACCATCACTGGCCTTAATACTAACAAGGCATATGGGCCTGATGGAGTCCCTCCTGTTGTCCTCAAGAACTGTGCTTCTGTGCTTTCACCCTGCCTAGGTAAACTCTTTCGCCTTTGTCTTTCAACTTGTACCTTTCCTTCTTGCTGGAAGTTTGCTCTCATTCAGCCAGTCCCAACGAAGGGTGACAATTCCCAACCCTCTAAATATCGTCCAATTGCTTTAACATCCTGTGTCTCAAAAGTTTTCGAGTCTATACTTAACAGAAAATCTTTTAAAAATCTTTCCTATCACAACCTTGTCTGATCGTCAGTATGGGTCCATCAGGGACGGACCAGACTCCTGGTCATCCTCTTCTCGGGACTTTGGCGAAAGCTTTGCCATTGAACTTGACATCTCAAAGGCTTTCGATCGAGTCTGGCATAAATCTTTAATTTCCAAACTGCCCTCTTACAGTTTCTATCCTTCTATCTGTGCCTTCATCTATAGCTTCCTTTCTGGTCGTTCTACAGCCGCTGTTGTACTGTAGACGGCCATCGTTCTTCTCGGAATGCTTCTTGTTTTCTTCTTGCTCGTGGATATCAGCATATCTAGAAGCCACGCATTAAAAGATGATTATGTGCATAGAACAGCTCATGTAAGGGTTGAGATCAAGATGGTTTAGGAATACGAGGCCTGATCTTTTTGACCTTATATGACTCATCTCACAACTCAATGCACTCACCTCTCTGTCTGTCTGTCTGGTCCCACAACTCCGTCTGTCTGCCTGTCTGTCTATCTGTCTGTCTCTGTCTCTCTCTCTCTCCGTGTGCGTGTGTAATTCACCGGGTCGGTCAGGATCATGTGTTGGGGGCGTGATCGTCAGCTTTTACCCTCCCGGAAGAGAGCTGAGAGCTCATATAGTCCGATCTAAGGGCAAGGCTTGTCACCTTCACACACACATACACCCATCCCCATGCTCAAGGGGGACGGTAACCAGCCGCTTCGTCAGTGAAACTTTTCGCAACCCGAGCGAGGCGCGAACCACTGTCTATCAGATGGCAGGCGAGAACGTTACCACTGAGCCAGCGAGGTGTGTGTGTGTGTGTGTGTGTGTGTGTGTGTGTGTGTGTGTGTGTGTGTGTGTGTGTGTGTGTGTGTGTGTGTGTGTGTGTGTGTGTGTGTGTGTGTGTGTGTGTGTGTGTGTGTGTGTGTGTGTGTGTGTGTGTGTGTACAGAAAAACTGACGGTCTACGTACAAACCCAAGGGCGTGGGCTTAGAAATGTACTGACTTCCCATCTGTCCCCTGTCGTACGGATTCGTTTTACAGGAAGGACAAGGACAGTGCAACGACGATATACACGACGGTTGTTTTATTCTCACTTAGGAGAACGAAACTTTGCAGTGTAGTAGACCTCCACCTGGGACTACATTTTGGTCAAGAAAAAACTCCATAAGCCGTTTCTCCGTAAACAATTATTTTCTTCTTCCCAGATTACTGCAGGGTAAAAACGTGAAAACTCAGGCAACGTATGCTCAGGAGTGTTTATCTGACCTTTGATCTATCACCCTTCTCCCTCACATTCTTCACCTTCGTAACCCCTACCTTCTGTCGCCTCCCCTGTCTCTTCCTCTTCCCATTCTTATCTCCCTCCTTACCCTCTTTCACCTCCTAGCAGACTTCCTCCTTTCCTCCCGTCTTTACCCCCGTACCTTCTGTCATATCCCCTGTCTCTCTTATTCCTTCCCTCTCCCTTACCTTCTCTCACCTTCCTTCTCTATCCTTCCCTTCCCCTTACCTTCTCTCATCTTCTCTCTCTCTCTCTCTCCTTCCCCCCTCCCCCTTTCCACTCACCATACCCTCTTCTATTTCCTCTTCTTTAAACAAAATCACCTCTCTCTCTCACACACACACACACACACACACACACACACACACACACACACACATACAGTACACATACACACACCGTATTCTCACTTGCTTATGGGGTCTTTAGCACCTCTCCCTTACATATCACCTCCCTCCGAAGCTAGAATAAAATGGGAAATTCTCAGTCTTCTCCAAAACGTTATCTTAAAGTGTTTTATTATGTGAATAAAATCGTCCGCCTTTACCTGTAATAAAATGCGAAGCTCTTATTCTCTGTCAAAAGGTTATCTTTTTTTTTTTTTTTTTTTTTTTTTTTTTTGCCACAGTTTCTCCAGAGCACTGAAAAATCGCCTGACGTTAGCCGAAATAAAAGAAAGTCCCTACATTTCAAAAAATAAGCGAAAAACGTCTGGAGGTAGCAAGACTAAAAAATAAATTACGTCCGGGGGTGAAGGGGTTAAGTATGGGTATCATGAGTGTTCCCTTTAGTGCAAGGAAGGTGTGAGGCAGGAAAATAGGTGATGAGGGTGGGCGGGGACGTGAGGGAAGGGATGGGATGGGGAGGGGAGGGAGGGTTAGCGGGGGGAAAGGGAGGGGAAGGAAAAGGGAGGGCAGGGGAGACGGAAGGAAGGGGAACGTTCGGGGGGCGGAGTGTGAAAAAGTTAAGGGGGAGAGTGGGATGCTGAAGGTGAGGGACAGGGAGGGTAGAAGAGGGTGAAGACAGAAGGGAAGGGAAGTAGAGGATGAAAGTGGGAAGGAAGGGGAAGGGTGAGAATGGGAGGAAGGGGAAGAGTGAGAAAAGGAAGACGGGGAAAAGTGAGAAAGGGAGGAAGGGGAAGAGTGAGAGAAGGGGGGAAAGGGAAGGAAGGGAAAGAGAGATAGAGGGAGGATGGGGAAGAGTGATGGAGGAAGGATGGGGAGAAGTGATGATGGGAGGACGGCGAAGAGTGATGCAGGGAGGATGGGGAAGTGAAAGAGCGAGGAGGGAGGGAGGAGGGTGAGGGAGAGTGGGAAAGAGGAGGAAGGGGAGGAAGGGAGATGGAAAGGGGGTGAAGGGGAGGGAGGGTGATGGGAAGAGGGGAAGGGTAGGGATGGGCCGGGGAGGGAGAGGTGGTGGTGGGAGGGGGGGAACGAGAGTAAAGGAGGTCTGCGTTGTGGAGGGATGGGGACAGGGGGAAAGGAAGAAAAGTTGCGTTTTTATATTAAGCAAAATTCTAGCCCCTCCTGAAAGCGAGTTTATTGGCATTTGAGGAAGTGACCTGGCAACCAAAGAGAACGTGAAAAGTGGGCGTGGTCAGTGGGCGGAGGAGAGACTTGGGGGTGTTGGGAGTGGCTGCCTATGAGAAGTGGGCGTCAATATTGGGCGGAGGAGAAGACTTGGGCGTGTTAAGAGTGGCTAGCTTGTGGAGCGTCTAGAAACCTCCAATTCCGAAAGTTCTCCTCACTGGCGGCTGTGTTTGCGTCTCATCCTACGGCTGGGGTCGTATTAATAGTCGTGTACAGCTGGGCTCATATAGTCGTGTACAGGTGGGGTCGTATTTGTAGAGTCGTGTACAGCTGGGGTCGTCTAGTCCTGTACAGACCAGAATCGTGTACAGCTGAAGTTGTATGTATAGTCGTGTACAGCTGGGGTCGAATTTATAGAGTCGTAAAGCTGGGGTTAAATTTATAGTCGTCTACAGCTGGCGTCGTATTTATAGTGTCTTGTACAGCTGGGGTCGTGTGTACAACTGAGTCATAAGTATGTATAAAGTGTCCTATACAGCTGGGGTCATATTTATAGACGGTTCTGTAGAGCTGAGGTGGTATTTATAAACAGTCCTGTACAGCTGGAGTCGTCATTATAAACAGTCCTGTACGGCTGAGATCGTCTTATCAAGGGTCACAATCAGCTTACACGATAACCAGGTGTACGTAAGAGTTAACTATTGCTGCTGATATTGCTTTTCGTATCTTGTAATTTTAATATTCACCAATTTTTACACTAGCGCCCACGATAGTGCGTCAGTGTGTCATTTTGTTTGTTAATGCGTGGACCAAACCTGGAAAGGCTGAGCATCTTCCCATGTGACCTGCTGGTTTTTAGAACAATAGGTCAGAGGTCAAGGTCATACGGAAAAGGTCAACTTCATTAGCTCTGAAACAATTTAGAACAAACTTGGTGGAAAAGTAGAGATAATGCGAAGATTTTTAAAAAATGGTTCCAGATGACAGTGAGACTGCAAGATAACCGACAGGATCAGATTGCTTTGACTACATTCACTATTACAATAACCAAATTAATAGGAAAAGTTATTATGGATCCTGTGTTACGAAGCATTGAAAGCCACATTAATGGAATAAATGATAACTCGATAAGAATGAGGTGTTACAAAGCCTCCAAAGCCATTCAGTAAAGGACCCATAGTAGCACAGCCGCTAGCTCACCATACAACCCCACCTCATACACAGCCTCTGCCCCACAACACCGCCGAAACCCTCACTTTATCCCACCCCCAACGTCAGAATTTCCTCTCCTTCCATGCCTGCTAGCAACACCCAGTATATACAACCCATGTCTTTTTAAACTTTAATTTCAAGGTATCTTCAATATTATAACCATCCACACAGACCTTAGTATTCATATTTCATGTCTCTTAATTTAAAGTCTTGCACGGTTCCTTGGCAAGACAAAGAAAGCATTGGAAGGGTGATTTTACCCCACAAAGGATATTATGCGGATGGAACGCCCTCACCCGCGTAATACCCACCACCATGAGAGGCTTTGCTCACTTCCTCGGGGGAGGAGGGGGAGGTGTCAGTCAATAATATGGAATTGCGAGACGTATGCTACAAGAATCGTCGTAATTTTCATCATGTTAAGTATAAATACATATCAAAGAAAAGAGTACGGCTGATATTTCGTGTTTGTTGCTGGATTCGAACGTCTGATGATCGGTTGAGTTGAAGGTAACCCCCCAAAATTCCGCCAGGTATTTATCTCAAGATCCCGCCAGGTATTTATCTTCGTTTTAGACATTAATGTAACTAAGACATCG
The DNA here is from genome assembly GCF_032717465.1 of Coenobita brevimanus. NCBI lineage: Eukaryota > Metazoa > Arthropoda > Malacostraca > Decapoda > Coenobitidae > Coenobita > Coenobita brevimanus. The sequence continues at coordinate 35,246,042 of NC_137039.1, forward strand.
GTAGCGCAGAATTCCAAGTTATTTACCCCATTCTATTGCATTATTTTCTCAATAAAGAAGGTTTTTACGTCAACTCAACAGGTAAAGAAAAAAGTTTCCCAATATATTTAAAATGGTAACCTACTATTCCAGGTAGAGTCCACCAAATAGCGATCAAAGTACAGTCTAACCGTTTCATTCATGGACTTTTACCACGTAGGCTGCTTAGTAAATAACAAGCAGTGAAGCAAGGACCAAGAGAGAAAAGAGTGAGAGGTGGGTCGCGATGGCAGATCTCTTACGCAGCATCTCAATGTGTAAACAAAAGGACCACAGCCGCAACACAACCTTCGAGACCCGAGTTCCACCATTACATTCATTCTTCCCACCACCACATCCACCTTTTCCACCACTGTATCCATTTTTCCCACCATTACATCCATCTTTTCCACCACAATATCCATCTTTTCCACAATTATATGCATCTTTTCCACCAATACATCTATCTTTTCCATCACTACATCCATCTTTCCCACCACTACATCCACCATTTCCACCACTACATTCATCTATTCCAACACTACATCCATCTACACTACCCTAACGATGGTCATTATTAAAACCATAACAAGTCACTATCATCACCACACTTAAACCATTACCATTCATTTATTAATCCTAGTACTTATCAGATCTTGAAATATAAAGTGCAGCCGTCGATTAAAGTTTCCTTAATACTTCATCTCTTATAGCCTATTTGTCACTCACTAGCTGATATTCCCGAGCTGAGTGAGGCTTGGTAAGTTCCTCTATACCACCTGGTCTACTTTACTTCATATTTTATTCTATTGACTAACATTCCATAGCTGAAAGAAGCTTGGAATGTTTCTCTACCTAATAAAAAACTTCTTCACATTTTCTTCTGCAAGTTAACATTCCTAAGCTGTGAGTGGATTAGCATGTTTCTTAGCCTCTTCGACTTCACATTTTCTTCTGCTGACTAAGATTCCCATGCTAAAGAGGCTTGATATGTTTCTCTGCCTAATATTTCACCTCTTCTACTTCACATTTCGTTCTCCTGACTAACATTCCTAAGCTGAAAGAGGCTTGGTATGATTCTCTGCTTAACGTATCATCACCTCTGCTATTCACCCTCCTCTGCTGCCTAACATCCCCTAGCTAAGAGGCATGTTATGTTTCTCTTTGTCCGTCGATGCTAACTTGGCCTAAACTTGCCATCTCTTTTGAATAATGAGCTGTAAGAGTCGAGTAACCTAATAATTTTATGCTAGTCAGTCTGCAGTGCTATGGAAAGGATGAAGAGACAACGTATGATATTATTCTACCACTGAGCTACGACAAATATGCTACAAAAGGAATATAGTAGTGAATGGGTTGTCTAAATCTAACCCATCCAGATAAAAAGGCTATCCTAAGGTTACAAAAATCGTCTGAAGATGGCAAGAATAAAATGTTGCCCAGGAGAGAGAGAGAGAGAGAGAGAGAGAGAGAGAGAGAGAGAGAGAGAGAGAGAGAGAGAGAGAGAGAGAGTTATAACCTTACGGGGAATATGATGGGCTAAATGATCATCCACTCTGTTAAAATCCCTTTAATGGACCCCGAGGTGAGCACTAAATATTCAGGTTCGAATGGAATTATTTGAGAGGAACATATGAAGTTACATGGACAGACAGACTGACTAATGAGGAAGTGAAGGAGCGTTGTGGTGTGGATGTGATAGAAAGCGTTAGGAGAAATGCACTGGGGTAGTTTGGCTATGTGGAGATGATGGAGAAAGAGAGAGAGAGGTTAACGAGGAGCTTGTCTGTGAGTAAGATGGAGAGGGGGGGGAGACCGAGGATGAGATGGAGGGATGGAGTGGAGAGGTATATGAGAGAGAGGGTGTGAGTTGGGGAGAGGGTATCGTAATGGCAGAGGACAAGACGACATAGAGGAGATTTGTTTGTGGCCACCCCTACGGGATTAAGGCATCTGGCTATAGATAGACAGAAAATTATTATTATTTACTTACTGAGGGTAGGTAAGCAGGTAGATTATTGTGTATGTAGGGGAACACTGAGTGTGGTTGCATAAAATTCGATGGTCCTTAGTTTTGAGCCAGGAGTGAGTCTCCTTCGTTACTAGTCAAATCGACCCTCCAATCTGACTACACCTGACCATCATGTGCATAAAAGTACTACTGATCTTTGTGAGGTAACCGGGCACGCAGGCAGACAAGCAAATACGTAGTCCCTTGCAGGCGATGTGGATGGGATAGAAGGCGTTAGGAGAAATATATTATATGAAGGTGGTTTGGCCATGTGGAGAGGATGGAGAGCAAGAGACTAACGAGGAGAGTGTACGCGAGTGAGGTGGAAGGGGGTAAAGAGAGGCCGAGGATGAGATGGAGGCATGGAGTGGAGAGGTATATATGAGAGAGCGGGGTGTGAGCTGGGAGCAGGGCAGTGAAATGGCGTTGGACAGGGCGACATGGAGGCGATATGTTTGTGTCACCCCTTACGGAATTGAGGTGTCTGGCAATAGATAGATTATTATTATTATTATTTTTAATGGCTTTGTAACACCTGCATATTATTTTTTTTATATATACGGTACATTATCTTTCATGTCCTACATTCAAATATACTGCAGCACTGTCTTGTTTGAGTTAATAAAACAATTCTGATATTTAAAAATTAATGTAGCTAATGTCATGATTCAGGTCTCATCGCAAAATGTCTACGCCTTTCTGACACCACAATTCACATTTATCTATCTACAGTCATGTCTGAATCCTGGATAGGGTGGCCACCAACAAATCGCCTTCATGTCACCCTGTCTTCCACTATCAGCTTGCCCTCCCTTCAACTCACACTACTCTCACTGAGGTTCAGTACCTCTCCACCCCTTTACTCCATCTTAATTTCGGTCATCCCTCCCTCGTTTCCCTCTCCATCTCGTTCACATACTCTCCTGTCAATCTCCCATCCTCCGTTCTCTCAACATGGCCAAACCACTCCACAGGTAGGCTACTTCCCAGCTCTTCCACATCAACACGAATGAGAGGGAGAGGGACAGAGAGAGAAAGAGGGAGGGGGGGGGTGTCATGATGGATGGAGCGTTAAGTGTGAGATGGCACGGGAGGAAGATCAGCGTTGCAAAGGCTGTGGTTCCCGCACAACTGGGCTATTTCTACAACAGACCTGCGGGAAAATTTCAGAGCTTGGGGGATATCTTTAAAATCGTGATGCGACCTTTGGGTTTTTCTCTCTGGACAACAAAGGCAAATCCTGGGAAAGTAAAAGACTAACAGCTTCGTTATAAACCTCAACCAACCAGGCTTAAAAAAAAAAAAAAAAAAAAAAAAAAGCCATAAATCTGGAATCGGTACTTTTTACCTTCCGCTGCTGATTACTGATTTGAATAATGTCAACTCTCCTATACTGATGCAAGATTAATATCATTTTTGAGCACTGAAATTCCTGATCGCTTTCACACACACACACACACACACACACACACACACACACACACACATCTATCTATCTATCTATATATATTAACAGAGAGAGAGAGAGAGAGAGAGAGAGATTATGCAATTAGCTAGTTGACTTTTTAAGCAGCTCCAGTCTAGGGTATGACTACCCTAAAATTAATAACAATAATGCATGGATGTCTACAAAGAATGAAGCTTCCCCAAAACTCCCCAGCCTCACCAAACCCTTCAACTATGCTGGTAGGAATGTGACAAGGAATAAGCAGAGAAAATACTGACAGGACTATGTAACATAAAAAGGGGACTGGTAAACATACTAACGCAATGTAACAGGAAAAAAAAAATATCCTATTTTGATCTACCGTACTATTACTATGACTACCCGGTACTCTACTACTACAATAATAATAATAATACTAATACTAATAATAATAATAATTTCGTTTTCGTTTTTAAAGGCTCCAACATACTTGCATGCGTCGGCCTTGGTCACCCAATGGCGGCTCTCCACGCTGCACGATCCTTTGCAGCCTCCCTGTTCAGTCCCTTAACCCTGAGGTCACACTTAATGACCTCATCCCATGTCTTTCTCGGTCTACCCCTCGTAACCCCACTCCCAATATTAACACTTCTCACCTTCCTCACCCAATTATCATCCCCCATATAATAATAATAATAATAATCCTCTTCCCACATATAAAATGAAGAGATATAGGCTCCAGAAATATGGAAAGAGCAGACACAAAAGTAGGTGAACTACCAAACACCATGTCCAGTGAAACAGACCACACTATCATTATAACATCATTCAGGCCTTTAAAATCCTAGCTCTAACTCACAAAGCAAAACCATCAGCACCTATATTACACTGTTCTTTATAGATTTCCTTCATATACACCTGTCAGCCTGAGTCAACTATAACATGAAATTAAATTAAAAAAAGGGCACAAAACTCTTGTATTCCTCCATTCATGCTTCATCCATCCACCTCAATACTGTCAATTCCTCAAAATTAATTATTCTATACCTTGCCTTTTCACTACAAATAATCCCTCAACACTCCTCCTCCACCCAACTCTACATTTCTCAGACATATACACAACCACAACAGACATCTAGAACTTCCAGCCAAACAGCATCCTTCATGAATTCCCCTGAGATTCATCACACACAAACTGTCCTTTCCAGAGAGACATTACCATCAATTTCTCAGTACCACTGTCTTGTGTTCATATAAAACCAATCAGATAACAAACCGACTGCATACTGAACAGGGGAATCATAGCGATCGCGTACGCAAACTGGCAATCGTAAATTTAAACAGTAATACTGTATCAAAAAAAAAAAAAAAAAAAAAAAAAAAAAAAAAAAAAAGAGGGTTGCTGTGATCATAATTATAAGGAAAAATGGCTATCATATATTGTAAAAGGGATGCTAAAACTGTTAAGATCACATAAGCAAACACTCAGAAAGTCAGTCATAAAGCATGGTTATCCTTTCTATTCAGGCAAAGATGTGGTCATTAACCTTCCCCACTTCTGTACCAGCACAAAATTGTACAGTTCACACACAATCCACAAGGCCCTCACTATAATACAGCTCCCCACACAACAACAGACTTACTTCAAACACCTCAGTCACACAACAGAGACAAGCCTTCAACACTACCTCAACATCTCTCAGAGCATCAAATTGAAGAGGCCTGTTTACTGGAGTCCACAGGGTTCACATCCAGATCAACAACATACCTTGTTTTCTACTTACCTCTTCATCTCAGCACATCTCTGGGTTCACTATTACCTTATTTGGCCATCTGATATGTCCTCTCAAAATGCAACCTGTTCATGTTCACTTCTTTTAAAGCGCTAGGCACTGGGAATGCCACATCCTTACAGAGCATTGAAGATGGAGGGTGTGCAGCCCCCCACTCTTCACTTTTTAGGTGCCTTTTACAATATTCATGTTTAATGCAGCTACACTGATACGTTTTGCAAATTGTTGTAAGTCAACTGTACCTTAAGCAAGGAGCCTTGAAGGATGTTAACACTGCTGATGGTGAAACTTGCTGGGTTGGTGATATGATCCAGTCACTTTAGGTTGGCAATGACTGTTAGCTGACTCAAGTCTCTGTGGAAACATACTGTGCAGCTATAGTCAGAGTCTGGGCATACAAGCATAATAATGGAAAGAACATTCTGAAAGGCTGACGAGTGTATGTGATGAAAGTGAGGCAAGAATGTGGTGCCTGAAAATGCACAGATTCTTATGTCTCTTACTTTTCCTGGTTCCTACATACCACAATGCTTTTGCAACTCTTAGTAGGCAGAATGACTTTGTAATGCTTTTAGATATTTATTTATTTAAATGATGACATGATGGTGATGATGGTGATGATGATGATGACTGATGATAATGATGATCATTGCATTATTATTATTATGAGTGGTAGTAGCAGCAGTAGTAGTAGTAGTAGTTGCAGTAGTAGCAGTATTAGTAGTAGTACTGATGCTGTTGATACTGGTACATGTAATATTATTTGTTTATTTAACAGTTTTATTAGTCTGCATGTTACAGGAGTCCATGCTGATATGACTCACTTGTGATGTTCCAAACAGCTCTATTAAATGTATCAGAGTACCTGTATTACTGTATTCCCTCAGCCATGGCTTCCATATAGTCCATGTTTCTATTCGTTTCATGACAACAGACACTTACAGCTTCAAACGATTTATGTTATGTTGAGAGCGATCTAATATAACTTACATGGGTCATCCTCTGCCCACTCCCACTCCAGCTGCTGCTGATGTGGAACAGAGGCGTACCGACTATTAACATGGCTCTGGGAATCATTTCAGTCACTTTGTCTAGAGTTTCAAAATGGTGCGTCAGTGGTGGGTGTGCTGTATTAACAATATGAACTTCAGTCTTGTTGTGGTCTAAAGAAAGGACAGTAAACCATAGAACATCAAATGTCAGCAAAATAGTTTATCAATCATATATTTTATTTTCAAACATATTATGAGAGAATTATATCAATCATTCACAATCATCCTAACAGTATGCTGTTTATACAAATAAATTTCTTATAACATAGTGGTTGTCAAAAAAAAAAACTTGCCTGACACTGGATGTGTACTAGGTTTATATGTTCTTAACTGTGCAGCAGCAAGAGCCAGCATATACTTTCATTCTACACATATTACCTTTAAACTCTTTATTTCTGAAACAATCTACAAAGGCCTCAGGTTTTAATTCAATTTTCCTTTTCCTACACAGCTGATATCCAAGCCCAGCCTACCACAAGAAACTGATGTTTGTGGTGTAGAAGAGGTATTTACAGTACGTGAAGTAACTCTTGTTCCAGCATGGACTCATTATGTTGTGGACAGTTTCCTGTCCACAACACGCTCAGGTGGGAAACTCAATCACAGCCAAAATCTAGGCTGAGACAACTCATCATCATCATCTTCCGGACCTCCTTTCCCACCTTAGGAACAACTACGCACATATATATCTCTCATGCACATAAAATGGAGGTAAGTGGTGACAACCATCATCCACTCACTTAATGCAGTCCTGCCTACTTCTGCCTTCGCATTTATCATTCTGTCTCTGTCTTCCCTCCTTTCTTCCTATTTTCCCCTTATCTTCATGTCACTTCTTATTACTCATCTTTCCACTTGTCATAAGCTGGGTAAACAAAGGAGGAGAAGGACCACAGGCCCTGCCCACCTGTACAGTCCTGGGACCCACAGCCCACCAGCCGTGGCCAGTGGCTGTGGCGCTGCACAACCATTTCAGGTGGCTCTACATTGGATGAAAACTCTAACAGTTTCCTGTAAACCAGGAAATCACTTACAATGCTGGGTGGCAACCACATACCCAGATAACATGATGCTACGCCTGCTATGATGCCCTGGTCAGCTGGGTGAAGCAATACAAATGCAACATCCATCCAGTAACCAAACCTCAGCACTTTTCCCTATGCCTTGTTGTTACAGGGTGCTGTAAACTGCAAGGGAATATCGGTTCACTGCACGGGACAGCCCTGGAGAGTCAGTTGCCTGCCTGTGGTTGATGGGTCTGCTCAGCCAGAAAGACTGGGACTGATCAACAATACTAAAATCTCTTCTTTAGGGTAGGCTAGTCTCATTATCCTTGGGTAAGGAAAATTCTGAATGCTAACCCGAGGCCTTAGGTTAGGGTTGGTGATGAGTGTGGGCACATGGCCACTGAACTTGCCCATGCTACTTGTTGGTGGCACATCACCAGTGATGGATCTAAGTGACACCCAGTATGCTTGCATTGCCAAGGACCATATTCCTGTCAAGTGAGTAGGCTCCCTTGCACCTCTTCCTCACCAATTTATTTCTGACAGTGTTGCATTAATACTGTACATCCTGCACATTACTGATGCAAACTTTACTAATATTACAAAGATACTGTACATACGAGAAAACAGTAAGGTGTAGCAGGCAAATAAATGACTACAGAAGTAGTGCAAAAAAGCCTCCTAAGTTGACAAGAGTATGGGCTAAAGGCTTCCAAAAAGGTAAATGTACTCTAAAAGCAAGCCTGTTAAGTATACAATATACTGTAAAAACATACATATAAACAAAAGTCCCTCTATCTTAGAAAAGATAAATGTCTCATACCTCTCAGTCTGTGATTTGTATCAAATGAAGTTCTATCTGATAATAACTGGAATAAAATACCCGTGTGTGAATCAGTCATGGGAGAGATAATGAAAGACCACTTTAAAATATTATTTGTACTGTACTCAGTTCAGTGGAAGTCTTTAAACATACTGACGTAAAAAAAAATTGTATTTTTCCTTAATACCAACTGGACCCTATTGTATGTTGAGGCTGGCCAGTGTTCCTGGGTTTTAACTGGTCAGGGAAGTGAAAGCTAAGATGAGGCTTGCCATGCATTAAAATTTAAAATGTTTTTCTTTTCTTGGCTTAATGAAAGGTCATGTTCAGCAATAGGTTGCAGGTTACTGTATAAGATATAGAGTACCTGTAATTCCTCTCCAACCATGGGCAACAGATTTCTGGAAAACATACTGGTTGGAAAAATCATGGTTGGTGAACATAACTTTTAGTGGGAAAAATTGGATTATATGAATGTAACTCTCTTAACAGGTGGTGACAGTTACTAACAGCACATATGTACAATCAAAGACAGTTATCTTCCCAGTTCCGACTAAAGAAAATTTACAACTGGCGAAATACAATGAAAACCCTAAATCTCTGCATGTTTCAAATGGTTGGAGATTTCTGCTATTTTGTCAAACTTTGGGAAGATACTCGTGTCTGTCTGTACAGTGCACTTCTGGTATTTGAAATATGCAATAATAAACAAGATTCTCCATAGGCTACTACAGACAACCATACACTCCAATGAATCATTGTTCAACAAATGCTGCAGACCTCAAATGAGGCACAATGAAAGTCTGCACAGGCCAAGCTGCAAGCCTAAAAAAAAAAACTAAAATTTACACTGATTATAAAACAATAACTTAGGGGAGGTAATTTTCCTTCGGTAGAATCAGCACAGCAGGGGTTAATAGAGGATATGGGGCTTGCAGAAATGTGGAGGTGGTGGTGGTGGTGATGGTGGTGAAGGTGAAGATGAAGGTGGTGGTGGTGGCGGTGGTGGTGGCGGTGGTGGTGGTGGCGGTAGCAGTGGTGGTGGTGGTGGTGGTGGTGGTATGGTGGTGCAGACATATTGAAGGTTAAATAGTCTAAATGTTTGTCAAGTTCAAAGAAATAACAACTACCACAATCTCTCACATTTTTTCGAACTTGATATTTCCACCACTGTACTTCAACCAAATACACTTAAATCACTGATTCTTCTGCTTACTTCAGCATTCAGACACAAGTCAATAACTTTTTCTTCAGCACAAATAGGTTTGGTCTTAAAAACACCACTCTTCAAAAACTATAGGCTAATGCACTCCCTATAATCCTAGTTACAAACACAACTACATACAGTATTTAGGCATGCCTTTTTTACATACATTTAATACTTCTATTCTGATCAACCATCATATACAGATCTTTACATTTCACATTTTTTTTCTTTCGCTAATTTTATTTTTGAAGTCTTAGGCAGTAAAACTTCTAGTTGTAAGGCAGCTTCCTTCTTTGTTGTATAAAACAATAAAACTCAGGGGAATAGGATGTCTAGTCCTAAACCTCCTTTCTTGTACTGCAGAAACTGTGAGGCAGCTTGCACCATAAACAGGTGGTGAGACTGATGGATTTGAGGGATCAGAGATAGGTTCTACCCAAGGAGTTAATCCCAGATGGTGAAGACCACTAACTCTCCATCCTATAGTCTCAGAACTCATTACCTCAAACCCATCTCAGGTTGCTCTACAGTACTGTACATGTTTCTTCCATATTGCGCCCTTTTCATCACTTTCAGTCAACCGAACCATGCCTATGTGTGTTTCTTCTGGGTAGAGTATAGGCAATCCTCATTATGTTATGAATGTGTTATTAAATGCAACTACTTTTCCCTTGTAAAAATGCCTGTTATACCATAACGTGGCCAAATTTTTTTCCTTTAGCAGCTAATTTCTCACAGCTCAGTGACAAAGTAAGACAATGCTAAGGCTTTATATCCTTTCCATAACACTTCTTTGTAATCAGCATCATAATCAGGTGTTAATCTTTTGTTACAATTTGGCATGCAAAATGTAGAGACGGCAATTTTACACCAGGCTGGAGTAAAAAGAGCATAGTACAGTACTGTATGAGTAAACCAAAAGAAACTGGAAAATCAGCTGCAGGGGTTGGAATGGAACTCTTACAGATAAATTTTCTTTAGCTAAGTTATTCTTGGAAAAAGAAATACATACTTACACACACACACATATATATATATATATATATATATATATATATATACAGTATATACTGGTATATACTCCTTTTTACAAGAAGTACTAAATCTACAAATAAAAAGCCATTTTCTGAATACTTACTATCTCAGATTATTGTAATGCTGGAACCACCATTATTCTAGACATTTATTGGAATGTTGTCTGTGCGATTTGTTTCCAGTAGGAATCTGCTCCACAGTTTGGGAAAATTTGGACGTATATTGATTTCTTCTGCTTTTCTATTCTTCTGCAATTCAAGCTCCATCCAACGCAGAAATGCCTCAGCAAGTTCCTGAAAAATAAGTTACATCAAATGTAAACTACAGGAATATCTATGAATAAGCTACAAATAAAGAATGAAAATGACAAAATTGGTGCATGATTTTTATGGAAGATATAATCATGTGTAAAATGATGGAAGAGAGTGACGTGGATAGCTGAAAGTGTGATGTGTGTATGAATGTGTAAACTCTTGTTCACTGCATACTGGGTACGTAATATGATTATATGGTTACCCCCAGCATTGTGAATGGGGTTCTAAGCTACAGGGAGTTACCAGGTTTGTCACTCAGCAAAGAGTCACCTAAAGACAGTATCAGATCTAGCAAGTGGATGATGGGGGCCCCCACTTACCACCAAAGTTATATTAAAAAAAAAAAAAAAAAAAAAAAGGTGGGGATATTGCTAAGACAGAAAAAATTAGTGAAATAATGGAGAAACAGATTCAGGTCCCTTATCCCTGAGGTCACACTCTGCACCCCCTCCAAACCAATCATGTTTACAGCAGCTCTACTCTCTCTATTCCCATTCATCAAGCTTTCAAAACATTCTTTCCATCTGGTCCTTACTTCATCCCCATGGATTAATAATCTATCATTTACAGCCTTCACACTTTCACATTTCTTTCCACCGTCACTTCTACATTTCTGCACCTCTTTCCAGAATTACTTCCTATTTTCAGAGTAGTTTGCAATAATTTTTCTTCCTAGATCATCATTTACCTCCTTCTTTTTCCCTCTTCACTAGTCTCTTTATGTGCTTCTTGCTCTCAATATATTCAGTTCTTATTTCAATTGAATCCCTGTCCTGTAACCACTCAACCACTTCTTCTTCTTTTCCTCCACTGCTCCCTTAACCTCTTCATCCCACCATGCCTTAACTTTCTTCTTTGTTGTTACTCTTGCCACACCACACACTGCTCTAGCATTCCTAACTAAGAAATCCCTATATGCATTCCACAGGCTGTCCAGATCCATTTCATTTCATTTCACTGATTCTAACTCCTCCCCTAGTTTGATCCTGTATTCATCTCCCATTTCTTTGATCCTCAGCTTCTCGACTTTCAGTCTATCTCCCTGACTGCTCCTCTCTCTCCTAGTCCATCTCACTCCTCTCAGCTTGATCTTGCATACCACAATCATATGATCTGACAGACCTCCACATCGTCCTCTCACGGCCCTCGTTCCAGCAACCAACTCATATACATATGTGGTACATCAACAAATAAATGAACGTTATCTGAAGAATATAACAATCTTTACAGTTGTTTACAGCAACACATTTCTATAAGCCAAAAAAAAAATATATATATATATTTTTTTTCCTTACCTTCCAGCCACTTAAATAACAGTCTGGAAACTTCAGCCAGTTTTGAAGATCTCTAAATCTGTTGTGGACAGCCTCAATATGACAGTCCAGCTCCCAAGTTCTCTGCTTCATTATGTTTCCAAAACAGTACACTGCTTTTTCCCGAAGAGCTCTACTGGCTATATACCAAAGAGTCTTTGACTTTACAAGGCCAATTGTGTCCTCCTTATCATTCAGGAAATACAATACATCTCCTTCCTTGTATAATTCACATCTGACCTGGTGGAATGAATGGGTTAAAAAGAGTTGTTACATCAAAATTTAATTCCTTCACTCTGATAATGTATGGTACATTTTATCTTATTATGGCTACTACTAGATTATTTTATTCAGCTAAAGAATACCAACAAGTGATAAATGCTGTATCCAGCCATTCCAATTCAGTCTCTCCTAAGCTGAATATAATAATCTGGAGATGGTAAGAGTAACAACAATTATGTAACTAGATTTAAGGGGTAAAATATATTATTGCATAAGTGGTGGGTGGGGGCGTTCACCATCCACTCACTCGATGTAGTGCTGCTCTCAGTTGCCTGTCCCTTCCTCTCTTCCCTTCCTTTCTCTTCCGTCAATCAATCTTTCATTCTTTCCTCTTCCTTCTGTCTGCAGGTGACTTTACATTAAGTGACAAGCCAAATGGCTTCCCGTGCACCAGGAAACCATTTACTATGCTGAGTAGTAACCATATAACCAAATTATGGAACCTGGTGGTTTACTGGGTAATTAAGGCACTCCAATCTGACTGAGGCAGTGCACATTTATATCCTAGCGATGGCTGGGGTCTATTTGCTCACATAATGCCATTCAGGGATAAGCGAGGCTGGTCACTCTCATCTTAACTGTCAGAACCAACTTGCTTAGCCCTGGGCTCCTACGCTCCTCATGGGGCAACACTCGATTAGATGATGATGATGATGATGATGATGTAAAATATTCTATGAACAATCAGATACTAATAAGTGGATTCAATTTTTTTTTTTTTTTTCTTAGTACCAACATTAGTTTCTCTCATTCCCTCCACTCTAGTTCCTCAGCCTTGGATAATCCCCTCCCATTATAAAATGATCATCTCTACTATCGTACTGTGTCAGGGTGAATTTAACTTCCATTGTTAACACTGGTAATTCTTGTACAATCAGTATTTAATATACCTAATGATGATCAGTGTGTGTTTATGTATGTGTAGGATGGTGGTACAACTTTCAGTAAGGCCATAGAAAGGAATTCTTAAAATTTCTGGAGGTCTTCCTCCACATTAGCCATGTAACAACATAGCTTGTGGGATCGTTTACATGGATGTTATCTACATGGGGAACTTAACTACCATATTATGTGCATAAAACATGGGGCCACTGTAATGAATAAGGATGGATGTTCAGAGGATGAAGTGCATGCAAAAGCACAGCAAGGAAGAAAGGTTACTGGTTCACTGAAAGCTGTGATAAGAGAATGGAAAAGAATGAAGAAGAAGAAGAAAAAACAAAACAAAAAAACAAAAGGCTGCTGCATGAGAGTATAGTAACCCCCACTCAAACATAATGAAGCGAAGAATTGGCTTTGTTAGACAGACACAAGTCAAGAATTAGAGCCATGGAATTGAGTTTTGAGAAAAGGATGTGCACTTCGAAAAACAGACAAATAAGGATGTGAAGTAGTGCTGTGGAGTTTATCTGAATGTGCTAGAGAGCAGTTAGAGAAATACTGTGAAAGAACTGGCCATGTGGAAAGGATGGACAGAGACTGACTAAGAGCGTGTATGTGAATGGGATGAAAGTGGGGATAGGGTGGAGATGTATACAAAGAGGGTGTCAATTGGAGTGAGGACAGTCAGATGGCAAGAGGACAGGGTGGCATGGAAGTACAGAAATATATCAAGATAGCAAAGCATGGAAAGCTGCCATCAGGTGAAAGATGTATACATTCTAGCATGGTAAATAATCACTGAACAAAAATGTTACATCTGTGAACTGGAGCCAAAACTTTGAGGTTGAATTGTGAGTGAATGGTCATTTGGTTCTTTCTCTGGGCATGCTGTTGACAATTCTCCCAGAATCGTATTTTTTCTTTCTCACTCGACCCTTTCTTGCCCTATTCTTAGGTGGAAAACAAAAGTCAGGAAGATAAAAATGACTGCTGATGCAGATGTATTACTATGAGAATATATGAGGCAATGCTGTACTGTTGGTGAATCTAGTGTAATCAGTATAACTAACCTTTTCTTTATGCTGTGAAAGTTCAGAAATGGGTATCTTAGTGTAGGAAGGGCAGGTGAATCCTAATGCCTCTAGAAAGTCAACTGAGTGATGTGGTGGCAATGCTGTTAGGCTGCTGTATTCAACATCACTGGCAGTTGGTGTTAAAGACAGCAAAATGAGCTGTGGTTTGTCCAAGTGGGAAAGGTTAATTATGTGCTGGTAGCTGGGCTGCAGAATCTCACACACAGCTGTGGTCCTGGTGTGGTGCAGGAGACTGTACAAAATATCACAGTTTGACTTGGCCATGGACTCCAACTGATCCCACACACTCCTGGCTACCACCTGTACAAATATAAACAAAAATGTAAGCTACATTATATATCTATATCTATATATCTATATCTATCTATCTATTTATGTATATACAGTACATATATTACAAGCATACCCTGATTTACGATACCCCTAGATGCCATACCCCAGAATAGTGATGGGGTAGATATACCACCCTACCCCGAGCTTTGTGATGGGTTTTGCTTTTTTTTTTTATTGATTTTGATGACATTAAAAAAAAATAAATTGTGTTTAGACTGGTTTACAAACTGTTTTTAGACTTATATTAATGTGTTTTAGTAACAGGTGGAGTGGACGTTGTCATTTGGGGTATGGATTCTTGCCCATCGATGAAGTACAAAACAGTATGGACAACTAGGCGACTCAACATAGAATATTCGTGTTTGACCACTGAATTGTCATCTAACTTATCATGGAGTAAATAATAATAATTCTACATAAATACTGATAACTCTGAAAACCTTAGAGAGTAAATATTTCATGCACTGATGAAAACTGTGAC
Organism: Coenobita brevimanus; assembly: GCF_032717465.1. NCBI lineage: Eukaryota > Metazoa > Arthropoda > Malacostraca > Decapoda > Coenobitidae > Coenobita > Coenobita brevimanus. The sequence continues at coordinate 35,261,113 of NC_137039.1, forward strand.
ATCGATAATTCATGCGTTTACATTAGGGCTGTTCAAGGAAAAACGCTTTGAAAATACAAAGGAACTTCTAAATAAATGTTGGAGAATAAGAGAGAGGAAAATAAAGCTCAGCAACCAGAACAGTTGCCAAAATGACATAAACAGGGGCCGTTGAAAAGGCTATCCCAATCACATCAACGATCAATAACTCATGTGTTTACATTCAGGTTATGCAAGGGAAAACGCTTTGAAAATACAAAGGAATATCTAAATAAATGTTGGAAAATAAGAGAGAAGAAAATAAAGGAGCTCAGCAACCAGTACAGCAGCTAACGCGACATGAAGAGGGGCTGTTGAAAAGGTCTTCCCGATCACAATATCAATGTGATAATACACATGTACAGTGGGTAGACAGAATGAAGAACAGCACCATTAGCTATGACTGCTCCCCTATCTAGCTAATGTTCATTTAAGCTATCCTGAGCAATCTACATGTGCACATTTAATGAGAAAGGAGGGGAGGGGAGTGGAGGGAATCAATTTCACCTCCAGCAATTTGGCAGTGGGTCAAAAGGAAAAGATATAATAATACTGTACATAATGCAGGAGGTAAGATGAGAGCAAGGAATAAAACCTCCAATTTCAGTAAGCCATTACATGGGCCAAGCTACCACATTTGCCAAAATGACAAAACCTCTGATAAGTGATCCTCTATACATGATACAGATGCTCATACTGTAGTTTTCTCCTGACTTGCTAGAAAGTGCAACCTTCAAGACTCAAAACAATGGGTAACTATGAGAGAATTACACTCAACTACATAACTAAAGAAATATTCCCAATCCAAGATTTATTATGGTGTCAAAACAGTGCTCTTAGCTGTCTTGCTTAATAAAAACTGTACACATTAAATCACAGTACTGCTGAACAGTGTTAACTAGAATTACTCTCATTCTGGATATTCTTTATAAAAAAAAAAAAAGGCCACACAGAAATGGAAAATCTGATGACTAGTCTGATAAACTTCTCTAACCTTTAATCAGATTAACCTCTCTTACCTTAACTCAGACACATGTAAACCTCTCTTACCTTGGCAACATGATAGCGGTCTCCTTCATACAAATCTATGTCTTCCTTCTTCCTGGTCAAAAGGTGAACATTTTTGCTACCAGTTATAAGAAATAACTCTCCATTTATAAACCTGCAACAAAGTTCAGTACACTATTAAACACCGTTTTAAGTCATATATGGAATTATGAGTCCTTCTACATTAACAACTAACTAGAGTGAAAACTCTGAAGCGTGGGACAGATTTACTATGGTGGGGGATATAAATGGTAATGAGGTTCAAGTGTATTGGGAGGTGTTGCTGATTAACTTACTGAAGTGTCTTTCTGCAAGGTTTACACTTGCATCAACAATTAGGGATCACTGACCATGCTGGCATGTTAGGTACCTTTACTTAATGGAAGCTCTCCATGTACTACGATCTTGAGTCATTTCCTTGTTCAGTCCCCTAGCCCATGGATCTTCATGCTAAGCCTCAACCCATATTTTTCTCAGTCTGTCACTTAACATTCTTCCCTCCACATTCACAACTGCGACCATTCTCACCAGTCATTGTTTTCTCTCTCTTCACCATGTCCAGACCACTTCATTATACTAGTTTGAATAACTTTTCTGATATTTCTTCTGGCAAATCAGGTGAAGGGGGATAATGTGGATATTATAGGTGAGCAGTGTGTGAAGAATGATGAAGGATGGGTAGTGATGAACAGTGGGGATATTAAATATGCATGGAGAGAGCATTATAGCCAGTTGTTGAAAAAGGAGTTTAACTGGAGCAGAGAAGGTTTGGAGCCTGCAGATCCAGTGTTTGGCCCTTGGCCTTTGACTGACGCTGTTACTATGAATGAGGCAATAGGCAGGATGCAGGTGGGGAAGGCAGCAGGTGTGTCTGGGTTGACTGCTGAAATGCTGAAAGCCTCAGGAAATGTAGGAGCGAAGTTAGTCACTGACCTGATAAATACGATTATATATGAGTGTGTTGTCCCATACGATTGGCTGAAGAGTGTAATTGTAAATGTGTACAAGGGGAAGGGTGATGCCCTGGAAAGGGTAAATTATGGAGGTATAAAGCTTTTAGATTAGATAATGAATGTAATGGAGAGAGTTCTAGAAGGTATGATTTGAGAAAGAGTGAATATTGACGAGATGCAGTTTGAGCTTATGCCAGGCAAAGGGAACAGTGATGCCATATTCATTGTTTGACAGCTTCAGGAAAAATATATAGGAAAGAAAAGGGAACTGTACTTTGTTTATGTTGATATGGAGCAGGCCTTTGACAGAGTCCCTGGAGAGGTGGTGAAGTGGGCAATGAGAAAGCTTGGGATGGAGGAGTGGTTGGTTAGGGTGGTTATGGCCATGTAAGTGGGTGCTCGCACCCAAGTAAGAGTGAATGGAGATTTGAGATATGAGTTTTCCATGAATGCTGGTGTGCATCAGGGGTCAGTTTTGAGTCCCTTGTTGTTTATCATGGTACCTGAAGCTCTCTCACGTGACTTCAGAAAAGGACTCCCACGGGAGATGTTGTATGCTGATGATTTGGTGGGGACTGCAGAGAATGAAAGGGAGGTGGAGGAAAGATTTAGGAAGTGGAGAGATGGTATGGGACACAAGGGCTTAGGAGTATATGCAGATAAAACAGAAGTGATGATATCAAGGGCTGGTGGCGGTACTGTCAAAGATGAGGGAGAGTGGCCATGTGCACTTCCCAGAAGGGTGTGGGAAGTAATTCCATCTTGTGCAGTGTTTATGATAAGTGGGTGTATAAGAGATGTAGTGGTATTAGAGGTAGACTGCGAGATAATGCTGATTTTATGTGTGCACCATGCCAGGGAGAGCAGGTGGAGATTGTCAGGCATGAATGGATTGAACTTGCTGGTGAGTCTCGGATGTGTGGAAGAGTTTTGTTATTTGGGAGACAGGTTATGTGCTGGAGCTGGGGCTGAAGCTACATCTGTGGCTAGGGTGAGAAATGGTTGGAAAAATTTCAGGGAGCTGTTACCTCTCCTCACACTAAGAGGGCTCTCCCTACATGGTAAGGGATGCAGTATGTGTCAGGAGTGTAATACTGTATGGTAGTGAGACCTGGACAGTAAAGGAAAAGGATATTCACAGGCTCAAATGTACAGAAATGACAATGATTAGATGGATGTGCAGTGCATCCCTGAGTGCAAGGCCTGGGGAGGCTGGGTTTACAATGGAAGAATTGAGAGGTAGGATGGGACTGGAGTGTATTGGTGTTGTGATGAGGGGAGGTAGACTGAGGTGGTTTGGGCATGTGGAGAGGATGGCGGATAATAATTGGGTGCAGAAAGTTACAGGCACTAATACTGGGGGTAGGGTTGTGAAGGGTAGACCGAAAAAGATCTGGGACGAGGTCTAGTGTGACCTTAGGGTTAAGTGACTGAACAGGGAGGCTGCCATAGACCAAGCAGCATGGAGAGCCACTTTTAGGTGACCAAGGACGAAGCATGCAAGCATGTTGGAGCCTTCAAATATGACAACGAAACTAATTGAAACTTGTAGACGATGAGGTCAGCTCTAGAGATGTACTGATACCAAAATTTTGACCAATACCAATACCGATACCAGTGCATTGGAGACCAATCTATTAGGCTGTTGCCCATAATTGTGCAACTTTCTTTTTTTCAAGTTTGTCATTGAACTACCACTATGCACCATGTACTTAAAATAATATGATACTAAATAATTAGATATTACCAATACATTATTTTTCATCCCAATAAAACAACCAAATTCTATTTAACAACATAACTTCAAGTGAGTGATATACTACACACTAAATTCCTTTTAAATATCTGTAGCAACAGCAGAAAATCAGCCAATACCGATTTTGATACTCTAAAAATGGGCCGATACCACCGATACCAATACATAGGTACATCTCTAGTCAGCTCACTGAAGTGTTAAAAATACTGAATGGGTGACAACCTTGGCCAAAGAAAGTTGCTTAGCCTCAATATAAGTTCAACATGAAACCATGGTTGGGAGCTTGAAATTAAAAGACAACACCAGCATATGCGAAAACTTTTCAGACAAAAGATCTGGTCCACCTGAATGTTGTTAATACCACTACAGTAGAGCAGTTTAAAAGAAACCTTGACAGGGTCTTACACACAAAATAATGTGTGTGTAGTAGGTATACATTCCAAGGCAAACACAAAGTATCACCTCAGGATAGAACACAAGCTCTCTGATACTGGTACTAACTTTTCCTGGCACCTCTCCTTCTCTTTAAAGCCTTGCACCCATACTATTATGAATCCTTACCTAGGGCATTGAATTTAGTTCGGAGTTTTTCTTCTTCTAAGCCAGTTGCCATCCAAGGCCGAGTCCAGCCTACCCTATGGAACATACTGTAGTTGGGTAGAAGAAAAGTGTGTGTATGTGTAGTTGTCTCAGCCCAGATTTTGACTGTGTAAATATGGCTGAGCTCCACACCTTAAAGTGCTTTCCAAGGCCACCTATCAGGCTTTAGGCCCCATACCACTCCTGTGGCTTAACTCCCAGGGACCATGGTAGCCATTCACTTCCTACATAATGATGGTAATTTTAATCAGAGTGATGGTTATGTTAGAAGTACTTGTAGTGGTGATAATGATGGTGATTATAATGGCAGTTGTGAATGAATTAATGTTGGAGATGGTCAGTGTTATCATAAGTGATAACGTAATGATAGGGGTAGTGGTGACAACAATCTTGGTTTTAATGATAACACTGGTGGTAATCACTGCGGCAGTTTTGATGCTGGCAGTGTAGGTAGTGGTACCCGGTACTAATTAAAGTGGTAATGATGACAAGTGCCAGGAATTAAAGCACAGGTAATGTTAATGACAGTAAAGGTAATGGTGAGTGATGAGTGAGGTACTGTTACTGGTGGAAATGAATGCATTACCAGAGCTGATTGCACTATTGGTTGCAGAAAAAATATACTGTATATATACCAGGTATTTTACATTTTTTGTTCTTACCAACATTATTTTTTATACATTCACTCATAATACTGTATTATTAAGAAAATAATCATACCTTACACTGAAGTGTCCTGCTTCTCCATTAACTTTGGTCATTCCAATCACTTCTTTTGTTGCTTCAATTTCATTAATGAAGTATTCTTTCCACAATTCATTGCTGTGTGGTTGGTGGTCATCCTCATCTCCAATACCTCCAGTAAACTTTTTGTTGGCATATATCACCACATCCCACCAAGATTCTCTACCCATAACTTGCAATAATGTCAAACCACGTGGAACCTGAAAAGCACTTTGTTGTTATAATAACTTGTCAGACTAAACTGCCTGAGGTACAATAATAACATGATACATGAAAGATCAATCTATCTATCCATTGCCAGACACCTTAATCCCTTACACTGTACGGGGTGGCCACAAACAAATCGTCTCCACGTCACCCTGTCCCCCGCCATTTCCCCGCCCCGCTCCCAATTCACACCCCCCTCTCTCATATACCTCTTCACTCCATCCCTCCATCTCATTCTTGGCCTGAAAGATGTGGAGAGAATGGATGACAATAGAGTGGTGAAAAATGTATATCTAAGAGAATATGAAGGAGGGAGAAGGCGAGGTAGGCCAAGAAGAAGGTGGAGGGATATGGTGGATGAGTGTGTTGGAGAAAGGTATGGAAGTTGGTGAGGCTAAGGGACTAACAAGGGTCCGAGCTGCATGGATAAATTTTGTGCAGAGAAGTGCATAACCAGGGATTTGGCACCCTTTTTAACGTGACAGCATTTGGATTGGCTCTATCAGATAGGTAGCCATATGTCCGACATGTCGTAAAAATACCCCCGCTAATACCAATACACCAGTCCTGTATGAGACGGCCCTAGCATGTATTCAGTATGGATGGTGGGTGTTAGCGCCGAAGTGGTGACATGTAGAGGTGTGCGTACGTAGGAGGACTACTGGACCTTGAAAGCAGGCTGTGAAGCCTATGCCCAGAGTCGGTCACATAAAAAAAAAAAAAAAAAAAAAAAAAAAAAAATGTGAAGCTACAGAATGTGATGAAATTTTTTTGGCCTATCTGGTGGAGCCAGGATTTCGAGGGCTTGAATGATGAGCGAATGGAAGCGTGGCCCATTGAATTGGGCAAACTCTGGCTGTCTGGACGTTGCTACTCCTCACCCTGCCCCAGGGTGGGAAAGGAAGTCTGGATGATGATGATGATAATGATGACAATAATAATTCACATGGAAAAGGAGTTCAAGAGATGCAAGGACAGTGTAACATCAAATTCTATGTAGTGACATTGATTTTTCTTGTAATGCCCAGATAAACATTCTACAGTATTTCAAAGGACAACAACAACAATAACAACAACAATAATAATAATAATAATAATAACAATCAACTTCATCACCGTCATCCGGACCTCCTTTCCCACCCTAGGGCAGGATGAGAAGTAGCAGTGTACAAACAGCCCAAATTTGCCCAATCCAATGGGCCACGCTTCCGTTCACTCACCATTCAAGCCCCCTCTATCTGATACGCCGAAAACATTCACCACATTCTGTAGGTTCACATAAACGTATCCGATAGAGTCAATCTGGATGCTGTCACGTTAAAAAGGGGTGCCAAATCCCTGATTATGCGTTTCTCTTCACAATAATCATCCTGCCAGCTCGATCTCTTGTCAGTCCCTAGTCTCATCGACTTCCAAACCCCTCTTCTTCACATACTCATCCACCATATCCCTCCACCATCTCCTTGGCCTACCTCTCCTCCTCCCTCCTTCAAATTTGCTCAGACATACCTTCTTCACCACTCTATTATTATCCATTCTCTCCACATGACCATAACATCTCAGTACACTCTCTTCCATTCTGGTGTCCACAGACTTCCTCACTCCAAATTTTTCACGAATCCCATTACTTCGTATCTTATCCACTCCCTGTACTCCACATACATTCCTCAGCAGTCCCATCTCCACTGATCTCACTCATGACTTCATTTTCATGCCACACCATAGTCTCACATCCATATGTTAACACTGGCACTAACACTCCATAATAATAATAATAATAATAATAATAATAATAATCCATCCATCCATCCATCCATCATCCAATCCTATATTGCCCGATGAGAAGCGTAGGATCCTAGGGCTAGGCATTGCCATTTACGATGAAAGTGACCAGTCTCACTCATTCCTGAGTGGTGTTATGTGAGCAATAAACCCCAACCACTCCTTGGATACAAACCTATCTATCTATTGCCAGACGCCTCAATCCCGTTCGGGGTGGCCACAAACAAATTGCTTCCAAGTCGCCCTGTCCCTTGCCATTTTGCTGCCCTGCTTCAAACTCACACCCCCCTCTCTCACATACCTCTCCACCCTATCACTCCATCTCAACTTCGGCCTCCCCCTCCCTCTCTCCCCCTCTACCTCACTCACATACACTCTTTGTCAAGTCTTTCAAACAAGCCTACACAGGCTTAATCCAACTGGTGCACCACAATTACCCACTAAACCACCAGGCGCCATCATTTGGTTATATGCTTATCACCCAGAGTAGTACATGGTTTCCTAGTGTACAGGAAATAATAATAATAATAAAAATAAAATGATTGGTTACCTACAATATAACAAAGCTGCACCATTTGTCATTACAGTAGAAGTAGGAAAGAATTTAACTCGAGCACTTGAGCAGATGTCTAGTCAAACTGATATTATATGGACACTGAAAATTTACACTAATGTTGGTGAAATGGTCTAGATAGTAAACTGTGCATACATTAATACCGTGGTGGGAGAGGGATTACTGTACATTATTTTGAAGAACTAAAGTACAGTAATATCAATAAAATCTCCATCTGATACCTTTTGTCGAATATCAGGGTTTGTATTGTAGATTTCATCATCAGGGCCGTATCCACCATCAACCTTAATGTCATGCAGGACTGCAGAGTACCCTGACTGAAGAATGTTGGCAGGAACTGAAGAACTTGTTATTTTCACCAGTTTTTGTTCTTTTTTTTGTTCTGCAAATTTATACAACCTAAAAAAAAAAAAGCACATTACAATAATTCCCAGTTATTCATAATTGCCATTCCTTGCATCAGATTATTCTTGCCTATATGTGTTTCTTATCCTTTTTACTCTAACCTGAACTGAAACTGCCCTCTTCCCACCACAACTGCTGAGTTGTATTAACAGATTATACAATAGCAATACTAGTCATGAAGCAGTGCTATGACAAGGAAGTGAAATAATCTGCAAAAGAGCGAAACTGTCAGCCAGGTTAGTGTAAAATGGGTATTGTTTTCATTTTTAGTAACAAATTACCTTGTACTCATTTATTTTCAAATATGTGCTTGAATTCATGAAATTTTTGGATTTATTAAACCAGGCTTTCCCCAAATCAATTCAATATAACGAGATTCTACTGTATAACACGGAGTGGAGGGGAGGGAAAGTCCAAAGTCTGTATATGCAATTAATCATATACCGTACCATACCAGTTCATCATAAAACAAGGGTCTGCTGTACTGACATTAGTACCAGATTAACTGTTCCTACTGTTAAATGTGCTAGAACATTTTCTAGCAACCACTGTCTAGAAAGCAACATATTAAAGGGCCCATGCATCATACTTACTCAGCAGCATCAAAATTTTTCATTTCCTGAGAGACTAATCTCTCAAAAGCAATCATAAAAGTGTTGGGGAGAGGTTTTCCATATTTCTCTTGATACACAGCATTCATTTCCCTTCTCAGAGTCTCCATGGGAAGCACTGTCATCTTCACCCCCTGTAATTATCAGTAATTAACATATCACTGACAAAAAGAAAAAGGAGGGGGAGGAAAGTGTAATGTCTGATTTGGACTACAGGGACAGGGAGATGGTTAACAATAAAACTTGTTAGCAAAAACATTAAATGTATGTGTACCAATATGGATGGGACTGAAAAAAAGTGGGAACACTAATGTATCTTACTTTCAATGAATCTCTGGACTTCAATTTCCTCATGAAAACTGATGCTGACCCTGAATACTCAATGTCTCAGATGATTCTGTGGAAATATTTGTATTTAAAGATTGTATAATTCATTCAGGACACCCAAATTCTGCAAAAATAACACGTCACTCGAGAGCACAAAGTTAGGTTTGTTGACGTCAGTGGACAATGGGTTAGTCTGCACCCGAACCTTATTCATCCCCAAATTGTTCAAGTAGATTGGGGTAGGGTAAATTGTCGGATTTGACTGAATTAGATTAGGTTAGGTTGTGTTAAGTAACAGTAAAGAAAAACGATTAGTGATACACTAACTGGTGCAGGGCTAAATCAACCTAAAAGTCTGATATAGCGCGTGGCCGCTTGCCATGGTTTGGGTGTAAAACTGGTGGTTTTATGGTTGATATCTCCAAATTTAAGCTATTCCACAAATTTGAAATGCAATTAAAATGATAATTACATCATATTTTATTGAGGAAAAAATAAAATTGCAAATATTATGCATGGGAGCTCTCCTGCAGTTTCACATAATAACAGTGGAAGATGGTGGTTATAACATTATCATCTACCTGTCTCCATTCTTCCATCTCAAAAATTGGGTGATAATGTAAAAACAGACAAGCAAACAAATTGCAGTACCCTGGAAGACCGTAACATCCCCTCAGATTTGCATAATACTGTCTCGGTAATGAACTACATAACATTTAAGCTGTGAAAAACATTCAAAATGATCCTATGAACCGTGGATGAAGGGATCGTTAATACATGAACAACATTTGAACATTACAATGAATGTCATATGGCACTTTATTATTCATTCAAGCGATACACCTCACTGACGCTGAACTTGCGTATGTCTGCGGCTACTTTTCTCTCGGTACGCAACTAGTTACAATTGTTCCCAAAAGGCTCTTATGCTATCAAAGCAGTACAAACGATTTTATCATATACCACGTACCTTCTGACGCAAAAAAACTTCGTGTCACACACCCTTACGTTTCATTAATTTCTACTTGATTAGCCCACTGCTGGGAAGTTCCATCGAGGTCAGCACCTTCCTCTTCGTAAATTGATAACAATTTTCACGTTTATCAAAAGGTAAACGTTTGTTAATGTTTGAATAGTGAGAAAAAAATTAACATATATCTTAATACTTTCCAGTGCCCAGGCCATACCTTTGTCAGCAATGAAAGCAAGCGCCTACTCAATACGTACAGCACGCAACTGACGAACAGTTCAACGGTTTGTTTACTTTCAGGAGCCATACGTATCGCCAATTTCCGTACGGTTCTACCATGGTGGAAAGTGGCATGGTTTCTACATTATTTTGTTCTGCTTACGTGTTAACTCATTCCATATTCATGGTGGTCTCAAAACCCCTTAACATGCCATTCACACGTTTGTTTTTTACTTTTTTAGGCCTTGGCACTTTTTTTAATGCCAACTTCAACGCTTACCTTATCATCAGAAAGGTACAATGAAGTTGTCAGTGCAGAGCGGACAAATTACTGATTGATCAAGTGGGTCTGCAGCAGGTCGAATAAAGCTGTGACCCACGTAAATCGACAGCCAAGGGACGTTACAACGAGGTGTCTGTCACCAACTCAGTCTCACCGTCCGTGTTCAGCTGGATAAGGTGATTGGAGACGAAATCCATTGTGCTGTCTGGTCTACAATTTCATTCCTATGGATGACCACATGGGAAGAGATCCATTGAAGACGTACCGGTATGGTCCAAGCATGAGAGAGAGAGAGAGATGCTATACGTACCTTACAAATGTTCTGTTCATATACGTTTACTCAAGGTCAAGAGATTACAGTATTTGTATCTATCGCGCGTCACTCGGTCCAGGTAACGGACCTCGCTATCTTTACACTTCCACTTTGATCTTAACCCTTTCTTCACTCAAGATTCTAAATGTAGTTCTGAAGTGCTTTTTTATTATTACCTCGTATTTTCAAGGAAGACTGAAAGCTTGACAGCACAAAACGCAGTGAGGATATGGAAACAATGCAGGTGGAGTTCAGTGGTGAGGCATTAAAGAGAAGGAAGGGAAACTGAGGCTATGAAAGTACAATAAAGGTTGGGACTCAAATGAAGGTACTAACAGAGTGAAGATAGGTTACCATAATGAAGGAATGAAAGCACAGTGAAGCCAGAGCAACAAAATGAAGGGAAGATTAGTAAAGACAGCAAGATAAGGTAACAAAATGAAGGAATGGGAGCATAATGAAGATAAGGTAACAAAATGAAGGAATGAAAGCATAGTGAAAATGGAGTAATAAAATGGAAGAGGGATAGATTTGTGAAAATAGCAAAACTGGGTGACAAAATGAAGAAATGAAAGCATAGTGAAGACAGGGTAAGAAAATGAAGGAATGAAGCATAAAAACTGGGCGACAAAATGAAGAAATGCAAGCACAGTGAAGGCAGGGTAAGAAAATGAAGGAATAAAAGGATAGTGAAGATTGGATAACAAAATGATGGAAGGAAAACTTAGTGAAGATAGCAAGATAGGGTAACAAAATGAAGGAATAAAAGTATGGTGAAAATGGGGCAACAAAATGAAGGAATGAATACGTAGTGAAGACTGGGCAATAAAATGAAGGACAGAAAGATTACTGATGATAGCAAGATGGGAGAACAAAATGATGAAATGAAAGCATGACGAAGATAGGGCAACAAAATGAAGGAAGGGAAGCACAGTAAAATACTGTATAGGGCAATATAATAAAGACAGGAATGCATAATGAAAATACATCCGTACAATGAAGATACTGAGAGATTAAAAACATGCATAGTGAAACTGTGAAATCACTAAATGAGGAAGAATGTTAAATTCTGGGGGAGACAATAAACCAATATCAAAAGGCAGAATATCAAAATCTTGGACCAAGGTCTTAAGGGCCCCATACACGGTCATTCGTGAATGCACAGTCACGGTGATTGTGCAGTCACTGGTTTTGGCCATACACTAGTAACGAGACTGCAATATTCAGTTATCCAAAGAGAAATACTTTGAAATGGTTTGGCCATGTGGAAAGGATGGAGAATGAGACACTGACTACCACACACACTCAGGATGGAGTTATTCCCTGCACCCTTCTAGCGAACTGCTCATCGCCATGCTGCTTCTGCTTTGACAATACCGCCACCAGCCCTAAATATCACCACTTTTATCACCATTTACTCTCAAACCCTTGTGTCCCATTCAGTCTCTTTGTTTCCTAAATCTTTCCTCCGTTTCCCTTTCATTCTCTGCAGTCAACACTAAGTCTTCAGCATACATCATCTCCCACAGGAGTCCATTTCTGAAGTCACGTGAGAGAGTTTCAAGCACCATAACAAGCACTAAGGAGCTCAAGACTGATCCTCGATGCATGTCAACATTCATGGAAAACTCATCACTCAAATTTCCATTCACTTTCAACTGGGTCTGAGCACCCACATACATTGCCATAACCACTCTAACCAGCCACTCCCCAATCCCAAGCTTTCTCATTGCCTACTTCACCACCTCCCTAAGAACTATGTCAAAGGCCTTCTCCAAATCAACAAAAACAAAGTACAGTACAGCTTCCTTTTCTTTCCTACATATTTTCCCTGAAGCTATCAGACAATGAATATGACATCAGTGGTCTCAGCCTGGCATAAACCCAAACTGTATCACCAGTTTATAAAAACATCAATTTAAAAACCCTATATAAATATTCATATCCTGAATTCAGAACTACAATCATCTTGTTCCCAGCATTTTCATTAGAGTTAGACTAACGAGGAGTCTATGAAAGCGAGGTGGTGAAGGAGACTTAAAATGAGACGGAAAGGTAAACATGAAAGAGCACGTAAGGAAGGGTGGTGGTGTATCAAGAGAAAAGGGGTTGTTGCCGAGAAGAGTTCGACATACTTCAAAGCTCTTTTGTCAAGGCCAATATCAAAATGCAGGGTAAAAAAAAAAAAAAAAAAAAAAAAAAAAAAAAAAAAAAAAAAAAATCCTGAATTAAAGGAATATACATTTTTGAAAATCATTATCCACCTGCATGCCATTAACCACAGAGGAATAATCAACAAAAGCTCTTACAGTACTATACTATAGTATGTGCAATAAACAATAGCTGTATATTTTACTGTAAAATACTGCACTCTGCTGTACTGCATGTATTTCATTTACTGCATGTCTAATTTTTCAGCATGAATTACTTTATGTACAATACAGTAATACAGGCACTGTATAATATACAGTACTATGATTTTTTTTTTTTTTTCAGGAAATCTCTTTTGGGGGTTGTTTTTTCTAAGTATGAATAGTTATACTTTACAATATAGGGTTTTTGTAGGGGTTTCATCCTCTGTTGTGGGGCTGAGGGGAGGGGGGGTAGTACAACATTTTAAAAATATATATAAATGCAGTCATGCGTTGCATACCATTCGACCTCACAACGTCCATTCACTTTAATGTCCAGGACCCATAAAAAAGAAAAAAAGAAAATCCAGAAAAAAAAAAATCTTAATTTGGGCTTTTTATACTATGTTGTTCTTTAAATTGTGGTAGGTGGGGGCACTCACCATCCACTCACTCAATGTAGTGCTGCTCTCGGGTGTCTGCCCTGTCCTCTCCTCCATCCTTCTTTCCTTCCATCTTCTTCTATCTTTCTTTCCTCGTCTTTCTGCCTACGGGTGACTTTACACTCCCTCTTCTGTCTTTCACTCCTTCATTCTTTCTTCTTTCTTCTGCCTATGGGTGACTCTACACTGAGTGACAAGCCAAATGGTTTCCTGTACACCAGGAAACTATTTACTATGCTGGGTGGTAACCATATAACCAAATTTTGGCGCCTGGTGGTTTAGTGGGTAATTATTGTGCTCCAATCGGATTGAGCCGATGAAGGTTTATATCCAAGGGGTAGTTGGGGTTTACTGCTCACATAATGCCACTCAGGGAGGAGTGAGGTTGGTCACTCTCAACTTAAATGTCAGGACCAACTGCCTGGCCCCGGGCTCCTACGCTCCTCAAGGGGCAACGTAGGATTGGATGATGGGTGGATGGATGGATGTACTTTAAAAGTACCGGGTAATATACAGTACAGCATACAGTATACCATTATATACCATCCATCATCCAATCCCATGTTGTCCTGTGAGAAACGCAGGAACCCGGAGCTAGGCAAGTTGCTCATGACATTTAAGATCACAGTGACCAGCCTCACTCATCCCTGAGTGGCATTACATGAGCAATAAATCCCAACCAACCCTTGGATACAAACCTACAAAGGCTCAATCCAACTGGCACCTTAATTACCCACTAAACCACTAGGCACCATAATATGGTTACTGTATATGGTTTCCAGCCACCATAGTCAATGATTTCCTGGTGTACAGGAAACCATTTGGCTTGTCACTCAGTGTAGAGTTACCCACAGGCAGAAGGAAGAGGAAAGAATGAAGGAAAGAAAGACAGAACAGGGAGTGTAAAGTCACCTGTAGGCAGAAGAAAGAGGAATGAGTAAAGAAAAGACAGAAAAGGAGGGATGGAAGAGAGGAAAGGGCAGACACCCAAAGCAGCACTACAATGAGTGAGTGGATGGTGAGCACCCCCACCTACCACTCTACCCTGCCCATCAAATAGGCCTATACAGTATACCAGTGGAGCAATCCATAACACATTCCACATTAAGATACATATACCTGTATGTACTACATAGTACAGTGCATAAGTTACAGTGGTTGTTTAACGTCCAGATCGCTTTAACATCCAATTTTTCAAAACATATCGTGAATGCTAAGTGGTGCATTGCTGTATAGGCATTATTTGATATGGTTTTGGCTAAATTATGATGGACCATTGGGGTATTACTGTATATAAGTTATGATTTACAAAATGGGCAGTATTCTCTTTTTAGAGGTTATGGACGTGGTCATCCCATTCACCACACAAATATCTTACCTCAAGATATTGCAATACTTGCAATCAGGGGGGCACCCAAGGGGGGGAGGGCCCTGGGCCCGGGCCCCCCCCTTAGCTCTCTGGGTCCTTTAAAAATTTATACATATTTATTTCGATAACAGCAAAACATGAAAAATTGGTAAGTACAAAACAAAGAGTAACACATAAGCCAGCAGCTCTCTGACTCTAAACCTGCATGTGACCTCCCAGTAATTATCGGATTACCTGACCTCACCTCACTACGGCCCCCCCCCCCCCTAGAAAATTCCTGGGTGCGCCCCTGCTTGCAATGAAGAAACACTACAAACTCATTTCACATGCAGGGCAATACAACATCCTGATTAGAACACTGCACAGTACTTCAAGCTCCCACTCCCAACATCCACCAATGAGAAGTATCCTTAAAAATAGCTGATTAAGTACACCTAGCTAGGCTTTAATCATGAAATCTCCCAGCCCTCGTCAGCTACCAGCTTTGATTTAGGTTGGATGGAATCAGAGATGACACACGCCCTGCCCGTCAAATAGGTCCCTAGAGTATACCACACTTAATAAAGCAATCCATAACACATTCCACACTAAGATACAGACACCACATCAACCTGTAGGACAATCCTAAAGAGGCATCTGCTTAACTGCAAACAATGGGTCTGCTTGGTCAGACTGACCAGGGATAAGCATCATCATCATCAAAATTTCTATAAGTGCTCTATTCTCTATGACACATACACTGCACACAGCAGCATAAGCTAACAAATTTTATGCTCCTCACAGACACTATAAAGCATTTCGAGCTATTTAAAAAAAAAAAAAAAAAAAGAGCTCTCTTCATGCACTACAAGCACTGTACAGTATACCTTTAAATAACTACTTATGCACACTCCAGCATATAATTACAAACACTATGCTCCCCTAAGATAAACACTGTGCTCTAAAGATCACTCTAAGCATACCTTAAATATACAGGCAGGCCTAGCTATATGTTTGCATGCTGTGCGACAAAATGCAATAACGACGAACTACAAGTTAGGCCCACTTTCACGATAACGATGGCAAAATTCACTGGAACAATAACTGTTGTAGCTGCGTAAAACAATCCTGTGCATGCACATGCCTCCTGCTCCCATGCAAGCCAACAGTCAGTTGTCTGAATCAAAATGGTCACTGTGATCAACTCCCTTTTGTTCCCTTTCATATGTGCAAGGCCCCTGAAAGACCAATGCAATCACCAAATACCAATGAAAGTGTGTAACATATAGTGCAGTGTGTTATTAAGTGAAGTGGTAATTTTTTTGTGTGAAATACTGAAATTTGTGACCTCATAATCATGTCTGGCAAGGATGCCACCCCTACTGGAAAGCATGGTGCTGCGGAGGGGTGACAAGGGCAAGCCCCTCCCCCCTTTAAAATATAGTTACATGCTCATAGGCCTCCTCCCTATCCCCACTGAGTCCACATTATATCAACATTGCTATACTGTACAATAAACCAATATGTGATGTTTTCACTTGATGCATTATCACCATAGCAGGGCATTGTGACTACAAACAAACAAACAAACAAACAAACAAACACACGCACGCACGCACGCACACGCACACACACACACACACACACACACACACACACACACAAAATCTAGTTGACTCTAACAGATAGCTAAAGATGACTAAGAAAAGAGGATGTTTGGCAGAATAAAAAGAAAATATTAAGTGATTTCAATAAAAAAGGTCCTCAGTTCAATTAAATTATATCTTATACAGTGATATACAGTATCTCTCGTGCTTTACAATTATTGACAAGGTAGTAACATGAAAATACTACATCATACAATGTTTACATGTCTTCATAATTTCATATAATAATCACAGTTGGTGGCAGCAAAATACAAATTAAAAAAGTGTCCAATTATCAAACTCCACTTAGGTAAATATTATATATGCATATAGTAAGTTTCAAATTTACAGAATGATCACTCTCTCACCATTATTTTCCCCTAAGTATTCAAAAATAAGGTCCTTAAAACAAAAAAGGCATCTGTGTGGGAAACCTATGATACATTAGTAGGCAAACAAGAGAGTAACAAGCAGATGCACAAGGCTAGGTCAGCTCCTACTGGTGGTGTCTGGCGGCTACCACTAGCTCCACTCCAAACAGCTGTATATCAGTAAAAACTGGGAACTAATCAGTTTTTCATACAAAAACTTACTAAGTCACAACAATGGTCGTTACAGCTCGGCAGCAGCACACGGCTCACAGACAATAAGCAGGACTGAGAGCGTAATGATCATGGTTACCTTAAGTACACCTTCTGGCTGTAACACTGCCTCCTGACCAAGATGCACCATCACAGTTATAGTCCATTTGTTTTCACCTGACAGAACTTGGCCACTCCCACAACTTGAATGTTAATTTGTGGTTGCAAGAAATTCGATGAGCGTTAGTTGTACGATAGGAATGAGTCTCCTTGGTTACTAATCAAACTGACCCAACAATCTGACTACACTTGGCCATCAACTGAGCTGAAAAGGGTTAAGGATCTTCATCAGGCTAGAACAAATGGGCTATAGTGTACCATCAGTATCAATATGACCAAGATGCTCGTAATAGAAGAGTTGCATTACTCCCGAGCACAAAAAAAGATGCTCAGTGAACTGGTGCAGGGTGTGACTTGAAATGCTGGTCAGCAAAGATTTAAGTCAATTTAAACTAATGATGGAATACCAAAAGTTATTAAGATATGGATTCTTAAATGGCTACTCTTATCAAACCATGGCATTGGTATTAAAGATTCTAAGTTGACAGTCTATAGAATCTGATTAACTGACCATGGAGACAAAACACAAAGTTCTGAACTTCACCCATTTAACTTTTCACAAAAATTCTTACTGGTAAATTTTCCTCCCTTTGTAGGCCATACCTAAACCCTAAAATAAAGCTTCACTAAAGACGGAGATGACTTCTTCAGACAATACAACACCTCACCATAGAAAGGGAGTACAGCTTACTTGGTGTTGGCACTTGAGTTAAGAGAAGTGGTGCTTTGCTCCCTATATGGTCAAAATGTGTTTATTACAAGGGCAAACCAATGCAATATGATACAGTGCCATGTTTGTAATCCATCAGCTATTTCATAGGCAGTTGCTGCCTGGTAAGGCTGTAATAAACTTCAGGCTAAATCAGCTTCTACTTATGCTTGACTAGTCACATGTGAAGTCTTCAGTACATTCACAGTACAATTTTTATGAGTAAATACTGAATTAAGCACATTCTTGAAAGTGTATTTATGAAATAGATATTAAAGTGTATAAAATAGGATACATAAGGACAGATATTTAAAGAATACCACACATACGATCTATTTTCGGCTTCTGGAAAAAAAAAAATCCAATAGTGAATCTGTAGGTCATTTTCTAATTATGATGATGCAAAAATACAGCTATATATTTTCATTCAATAACTGTTAATGCGTACACGTTCTCTACATACCGCACTCTGAAGTTCACTAATTCCAACTCAGCCAGTTGCATATCCACTTCACCACCCCATCAGTTCAGCCATGACACTGTGGCTGCCAGTCCCACAACACAGAGCAGCATAAAACTAGGGTCCTGGCATTCACTTTGAGCAGAAGGAATATTCTTCCTGCAGTTATAAATTACTATCACTTATGTACACTCAACTATTATTTTTCAAGACAGTTGCAATATTTACTAATAGGAATTTTGATGTATAGTACAAATTATTTCTTAAGTTCATATAATCTCAATTTGACCTACAGGAGTAGGTGTTGAGAATCTTATGTAGTTACTTGGGTACCAGAAAAAAGTTACAGCAATTCTTCTGGTGTGACCTTTGACTTACTTCATCATTGGTTACTATCAGTTCACTTAACTTGATGCTTCACTTCACAAACACTTAGTCTCAAATGCTTGTATATGCTTGTATATATATATATATATATATATATATATATATATATATATATATTATAAATGTCACTAAGCATCCGAACTTAATTTTCTGGGACACTATCCTGCCCCGACAGTTGTGGATTTTGAGTCACTTGGGAAGAAGGAGAGGTTTTACTGGATCCGCCCGGGTTTGAGGTGGTGGCGGTAGTAGTGGTAACGGTGGTGGTGGTGGCAGCAGTGGTAGGGGAGAGAGAGGTAGTGGAGGTGGAGGTGGTGGGTGTGGTTTGCTGGCCTCCACAGCTGTTGGTGCTGATTGTTGTTCCACCAATGCCACTTGTGGATATAGTAGTTGTGGTTGTTGTCATGGTGGTGCTAATATTTCCACTACTAACTTCTCCATTGCCACCACCAGTCCCACTGCTGATGCTAACTGTCACTGACCCTCCACTGCAAGCAACATTTTGAATAGTGAATACTAGAGTACAGTAATAATGGTCATCCAAACTGACAAAGTAACTACAATACAGTACAATATATAGACACTCTTTGTGTAATTAATTTTCTTCACCAAAGTTTTTTTACATACTGTAATAAAGTCAGGTGATGTATGTAGGGAAAAACTATATGTAAATTTCCATGTTCAATTCCCATTATCATTGCCCTCCACAACTGCCTTAACCTAATATTGCTCATTGGTAGTGACAGGCCGTTATCAAGGTACTCACATCAACGTTTGTCACCTACTGACACCAATGTCCAAGTACATGGCCAGCAAAAATCACCACTGACTGGCAGCCATGTTTGCATATACTTTATCAGCTTTACTCCATTCTCAACAGTTTAATTCAAAGGGTAATGGTACACAATTAAATACCATACTTCATTTATAAGTAATAACTGTAACACAATATCTTTTATGGTTTGAGGGTTGAACGAGATGTCGATTAATATTTTTAAACAAACGCTTGCTATGCATGTTCTGACCACATCCTGATGTTTAGTGTCTGTCTCCACTCACATACTGTATTAGTCCACTCCACAACTGCTTTGAATTTCTTACCTTTCAGCATAATGTAACTGCTTGCACAATGCCATCACTAATATCATATGTACTAAAAACTGTGCTGCTCATTACCCCAAAAATGTTCAATATTCAAACATCCATATATTTCAGGTCATTAATTAGTCACCCCTCTGCTTTTTGCTTAAAGATTTGGTCTAAAATAATCAACTTACACATGAATATCTACAGGTGATCCCTTTCATAAAATATTTTCAGTATATGATTTACTATCTAGCTACAAGATCATTGGTTTTCTTCCCTATTTTCATTATACACTTATATGATCAGTGAATCTGTCAGCACTGAATTTCTGCTTGTTTACGTTATACAGCCAATGTATCTCTACCAAGTGGCTTGGGCTGTCTGATAGAGATTGTATGTAGGATGAGAAGTGCTTGTAAGTGTAATTGTAGTGTTGGAGTGGCTTTGGATGTGTGTGTAGTCTGTGAATCGGCCCACGAGAGCCGACTGGGTGCAAGCATACTTTATAGTATGCGACACTGGTTCATCCACAGCACCCCTGATGTCCGCCAATGCAGTACGTGGCCAGAAGAACGCTTCCAAAGTCTATTACCCTGGTGCGGCGCGAACCCTTGTTCGTCAGTGTACGAAAACGCACACTTTACCACTGTACCAGAGGCTCCTACATATATATATATGGGTCTGGTTAGTACTTGGATGGGTGACCGCCTGGGAACACCAGATGCTGTTGGCATCCCTACGTGTCAAGTGGGGTTGGTGGAGGATTAGTGCCCCTCCCTGTAAAACAATTAACTCTAAGCCCTTGGCCACCCCGTCTGGGATACATGGCGTCTGGCAATGAAAAACATTTTATGCATCATCATCAACACGCAGTGTTGCTTCCTAATTGCAAGATGGCCAACCTACACTCACACTATAGTGCAAATGTAGCTTGGAAATAAGCCCCCCCTACTCCACTTCCTACCAATGCTCACCCTCTCTCACATGCTGCTCTTGCTATACACCCCACCCACTTAGTCAATGTTGACCAAATCTTCCAATGTTTGGTTGCTCTTGTAAGAAATATTACAATTACAGACAGTTCACAACTTGTTTATGTACTTTTTAAGGTATGTATAAAATTTTACAAGGAACAATTTAGTTCAAAATCACATCACTCCAACACCAGGAAGCAAAGTCAACTACCACCACCAGTTTTACCATACAGGGAGTGCAACCAATCACTGTCCTGCATATTACAATATATCATCATCATCCAGACCTCCTTTCCCACCCTAGGACAGGGTGAGGAGTAGCAGTGTCCAGACAGCCCAAATTTGCCCAATCCAATGAGCCACGCTTCCATTCACTCGTCATTCGAGCTCCAGGAATCCTGGCTCTATCTGTTATGCCAAAAACATTCACCACATTCTAAAGCTTCACATAAATGTATCCGATAGTCAATCCAGACACTGTCACGTTCAAAAGGGGTGACAAATCCCTGATCATGCACTTCTCCTCACAATATTCATCCAGCCAGCTTGATCTCTTGCCAGTTCCCTAGCCTCACCGACTTCCAAACTTCTCCTCACACACTCATCCACCTTCTCCTTGACCTACCTCACCTCCTCCCTCCTTCAAATTTATTCAGATATACCTTTTTCACCACTCCATTGTTATCCATTCTCTCCACATGACCATACCATCCCGGTACACTCTCTTCGATTCTGGTGTCCACAGACTTTCTCATTCCACATCTTTCACAAATCCTATTATTTCATATCCTATCCACTCTCTGTATTCCACATACACTCCTCAGCAGTCTCATCTCCACTGCTCTCACTCTTGACTTTTAATTTTCATGCCACACCATAGTCTCACACCCAAATGTTAAAGATGGCACTAACACTCCTTCGTGTAAGCCTCGTGCAGCTGCAACACTCAAGCCTCTGTTTCTTATCACGGCCTTCATTGCACCAGTTACTTTCCTTCCTTTACTAAACTTTCCACTTCTTTTGCACATTTTCCTCTCTTTTCTATCACTGAACCCAGATATTCGAACTCTCTCACCAACCCAGTCTCTCTCCTTGCACTGGAACATCACACTGGGAGTCACCTTCTCTCTCAATAACCATCATTTTATTCTTTTCTACGTTTACTCTCAAGGCACAACACTCACAGACATCAGCAAAACTCTGCATTAGTCTCCCAAGTTCTTGTCCGGTATTTGCAAGTTGTACTGCATCACCACCATACAACAAATTTGAGATATTCCATCCATCACCATTCATTACCAATGCCATCCCCCTCTCCATTACTCGTGTTTTTACTTCTCTCATCATCCCATCCATATATATTTTGAACAACCATGGAGACATCACACAACCTTGTCGCATGCCCACACCAATTGTGAACCACTCACTTTGATGTTCATTAACCCTTACACATGCTTCACTACCATCATAAAAACTCTTGGCAGCACCTAGCAGCTTACCATCTACACCGTACATGCCATACATACATTATATATATATATATATATATATATATATATATATATATATATATATATATATATATATATATCTATTTATATATATATATATCTATTTATATATATATATATATATATATATATATAACTATATATATATCTATTTATATATATATATATATATATATATATATATACCGGTACTGTATATATAAAATGCTTTATACATTTTAGATCACCATAAAGTGTAATATTTTCTGCTCTGGGAAGTGCAAATGACTGATATCAATTTAATTGGTACAGGATGCACATACCCACTCCAAATAGATCCTTTATTTATATATATATATAAAACTTGGGTGTCACCAGGTGGTCAGAAAAAATGCTTTAGGTCATGAGTGGCAAGAGAAAAAGCATACAAATTTGTTACCTTCTATTTTGACTGTTCAATGGAGAATCTTTAGAGGAGAAATTTAGCTGGGAATTTGATGGCTGAGTTCCTAGAGTAGTTGTCAGTTTTTGTTGTTGCTGCTGTGGTTGCTGCTGTTGCTGCTGTGGTTGCTGTTGTTGCTGCTGCTGCTGCGTTTGCTGCTGCTGCAGCTGATGTAAATAATTATTCAATATCAAAACAAATGGCAAGTTTTTTATCCTTATTCTGACCCTTATAACCCCTACAATTAGGATGATTGGCGGGTTATAATATACCACAATCATAATGACCTAACATAATGAATGAGCAATTACGTCTTCCTTTACATTATCATCCTCATCATCCTGACCTACTCGCCCACCTATAGGATGGGCTCAAGTAGGATCCAAAATAATGTAAAAGGAAAGGAAAAGTATGAACATTGGAAAACTATCAACAGAAAGTCCAATAAAAAGGGCCATACACTCGTTCGCATACGTGGATCCTCAGAATCCTAGCTTGGTCTCATTGATCTAATCAACATTTTAGTTTTGTGTTTTTCTTTGAATGGCTACCATTCACCCTGGGAGGAATTTATATGAGAGTGAAGAGAGGAAAGTGTGCACATATACCCTTTTCCTATTACAGTACCAAGGCACCTGGAATCCCTCACCAAACTTTCTCCATTCCTGTATAAATCAAACTGACAGTTGTTTTACCTTTCAAGAACCATCATTTTACTTTTGTCTATATTAAACATAGCTGACTAACATGAATGAGTCGATAAGTTTTTTACCTGCTGCTGTTGCTGTGGTCCAGTCTCTGAGACTGGGGGTAGTGGTGCCACTTCCTCTGGAACAGTTACCTCTGTTTCTTCACACTCCTCTGGTTCAGGTTCCTGCCAACACAAATTACCAACTTAACATAATTTCATATTATCAGGACAATTAACCATTTCACTACACTTACTTTTAAGTATTGCTTTCACACAATCTCTACATGTTCTCACTGAGCTTGGGAAAGACTTTTACAGCTTATTAATGCACCCAAAACTAATGGTTTCATCTAGCATTCACTAAGCCTTGCAATGTTAAAGGTCTCTCCCAAGACCAAATTGTAAAAAGGTAACACGAATAATAAAAAATACAGGGTATCTATTTATGCTGAAGTTAATCATCCTGCATTGTCAGCTCTACCACCTTACATTCCTCAGGTTCAGGTTTCTGGACAAACAACTGATCTGGCATTATCAACCCCTTACAGTAACCCTGACTTTAGCATTCCATTCTGGCTAATGCAAAAATATTTTAAAAAGCTAGAGGAAATTGCATAAAAGAAAGAATAAAACACCATCTCATTAATTATGTCACAGTGAACAACAAACTTTAATTACACCCCTGCTTAACTTACGTCTTCAGGGCAAAGCTCGTATGCCTTTTCTAGAGTTGAACGGGCACTTGGTGAACGTTCAAGGAAGTATCCGTTACTTGTCTCGTTGCTCTGTGCAGGAGGTGACCAATTGTTGAAGCCATACTGCTGGTTGGTGACATATGGTCGTCGGTCCAGCTCTTCATTCAACCACTCCACAGCCCACGTCCACTTACGCTGTATAAAGGACAATTTTTTAACGAGTCATGTTCAAATGAAAGAAAATAGTCACCATCAGAAGTGCAACTGCCTCTTCTGCTTCTGTATCCATAGACTGACAATCAGTACAGTAAATCTGCAGCTACTGTGACAGATGACTCTGATCTGTGGCCAAGTACTTTCATCACTGTTAACTGCTATGGATTAACTACACTGATTTTCAAAGTCCATAGAGAGAAAAGCAGGAGAGGCAACATGACTTTTGATGATGCCTGTATATAAAATGTTTATGAAACAACAGGGATGTAAACCCCTAAAAAGTTATTACAGAACAAGAATACAGTTTGGCATTATAAAATACATTAGCTAACTGCATGTGGCCATTTTGATTGATTACAATATGAATCCTGGCAGCATAACATCAGAAGTCTTGCTACCATACAGCAATATGATAAACCACACTTTAACTGTTGTAGGTTTTCTGGATCATACTTATCTCAAATGTTCCTGTCACAGAATTAAGTGTACCTTCAGGTCACCATTGGAGTGCAGCATTTGCTGAGCAGCCAGGCAGGTAGAGAAGAGTGCCACCATACATTTGATGCACTGGTAGGCTCGCTTCTGGTAGTGGTTTTTACTTCGTTGGATTGTATCAAATAAGCCCTCCCGGTCATCTGGGATTCCTAGAAAATGTAGTTAAGGCTTAACATCTACTGAAAGCAATGGCTTACTCAAACAGTATTAGAAGTATTAATAATCATCTACCTACACAAAGCTTTAAGGGTACATAAAACTGTTAACAGCCATTCCAAAAATTTCTGATGTCCAACAAAGAGCACTATTTCACAAATCCATCTTATTTGGTACACATATTCTGAACTATGTACACCCTCATTAATTACCACTTGTTACAGTACACATTATCAGCCCACTCTCCCTACATTAACCAAACCATTTTCTGAACCATCCACTGGTGAAGGTGGGGACAATCAGGGTATATCTAGGACCACGTTACTCAGGATTTTTATTCAACCCAACCTACAAAATCCATTTCAGGTAGGTTCACTATGCTCTCCCACAACATTATTCACATACAAGATGGAAGGCACTTTTCCAGGTCCTCAAAGTTACCACAATGCAGTTATATCATGATAATGCAGACTGCAGACTCAAATATAGCATTCTCTGTCAATGAACATTCTCTGTCAATGAACAGACATATCTTCCACAGCACAGACCATGTGGCTGCTCAGAGCTCATTTGTATGAGGTGAAGGTGTGATGAGGGTGTCTGTGTGAGGTGATGGGCTAAGTGATGGTGTGGTCTGAGTGATGATGTGGCTTGGGTGACTGTATGATCTGAGTGATGATGTGGTCTGGGTGATGGTCTAATTGATGGTGGGGTGAAGGTTTGGGCAATGGTGTGGTTTGGGTAGTGGCATGGTCTGGGTGGTGTGGTTTGGGTGGTGGTGTGGTATGGGTGATGGTGTGGTCCAACTCTACACTTCAGGTTAGTTAAAGTGCATTAACTCCAGGTTCATTAGTGCGTTGTAAATTGTGTTTATCGCTGTCTGGTACATGTAAGGCCAAACAGAGGTGGCCATGACAGTTTGGAGAAGGGGGAGGGGGGTCATTAGGGGCCACTCTAAAAGAGTTCTGACCGTAAGTCATTTTCTCCCCATACTACTGCTCCTAGTATTGACAAAACACAACAGTTGCACTGTACATAAGTTGATTGTTCAGTATATTCCGTTAAACAGCAGTCAACAAAATACAATGGCTGATTGAAATGAGATGATTTAGAAACTGGAATGAAAATGTATCAGCAAAAATACTGTACTGATAAAAGGAGCATATCCACTTTTTTCTGGAAATCTACAGTATAGCACTAAAAAAATAAATAAATAAATAAATAAATTAAATACTAGCCTTTGCTGCACATCCAGTGAATAAGACCCTGAGAACACTGACCTTTCAAAGCATTATGGATGCGGTGGTTCTGCCAAGAGTCATCGAGAAGCAACATGTGAAGGAGGAGGTCGAGGTAAGGTCGGAGTTCATACGTGTAAGAGTAGGCAATTTGCCACAAGAGTTCTGACAGCACCGTGGATGAAAAGAGAGGGTTCTCCCAACAGCAAAACTTTAACAATTTTACAGTGTCCTCAGAAGTGTTGGCATCCTCTATGATCTTTTTCACATATCTGTGAGAATGGTTACATATATATTACAAACATTTTGAGCTAAAGACACAGCTGCTGTAGGACAAAGTGATGGATATGTATTACTGGCACTACAGTTCAACACTACCATCATCACCAAATGACATATATGCAATTATAACTGAAAGTACAGTCTTTTATGCTAAAGCTAAATTACACTATGGCCATAATTCTATTACATAGGCGTGCTCACTCAATAGCACTCAAGCGTGAATTCACCCACGCACATACAACACACACTTCTAAGAAATGTCTACTTACGTGGCTCGTGTGTACAAAATTTCAGCCACCTTGGGCTGAAGAGGCATGAGAGGCTCAGCACAAGAGGAATCTCCATGAGGATTAGGTAGCGGTGCAGTATTCTGAAAAGTACACACCACTGATTAAGACTGATAAATTCCACTTAAATAATATCAATGCTATTCAGTATCTGTTAACAATGAGAAGTTAATATATTGCTCAAATATACCTGGACTAAAATGAATGCCTTTCATGTTATAAGCTTCTCATTAACTTGGGGGAATATAGGGAAAAAAATGCAGATACTTGTCTCTTGGTACCATTAATATGTCCTCTTAACACAGAGCTGAGTGTTGACGGCATAAAAATTAAAGTGATTGGACACATCACATGCATCATGTTCAGGTGATAAACTACTGACATACACTGTGAACAGAAATGGACCCAAAATAAATCCTTGAGGAAGTCCAAACTAAGGTGAAATGAGCACAAGTAATTAGTTATTCACCATCATGATGACCATTTCTTTCCAGTTACTTGAACAGCAACAATAACATCTTCATCAATCAGCACAGAACTGTATGCATATTAAAAGTACATACTGGCTGTGATGATTGCTGCTTGTGAGAGACATCACACGAGCGTATCAGCTGTGACACCACCTGGTACAGACGGCCCAACTCTGCATACTGGTACTTGATGGCTGGCCCAGGACCCTCATCCAGTGCCACCAGCATGAACATTTCTACCACATTAAGCTGCAACACACAATGTACCTTAATCTTAATGTGTGCATGCACACACACACACACACACACACACACACGTCAGTAAAAGTCACTTGATATAAAATAAAAATCATCATCATCATCAGGACCTCCTTTCCCACCCAAGGGCAGGGTGAGGAGTAGCAATGTCCAGACAGCACAAACCTGCCCAATCCAAATAGGCCACACTTCCATTCACTCATCATTCAAGCCCCCAGAATCCTGGCTCTACTGGATATGACAAAAAACATTCACCACATTCTACAGCTTCACTCAAACGTATCCGGTTGAGTCAATCCGGATGCTGCCATGCTCACAAGGGGTGCCAAAATCCCTGATCATGCATTTCTCCTCACAACATTCATCCAGCCAGCTCGATCTCGTCAGTTCCCTAGCCTCACCGACTTCCAAAACTCTCTTCCTCACACACTCATCCACCATATCTCTCCACCTTCTCCTTGGCCTACCTCGTCTTCTCCCTCCTTCAAATTTGCTCAGGTAAACCTTTTTCACCATACGATTGTTATCCATTTTTTCCACGTGACCATACCATCTCAGGACACTCTCTTCGATTCTGGTGTCCACCGACTTCCTCTGTCCACACCTTTCACGAATCACACTATTTCGTATCCTATCCACCCTCTGTACTCCACATACATTCCTCAACAGAATATAAAAAGGTAAACCTAAATTATCATATCAGCACACTGTACAGAATGACCAACCTTGAGTAGCTGTAGTTTCTCTGGAAGTCCAAGAGATGCATAGAGATGGAAGAGGTGGAAGTACTGTGTGAGGTGGCGGCCATGCTCAGACACTTCCTTGTTGAGCAGCAGAAGTACCGCCACCAGCAGCTGATCACTCAATGTACATCCACCGCTGCTCTGATCCAGCCCTGTACCAAACATATTAATTGTACTACCACTGAGAAACAATGAAAATTAATGGTGGTTCTAAAAAGGATCGACACATGATAGGCACTCACTGTACAATTTCTCTAGTGTAATTCTACCTTCAATATACCGATCCTTTCTATGAAAACTTCATATGCATGAATTACTGTTTCAACTGGACCATGGTATCCCATTACAGTATTAGGCCCTCCAATGCCCAAAAGGAATAATACTGAATGACATTTGTTTTCCTTTCATATGTGAACTGTTTGAATCATTATCCTAACTCCACTTTCCAGTAACAAACAGGGTAGGTTAAAAGCTAAACTAGAGGTCAAACCCAGGGCGTATTACACTTATGAAGTAGCAACACACTCTGAACAACCAATTATGTGCACCAAAATGAAATTATCTGACAATATATATTCACCAGATATGTATATCCCAAACTGAGCTGGTATACAACTGTTAGGGTGATATTACTCTCTGATTACATAACTCACATGCAAAAGCACCACACTACAACTATATAAAATGCACTTGCCAGTAAACCAGTTTGTACCTGGATGGTGTTTTAGTGGCACCCAACCAAGTGGGAGGGGAGGGTCGTTGCGAGCACAGTGAGCCACCAGGACAATAAGCTTGCTGAATACCATCCTCACTTCTGGTGCAGGACACTCCAGCAGGTACTCCATGAACCGGTGTGGGTGCCCAAACAGGATATTCTGAGCAAACCACCCTCGTGTGTGTACCGATACACGCAAGTGAACCTGTTATAATGGTTCACTGTTAATACACAAGGAAGTACTGGAAGTTCAATTTACTTCATTATTAAAAGGTTTATTTCATCACCCTAATTTTGTGTTAAACATTCACAATGGGTAGGAATACTGAAAACAAACAAATAAAGAAAGAAACAAGCATTCATCTATGGTAGGGATGCTAAAAATGCTGGGGAGTTGCAAAAGTTTCTCTTACAAGGTAACTTAAACAAAAAGTAAGCAAAAACCAATGAGTATGGGAAGGGGATACACAGAATGGATGGCAGGGGATACACAGAACATGGAATGGAAAGACATCTGACCTGGAGAGCATCATACCACTCTGGTGCTGGCCCCCGTAATGTTTTCTTAGTGTGCAGCCCAACAGAAAACAGGAACTTGCTACACAACTGCGTGCTGATCATTGCTATCTCCTCACTTTCTACAACCTGTAATATATAAAGGTACTACACTTACTAAACACTACATTCATTACCACAAATAATGAACTGATAAAGAGCACCAACTAATACAGCCATAAAGAATATCAGGGAGGTTGGCTGTGAAGGTAGATGGATGTGGCAGAGTGTTAAAAGCAATACTTTGAGACGGGCTGGCCATGCGAAGAGCATGGAGAATGAGAGACTGACTATAAAACTGTATGTGAGTGGGGTGTAGGAGGAGACCAAAGATGAGATGGAGTGGACAGACATGTGAGAGGGAGGGGGCAAGGGCAAGTTGGAGGGAGGGCGGCAAAATGGTCGAGGACGGGGCAACATGGAGACAATCTGTTTGCGACCACCTCTTACAGGATTAAGGTGCCTGGCAACAGAATGACAGACAGAGATGGAGGTGAAGATAAAATGGGAGGATGGTGGGTTGTAATTCATTAAAGACGTGGACACAGCAACAGCAAGTGAGTATGCAGCAAGGAAAGAGAGAGAAAAGGTAATGGCTCTCTTTCATTGAATGAAAATTTTAGCAATGCCAAATATATTTTTTTCACGGGGATGGGGGGTGGAAGGGGAGTTAAGAAGAGAAGGACAAGGAATACACTGCCATCAAAATATTCTTATAGGCTAAGAAATAAAAAAGTTTAAGACAAAACTGTACATAATACATGACTGTACTATTAACTAAATGTAAGATTTTTTTTGTTTTAAACTGTAACATTTGGTTATTTGCTTGGTTTGGCATACAACGTAATGTTCAGAAACTGACAATTATGTCCTATACTCTGCATATACACATTTTTTCCTTTGTCAAGTCACTAGAAGGTGGTGGAATAAGGTAATTTTACATTACACTGGCATGAATAACAAACACAAATTAACACTACATAATTATCTCATGGGCTGGCTGGACGCAATAAAGCGCTATTATAGTTTAACATTCATTTTCTGTTTATGTGTTCTCATTTTATCCAAGACAGCGAGAAGCCTTACTCTGTCTTGTGGGGGCTGTAGCACAAAGGGATGATTGGTCATAATCAGTTTCTTGAGGAACTGAAAGTACTCCGGAGAGAACTGTGATCTGGAGTGCATAAACCGCACATTCTGTCGCACAACTGACCGTTCTATTGCACTTGGCATCTTGATTAACCCAGGACGCTCCGCTGAAATACAAGGATAACATTCAATGCTGTTATATATCATATTTTGTTTTAAGAAAATGTACTTAACCTTTAAACTTTTTTTTTTCTTCCCTACCTAAAGATGGGTTGAGGCTGGATCCAAAAACAAGAAAAAAGAAAGTACAAGAAGTAAGAAATATCTAATGCATGCCCAGTAATGGACTACACAATCATTCATGCCCCCAAAATACAGGCTCCACCTTACAACCCATTTGCAAAGATTTTTTTTTTTTTTTTTTTTTTTTTTACAAGATACATTTCACATACACCAACCAGATGGGTCATTCTGCATTTTCATAAAGTCAAAAAAGATGATGCCAATGTGCTTCTCAGTACACACCTCATCTAACTATTTCCAGCCATCCATCATCCAATCCTATGTCGCCAACTATTTCAATCGTTTCAATTTCTAAGCTTCGTCTACTTCCACATTTCACTTTAACTTACCATATATAATATATACACTTGCTATTTAGCCTAGCATGTCCCCTCCCAACTTCAAACTTACTGAAAAGCAACCACATCACCACCCTACCTATACACATTTTTACCACCCTATCTATATGCATTCTTGCTTTATACCCATATCAATGCACAAGTCCCCACTATCCTACAATCAGATGACTTCCTTATGCCACATTTTTTATGGATCATTATTTTTTATCCTTTCCAGTCAATGCACTCCAACTACACTCCTTTAGAAACCCATTTCCTCTGCTCTTACGCTTGATTGTTCATACCAATAACATACCAGTCTCACACCCACACATTAAAGTGAATAAACCACTAAAAAATACTCATTCGCCCTCTGGCAGCCTTCAAATTCAGTCACCCTGTCAAGGCATTCAAATACATCATCATCATCACCACCACCACCATTATCCATCAGTGGGATTAAAAAAAAAAAATAATAATAATTATAATAATTACCTAAACTGAGTTCGTTAAGAGAATTGCAGAGGTTGTCTTCCTCCACATCTAAGCGAGTGTAGAAGAGAAGATATGCATTCCACCACCTCTTCTGCCGTCGGTAACTCACACGTTTCATGATGTTATCAAACACTTGCTGTTGATTAAATAAATGATGTGCAAAATTACTGACAGATTTGCTGGGACCATTACTGTACAGTAGTCTAAAATCTTTTATAAGATTCTACTGAGGTACAAAAAACAAGTCAACTCATATTGCACAAAAGTTGAGGGTTTTTCAATACTTTATATGGGACACTATTATTCCTGCTGGAGGGATACATGTCAAGAGTGACAGCTGCAAACATGAGCTATATGAGAGGAGAATGTGGAGTTACATGCAAACAGAGGAAGAGATAAATCAGGAAGTAAAGGAGCACTGTGGTGTTGATGTGGACGTGATTGAAAGTGCAAAGAAAAATACTCCGAGATGGTTTGTCCATGGGGAGAATGGAGACAGGAACTGACTAGAAGGGTTCATTTGAGAAAGGTGGAAGGGAGGAGAGGGAGAGGGAAACCTGACAGGGTTGGAGGGTGTGAGTGGAGAGAGGTGTGAATATGAGGGGGGGGCAACCTAACAACAGAGGACAAGATGACAGGGAGAAAATTTGTTTGTGGCCACACCTAACAGTCTGGCTATACACACATCCACAGGTAGACTGATAGATACACATTCATTTTGAAACTAATTGAAACAAATGTATAGATATACATTCATCTAATAAAAATTGATAAACAACTGTGATAAAACTGATCAGCTACTATAAATATGCTGCTGAAGAACAGCTTGGCATGATTCACACAACTAATGAAAATTAACATCCACTGCTTACCTCACCCATATACTCTCCACCAAAACACTGATTTTTCATTTCATCTTCATCGTCCATTTTACATTCTGTTACTTCACCATCATCGAATTTATACCACCGCTGGTCACTCCCATTCCTGTAAAAAGCACACCTAACATTATAATCAAGAGAAAGACTAAGAAAAATTGTGCGTGGATGCTTTATCCTTGTGAAGTGGAGGCAACGTGTGTGGATGTTTTATGCGTGTGAAGCGGAGGCAAGATTCTGACAACCTGAATAATGTGTACTGAAGCCTGGACAAAGTGACCAAACAGGGTATTGCTTGCAGATATGACCCAACACTGGTATAAGGAGGATGGACAGTGTAAGCAATAAAAGAAATGTACAAGAATTTGGAATGTATGAAAAAATGGGAAATGGGAATGATCTATGGAGCTGCTGAATGGATATCACACCCACACCCACACTACCTGCTCTGAGTGTGCTGCAAGAGACACCAAATCACACAAAACACTATGGTGTACGCTGCTGTTTGCTTTGCCACAATGCCTGTTCCCACTTGGCACATCATTCATCTGGTGGTCAGGTGGATAGCATATCCAAGCCAGTGTGACAGCTTTAACAAGTGAATGGCTTTTATCCCCCAAAAGTGAATGGACCTTTTTTAATCGTGTAAGGTCATTAACTAGAGTACCGTACCGTATGCCTGCCACCTCCCATTAGATAAACGGTACTGTACTGATCTATGGCAGCCTAGCCTCTGGTCACTAACCTTAAAAGAAGTAACATGGAAAAGATGTTACCATTTCTATTTTATGTTATTTAACCCCCCGCCACACTCATCACCTCATATGAGGCGATATGCAGACCACCCCCGGCCATGCTGAACACCTCATATTAAGCGATGGGTCTCCGCGCCGTAAGTTCAAGCACGAGGAAGCATCAGTGGTTTCCATGGGAATGATGAGTCTCCCTCATGGCTATCAGAGCAGCTGCCAAGCCCTGCCATACCATAATTACCAATACTTAGTTATTCAGTTCTCATTTGTAGGCCAGCAATGGCAGATTCACGCCCATCTACCTCCCATGGTGCTGGTGACTTATCACCGTCCTCACACCCACCCAAGAGGCGTAACTTACAAAAAAGAGAGGGTGATGAGGATTTCAAGCTAAGAAACACTTGATCTGGTGACAAAAAAATCAACTTAATATTAAAAAAAAGTCTGAAATCAATGACTCAGGGAAGGTAAACAGATTGATAAAAATTGGCATGGTGGCAGTTAGGAGCATCCTTATAAAAATGTACATTTTTTATACCATGTGTGGTGGAGGCAAAGTTGCAGTCACAGTTAAAACTGCAGTCCACACAGTAACCCTACTGGCTCTTGCACTTAGCAATAAAAGTGATGCCCACGATCCTACTTTTTGCTCCCTGTAGTCATGTGGTTCAACAGTGTTCTGAGGCCAACGTTATCATTATCTGTGTGTTTATATATTCAAATTCTAATTCACGTTTTATAATTGTATGGTGGAAAAAAAAAAAAAGTCTCTGTAATGATATGATTGTTTGATCAAATGCACACACATAATAAGAATCAGAGTTTCGTGTCTGAACCGAATATTCTAAAAATGAAGGTGTATCATACCTGTGTAATATGTAGGAGTAGTAATGGCCACCACTCGCCTGACCACTGTGTACTACAATGCCAGTGAGTTTGTACTTGCTACACACAACAGTCTTCATGTCTTCTGGATCATAATCAATCAGCTCACCATTCCTTGCCAATCCAGCAACTGCAAAAGGTTATATGCAGGATCAATTAATCATAATCATCCTATGTTATTTCCATTACAAACTGAAGGTAGCATCCAGCAACAGGACAAGAGGAAATTTTTTGTACACAGATCCAAAAAGTTTAATAGGCTGTGCATACTGAGCCTTATAGATGAAGACACTACATACATACATGTAAAATATCTGGAAAACATTATGCTTAAACTACAAGTACACAATTTACATAAAATGAAACTTTTTGAATCAGAGGAGTTAAATATAGCCATCATTTTTCCCTTCAATATGAGGGGAAAAAAAAAAAATGATCAGGTTCCTATGACTCAAATCCAGTTAAATATATCTGCCATGAATAAAATACTAATGGTACCCCAACCTGAAGAGTGTTAATGACTCACCAGTGTAGGGATCCATGTCCAGTTCTCTGGGAAACTCGAAGTAGTCATTGAACTTGATGGAGCATTCTCGTTCCCAGTCATAATCGAACCTTTTCAGCTGAATAGCCATTATGGGAGGAAGTTTCTTCAGGCAGATCCTCTTGACGGTATCAACCTAAATGGTCAGGAAACGTATAAATTACATGATACAGTAAATGTGTTTATTGAGTACTAAGGAAGTGTTGCAAAATACCATTTTCTCCACAAAACTGGCATACTGTAAAGTAGGGCTACTAGTGAATGAGCTTTACAGGCAACACTGGAACTTTAAGAGGTGCTTTGTAGGCAGCAATGTAACTTAAAAAAGCTTTATTGGCAGCAATGGAACTTCAATAAGCATTCACTCTAACTTACTGTGGGCTTAGCTGCAAAACAGAGCACCAAATCTTATAAGAGGATCTGAATATCTAACAAGAACAGGGCACTTTAAAAGGCTTAAAAGATGGGTCATTACAACTGTTACCCTCACATCAAGTCTTGGCCTTAATTGACCCCTAGTTTGGCATAACCACCAACAGTTAAAAATGTAACTATATTTGTATAACTTGACCTAAACCTGTCACCTCCCCATCTTGAACACAAGAGCTGAAAGAATGGGCTAACACTAGATCATGATGCTAGTCACAAAGATGTGCTATGGAAAGTACGCGCAGTGGGAACATTATCTCTTTCTGGTACAGAGCTATGTGAAATAAGCTGCAAGCGGACACAAAGCTGGGCCAAGTTAGGGTAAAACTAGCCCAATAAAGACTGTGTTGGCTTCACATGAATTATATCTGAAATGTTCTCTACATACAGACTTGCTAAATTAAGAACAAATCAACTTACTTTCTTGTCACACTTTTCACAGAGGTATGCATTATCTCCTTCCAAGAGATCACCTTTGACATACTGCTCCAGTGAATCATAAAGGTTGCTGTAGTTGCGGATGTCTATACTGATAACCGTAAAGGTCTCCTCTCGTGAATATCTGGGGATACATTCAATCCACATTATGAACAAATCCATACATAAAACTAAGGAATATGAAACTCTGATAAATAATGACTTTTTGGTAAAATCATCCCGGGATTAGCTAAACCAACCTAGTGAAGACCTGATAATATATACTGGCCAGTGCACAACAAAACTCGACTGGTTCGTATAGTTGTGTAAAACTGTTGCGGTGTGACAAAACAGTGCTTATGATCAGAAGCGGTGAATAAAGAAGCAAGATATGATGTGATGGCTCTCTGCAAAAGACCGAGAGGAAACAAAGTGAAATGGATGAAAGGAATGGTGTGAAATGTGTCAAGCACATCCAGTCTATGCACATATGGAAAGGGTATGAGGGAGTTGCTTTGTTTACATCCAATGAATGGCACAGAAATGAAGGGTTATCAATACATATTTCTGAAGTGCATTTATGTCAACTAAGTGTAAGTCTCAGATGGACAAAGTAGTGTTTTTTTTCCCTTTAACCTTGCCCTTTTATGTAATAATCCAAAATGTCCACATTTTGCTATGGTTGGGTAGATCCAGAGCAGGCCTCTGATTCCACTGGGGTCAAGAGTCACTGGGAGAAAGAATTCCCAGGTATGACCTCTCCAAATTCTTGTTTCACACAATATACAGCACGGTTCCAAAATTCCTACATCATCATCATCATCCGGACCTCCTTTCCCACCCAAGGGCAGGGTGAGGAATAGCAATGTCCAGACATACAAAATAAATTGGGAAATAACCAAATTTTCATTCCTCTTCCATAAAAATGCCTTTAACAACACAAAATGGAAGTGGATGGCATTATTTCTTGCTTATCCCCAATGGTACTGGCAACATTGTACCGTATACAGTATGGTATTAAACAGAAAAATGTACCCCTTGTTCATAAAATACCTGAGCACTGATAAAACATAAAAGACCACACAGCAGCCAAAGCAGATAGTTACAGCTGCAGAAAGAATAAGCATACCTGTGTGGGCAAGTTTTGCAGATCTTCTGATCCGAGTATGAACCACCCAGAATTTTGTTCATTATTTGTTCATGACCAAGAGCTTTGAGTGCTTCATTCAAACTCTCTACTAAGATGTTGTAGAATTCACAGGCATCGTGTTGTTCCCTTAGGTTGACTGGCTCTCCTTGCAATCTGTTGAATAATAATGGACACATGAAATATTAAGTATCTATCCCTTAAACTGTAAATTAATGATGCTGACAGAGAGGAAGGATAGGACTAAAGTGGATTGGAACTGTCATGAGGAGGGGCAGATTGAGGAGGTCTGGGCACGAGGATAGGATGGAGGATGACAAATGGGTGCAGAAAGCGAGAGGTGTGAACACTGGGGGAAAGGTTGCAAAAGACAGACTGAAAAAGACCTGGGACAAGGTCATACAGTGTGGCCTCAGGATTAAAGGACTGAATCTGGAGGCTGCTAGAGATCGAGCAACGAGAACAGCCACCATTAGGTGATCAAGGCTGACAAATGCAAGCATGTTGGAACCTTTAAAAACAAAATGAAACTCAACGAATGACAAAACAAAGCTATTCAACAGGAGGGAAACCCCTAGCAACTAACAGTTTCAAACAACATGTAGATATTTAGCAATGGCTGATATTCCGCTTCTTAATTAAACCTAATTAAAGTTATGTGAATAGGAATGTACAGTAATTACATAACACTTATTTTGAGACAACATATATATATATATATGAATCACAGGAAGCAAGTGGCAGGACCAATTTACTGTGATACTGCTATTTTATAATCCAATCCTGCCATTCCAAATTATGAGTGTCAGGGCCCAGGGTTTACTCCAGACTGTTAAATAATAAATTTGCTGTGGCAATGAATAGTAATGGTTGAAAGAAGTTACTGAATTAGCTCATTCTATATTTAAATTTATTCCTCCTCCACTGAAATCTATGTTCAGTGTTCCACAATCAATATTTTTGTATCTGGTACTTAACTCCTTCCTTAGTGCTCCCTGACAGATAATGGCTATTGCAGTGTGAGCAATGTTACACCAAACGTAAATCATAGTGTAATCCAATATTTCTGTAGGTTAAAAAAAAAAAAAAAAAAAAAAAAAAAAAAAAAAAAAATTCATATTATCCATTTACCCAAGTGTACAGGAATTAAAAGTCTAAGCCACAGTGGCCTAGATCATTTAAGGGTACGAAATAAACTAATCAGCACTTCCCTGGCAACATTTTACACAACATAAAGACCTCTAGTTGATTCCACATGATGCACAACCTTCATTCCCTACTCAAGTGCTCTACCATTAGACCAATCAGTGCATAGGAAAAATTTACTTGAAAATATTTAACTTACTTGAAATGTTTCCAGAGACCTCTTGGAACATAGTATTGCAATTTGGAGCAGGCAAGGTGTGCAAAGATGGCTTGTACCTGCTTGAGAATTCCTATATGGTACTCTTTTCTACTCTCCTCATTGGAACTGCTATTCATGGCATCCTCTTCATTTCCATCAAGGTTCGTCTGTCAGGTTAAGCAAGCAACACATATTACAGACTGGCATTGCAATCTATCTGTCTACATACCTAGGTTGCTTCCTACAAAAGGAGGGTAGCCAAGACAGGACGACACACTCCCAATTTACTCATCCACACACACAGATTTACTCATATCTTAGCCTCATGGGTAGAAGGGACACATACTGCAACAAACCACACGAGGGTCAACTGTGCAGTGCAATCAGCAACATTCACAGCAGAGCCCAGCAGCAGAGCTGGTTTACCCTTGCCACATCATAATGGACCCATCCCCTTACCAGCACCTGACCTGATCAGACCAAATGTGGGAGAATATCCCCTCAGGGCTGCTGCACCATTTCATTTAATCACAATTTCTCTCCAGTCATCCCTATCATGCAGCAGCAACTCTTTCTTGTTCTACAGACATCCCTCTTGCATCTAATGCTCTCTTCACGCTATCAATCATATTCGTGGTCTTCCTCTCAGCCTTACACCTTTCACATCCGATCCAGTTATCTTTTTCACCAATCGCTCTTCATCCTTTCTCTCCATATGCCCAAACCATCGCAACAATCTTTGCTTAGCTCAATCAGCCATCTCCTGCATAATTCCAGTTCTTCTTTGCACTCTATCATTCCTCGCTCGATCTATAGCATATGCATCAATCCACACAAAACCCTCAGACACCTCATCTCCATTACATTCAAACTCTTCCTCTCTGCTACACCCATATTCCATTTTTCAGCTCCATATAAAGCTGTCAGCACCACTACACCCTCATACAGCATTCTCTTTAGATCCATTCCAAGCGAACGATATCTTAACCCTTTTTTCATTCCTTCCAGCACCTTTCCTACTTCATTCATTCTATACTTCACCTCTACACCTATTATTCAATCCAAATCAACATGTGACCCTAAATACTTAAAATGCTCTACCTCCACAAGCAACTAACCATTCAAAACTACATTCATCCTCCTACCATCTACCAACCTTGTACACTTTACTCTTATTCTCATTTACTTTCAATTTACTCCTTTCACACACCCTTCCAAACCCCTCTACCAACTGTCTCAATCTCTCCTCTGAATCAGCTACTGGCAATGCTACCATGAAATTATTTTTTATGGTACACAGATGACATATGTCTGCCAACTGCTTTAGTCCATATGAATCATTTCACCCACTACCTCAAATGGTAAATACAAGAACTACTCTCAATAAAAAAAAGTAAGAAGGTGAAGTACCTGTTTATGTACAATATACTGTACTATCAATTCAGTTCTGACATCCAGTTTTTTCCATCCATCATCCAATCCTACGTTGCTCCATGAGGAGCGTAGGAGCCCTAGGCTTGGCAAGTTGGTCCTGACATTTAAGATGACAGTGACCAGCCTCACTCATCCCTAAGGGGCATTACGTGAGCAATAAACCCCTATCACCCCTTGGATATAAACCTGCACCAGCTCAATCCGATTGCAGTGCCTTAATTACTTACTAAACCACCAGGTGCCATAAATTGGTTATATGGTTACCACCCAGCATAGTAAATGGTTTCCTGGTGTACAGGAGCAAGTGTAGAGTTACCCATGGGCAGAAGGATGAAGAAAGAATGAAAGAAAGACAGACAAAAGAGGGACTGTAAAGTCACCAACAGGCAGAAGGAAGAGGAAAGATGAAGGAAAGACAGACAGAAGAGGAAGGAAGGAAGAGAGGACAGGGCAGACACCCAAAGAAGCACTACATCGAGTGAGTGAATGGTGAGCGCCCCCACATACTGCAAAGATTGAAATTATTATAAATATACAACAGTTTCTACCCAACTTTGACCATATGAGGATTCAAGCCAGGACCAGAACTGCTGCATCTTCAAAATATACATAATTTCGATGCATAGGTTTCTTCCATTCATAGACCTACCATTGATGTCAAATTGAATAACTGCTTATGCTGTGTAGGCATGTGTATTATGGTGTGAGGTCAGCAATACAATAACAGCAGAGTCTACTGTACCTCTTGTTCCATCCTCTCCTCCCCACTGAAGTCTTCCTCAGGGTCAGTAGCTGCTCCTTCTACTAATAGTACCCCATGTCTGAAATGAGCGAGAGTTAAGGCTATATACAGTGATGAAAAACAGATTAGTGAGGAATGTGTGGCAGCTATCAACTACATCCCTCACCCACACATACAAGTATTTTATGCACAAAACACACAAAGTCAAATATTTACTAACTCTTAATACACAACTACTGATTTCTTCTCTGGGTACAAAATTCTGCAGAAAGAACCTAGTCTTTCAAAGTTGCATGCAGTAGCATGAGATCATTTGAGATGTAGCCTCAAGAGATGCATGAATTAATCTTTGACCTCCTGTTCTAATGAGCAGTATCATAATGCACCTTACAGGAAGTATAGTCAGAAAAAAAAGGCTGCCAACTATTCCACAAACATCTTTCCACACTTTGGGCATATCTGTTGCTTTCCTCAGTGGCACATCATATAAAACATTGATCTATAAGCATAAATAAACCAAGCCTACCAACTTAGAATATTAATCTGGAAAGAAAAGTAAAAAGCAGAATAGGTGAAATATAAGGTGAGGTTTTGCAACCAACTGTACAAAATGGTGATGGTACAAACTTGCTTCACTACCTTATTTGCCTAATCATGTATAGTTGCTGGAGGACTGAGTTCATATAGCAAGTGGCGCCGGCATTTTTTAGTCCTACAAATCCTTTCACAGGTCTAGGACCAACTGGAGGTAAGTATTCCCACTCAGCTATGTTTTCATCACAATCTGAAAGGAAAAATAAATTCATACAATCAGCACTACATAGAGCATTAAAAACCAGAAAACCAACTCTGCAGTCTGACTTAAGATTTACATACACAAGACTGCTGATACTTCCAACAGAAGCTGATCTCCCACTCACACACACACACACACACACACACACACACATATATATATATATATATATATATATATATATATATATATAAAAGTTCCTAAAACAATGGATTCACTGGTCTTCCCAGTCTGCTTATAGTGCTCTCAAAAGCAAAGAACTATATTGGTGGAAGTTTTTACTACAGAATGAATCAAACATACTATACAATCTGAGTGATGTGCTTGCTCAGTATCTCTTGTTAATATATAGCAAAATACTCCCCTCGATGGAACATGAAATATGGAAATCATTAGAAGCAAACTATTGCTGATGCATCTGTGCCTTTACCTCTGACGACATATGGTTTCAAATTCTTCAAAGCAAACATGTGAAGAGGATGGGGGATGACAAATGGGTGCAGAAAGTGAGAAGTGTGGAAGTTGGGGGCAGGGTTGCAAGAAGCAGACTGAAAAAAACCTGGGATGAGGTCACA
Source organism: Coenobita brevimanus (assembly GCF_032717465.1). Lineage (NCBI taxonomy): Eukaryota > Metazoa > Arthropoda > Malacostraca > Decapoda > Coenobitidae > Coenobita > Coenobita brevimanus. The sequence goes on from NC_137039.1 coordinate 35,302,908, forward strand.
GTGTGACATCAGGGATAAAGGACTGAATAGGGAGGCAGCCAGAGATCAAGCAGAATGGAGAGAAGCCATTAGGTGACCAAGGATGTCGCATGTGAGCATCATAAAAATACTAAATCCATATATAGGCCTTCATCTCCTCTGCTGATGCACTCAACTTACCGGAATAATACATATTGGTGAGCATTTCTGCTAGGAGTTTGAGATTAGGTACACAGCCTGTACATAAAGTGACTAGGAGTTCATATGCAGCTATCACAGTTGGTTGAGTTGAGCATACTGGTATGGCCTGTAAATAGAAAGGTGAAAGAAAACAGTAACTTAGCTGGTGTTAAACACTGCACTGGCATGTAAACTCTTTCACTGCCCTGTACTTGCAAGAACATGTGCATACCTCAATATGCAATGATACTGAGAAGTAAAAAAAATTCTTAAAATTGTCATAATAGTGTTCTCAACAACAAAACATATTCTCACAATATCAATCACTTGAAATATGTACATACAGCCTTTTTATTAAGGCTGCCATGCAACATATGACTTGTACATCAACTGAAAAATTTTAGTTATATCATCATGTTTACAAAGCATCAACGATTCTTACCTGCTCAGCAGGCATCTCAGAAGCATGCTCTAACTGAAGGTAAACCTTAGAAAATGGGAATATAAAGTCCTCTACGAGTTCCTGTGGAAAGAAAAATCAGAGTCATGAAGGGAAACTTGAGGACCAAATATATTACTGTCAACAACTCAGCTCCCCACATTCATATACTGGGTGGGCAGATCCAAAGTATGTCTCCCTGGTTTCAATGGGGACATAAAAAAGAAAAAGGAAACCCCATGTACAACCTCCCCTCCTGTGTACTGCAGAAGTACAGCTAGCTATTTTTTTGCTGTTAAGTCTACAGTATCTTTTTTCCTTTTCTTTCTTTCTTTTTTTTTTTTTATAACAAAGGGAAAAAAAATGAATAAAACAAAATAATAATCCATACACCAGATTACAGATGTTTTCCATTCAAAACCTGTCTATCAAATGGCAATAATCACGTGGATGTGCATACATCCCTGAGTGCGAGGCCGGAGGGGGTTACGATGGAAAAGTTCAGAGAGGATGGGACTGGAGTGTATTAGCGTTGTGATGAGGAGAGGTATATTGAGATGGTTAGATGGTTTGGGCATGTGGAGAGGATGGGGGATGATAACTGGGGCAAAATGTGAGCGGTGTTAATATTAGGGGTTGGGTTGCAAGAGGTAGCACGAAAAAGACCTGGGAAAAGGTCATTGAGTGTGATCTCAGGGATAAGAGACTAAATACGGAAGCTGCCAGAGACTGAGCAGCATGGAGAGCCGCCATTAAGTGCCTCAGGCCAATGCATGCAAGCATGTGGGAGCCTTCAAAAACGAAACAAAACGGAATGATCAGAGACTGTTGCTCAAATTTTTTAAATACCTGAAGGGCAGTATTTTCACTACATAGACCTAGGCTACCTGAAACACATACTCTTCCTATTGGTTCCTAGTCTATTTAGAATTTATCCACAGGTGCCAAAGACCTTGGAATGCCAATAAGTAAAGACACAGTATGAGGCCAACTTAACTTACTGGTGGCACATCATTAGAGACAGAGCTACATCGCACCTACCGTCATTGTTCACTGAATTCAGTGGGTGCAAAATGGCTTACACATGCATGCATGGCCAAGGCTTTTAAAAATGTTAACTGTGCACCACTTACCCTAATGAGAAATATTTGTTTGGCAGAATCTCCACCAATTTCATATTTCTTCTCTGGGGGGAGAAAGGCGACCAGCTCCCGGGTTACACAGAGGTGGCCTTCTAAGAGTGTCTCATCTACAGGCGTCTCAGGACCACCCTGGGCCAGCTGGGCCACACTGGACCGTACTGCCTTCAGCCACTCCACCTCTGTGCTCAGCAGCCGGTCCACCCCGGTCACAGCCACACTTGACACACATGCCCAATTTAGCAGACCACATAGCAGCTGCAAGCAGATGGAACAAAAAATAGCACTGGGATGTTAATATTGTGTTGATGTGACAAATAACCAACTTTTTAGCCATGAAAATTACTAATGTCTACCTACACTGCTTAAGCAAAACATTCGCACAAAAGCAACAGTTAATGTAATGAGGACAGCCTGTCATATGTTCGTCAATGAGTGATTATTACTGTACTTACCTTTTGAACAATCACAACACAGGGGTCCATGCAACATGATCGGTATGTAATAAAGTACTCTTGCCTTCATCTACCATGTAAATCAATAAAATGCTCTTGCTTTCATTGTACATTCTGTTTTATAATGCTTGTTGTGCTATTCCCTCATTCAACAACTTGGCTCAGGACTTGGAGAAAGGGGGGGGGGGAATCCATATTCCTTTTGGAGGGCTACAGAAGGCTTTTGGTGTACGAGAACCTCGTGACATCTTACTCTAGTCCTCGTCATTAAAAGCACAAGAGGCCACTGTCTGTCCGTGGCATTATTTACAGGGTAGAAAAACGTCCAGTAACCAAGTCACTTCATGGCCTTCTTTGACTCAAGGCATCTACCACAATGCCATAAAGCTTTTTATGTATGGTATATACATACCTTAATAACAATAAACAGTATGGGATATGGCACTGGGGAAAACATGAGAAGAACTGTATGGTACTGAGTGTATTTATTTATCTGGAAAAAAGGATATGGTAAGGTGAACGGGTAAGGATTCTGATGGTTTTACCCAAGTAAGATGTGTATGAAAAATCAGTGACTGCTGCATGAGTTTTTAAGACTGGGAAGTGTGTGCTGATGTCCAGTACATTATCAGTACTGCAGAGACAAGGGTGTTCCATTTCCCCGTGGATGTTCAATATACAGACAGATGGGGTCAGAGAGGTCAAAATTAGGTTGTGGAAAATAGGGGTGAAGTTCTTAATGAATGGTGAAGGGTAAAGTATTCTATGTAAAATGAAAGTGCATGATGCTATGCTAGTCATTTTCACAGTCACAAGAGCTTTTCAGTCTCATTCAGAATTTGTTAATGTCTGCGTGTGGTGTGGTTTGACACAGAGTGCAGTTAAAAGTAAAGTGACTGTTGTTGCGAAAAGAGCTAACTCACTGAAATGTACTGACGAACTGAAAGATTTGACACGGTGGATGAGTTTGATACCTATGTACTATGGGTCACAAAAGTATCGGTGCACAGGGGGTCCGATGCCTACCGAAAACATTCGAACAACTGCTGACGTTTACCAGTGTCTCACTGTGTATGAAAAATGTCTGTTCATATAAACATAACATCTGCTATATGTTTGCAAGAGGATATTGCTAGCTGGTGATATATAACACCTCCTGACATCAGGGCTATCAACGTGTGGTAGGTCAGACACTACAGTAACATTTCAGTGACCTTTGTTCTGTGGTCCCAAATGTTTCAAGCACATTGTGCACTGATACTTTTTTGGCCCAGAGTACATGAAAAGAAAAAAAGTTCATGGGTAAATGAAATGAATACCAGTAATAAACTGGGTCAAGAAAGAAACGTGGTTGGTGCACTGAATGCATTGATACAAAACAGAGGACTGACTGCATCTAGGATATAAGTGCCCATATTAACATATGATTTGGTATGGCAGGAATTCACTGAAAAGTAGTACTTACAAGGAACTCCTAAATATAACACTTGTATACGTAAGAGACTTGTATAATGATAACATGAAAATGTGAAACACTGTATACACACCTGAAAGTATTCCTTTGAATACTCTCCATTCAAGCCATTGAGAACATTAAAAAGCATGACAATGAAGACCACTAAAGTGTGTGGAGAGTTGGAGCACTTGGTTGCCATTAGTAATAACTGTTCAACGGCACACTGTCTGATGCTACGTTCCCCTCCCACCAGTACAAGCCCCATCACCAGCTTGTGGAACTGTGTGTCCTTGGTCAGGGTTTCCAATGCAGGAGGGTATAGTGCCAGAACTACCGACAATGTCTCCAGACCCTCACGACACACTGCAACACCAAAACAATACACACTGTTAATTTGTTCTCACTCCATGTTTAGTTCAAGTACATGAACAAAAACAACACAATGATCTATAATTGACTGTCAAACTCAAACCCAATCTCTTTCAATACATTTGACAGCCAAGATCCAAACAAATTTTTAAAAAGTCACCCTTTGTTTTGCATCGATTCTGTTGGCACAGCTTTAATTTGCAAAGCATCAATATAAACACCTTGATTCCATATCCACAAAAACTAACCCCATTTATGTGGACTGGAGTTGAAAAAGTAGTTTGATGTGCCAACTGACAACGCATTAAGGCTCATGGAAATACCGTAGGCTACCACTCATTGTACTGTACACGAAAACTGAGAACCCTGTGCTTTTCAGTGCTATTATGGGTTGGTTTGTGAAGTTCAGTAATTTATCAACTATCATAGTGCAAAATACCACATTATTATAATAACTGATCACTGGGAAGTCTTTAAGCACTCTGTACAATCTCATAATATTAATAATAGTAATAATAATAATATAATAATGAAAAAAAAAAAAATAATAATAATAATAATAACAACAACGAAGCAGTTGGAACTATGGCAGCCGATCAGTGGTTGGTGCAAAGAACTTGGGAAAATTTTGGATTTTCCTACTCCATTCCGCTATAAAACTAGTAGTTTTTAAGTCTCTTTTTACATGGATTCTGTTGACACGGAAGATTTTTATAACACACAAGCTATGTAACACATTGGATTACTCCATACATTTTAGACATTATACCCATCCATCCACCATCCAATCTTGTGTTGCCCCGTGAGGAGCGAAGGAGCCCAGGGCTATTCCTACGCTCCTCATGGGGCGACATAGGATTGGATAATGGATGGATGGATTATTCATTATGAATGCCATGCACTGATGAAAACTGTGACAGATAAATCATGTGTTTACATTCAAGCTGTTCTAGGGAAAATGCTTTGAAAATCAAGAAATTTCTAAATAAATGTTGGAAAGTAAGAGAGAAGAAAACAAAGGAGCTAAGCAACCAGAATAGTAGCTAAAATGACATAAAGAGGGGCCATTGAAAAGGCTATCCCGATCGCATCATCAATCGCACTCCTCGTCAAGAGAACTCCCTGTCAAAACATCAAAGATTCTCCGCCACAACAATTTGCACCTTGGACGATTCTGTGTCATTCATATTTTATTATTATGCATAACAGATGTTTATCTAATTGTCCCAGGACCGTCTGATGATGGGATTGTATACAATGCTGTAGCTTCTTCTCTACCGAGTTTGAATACGAGTCAGAATCCAGTGACCTTTACTGGGTACAAGCAAGACATGCACTGATTTTAGGCTTAGGTAAGCTTCTTTTACAGCTGTTAGGCCATTTAGATTGGCTTCAAACTTTTTTTTTTTTTTAACTCATTTGGGTGGGTTTAGGACTTAGTTGGGGGAAACCCAAGGCTCAAAAACACATCTCTATACTTTACATGTTAAATCTACCCCGATATGACACCCTGCCTAACAATGGGTGTTTACTTAACTACCTGCATCATTAAACTGGGGTTTGCCTGTGTGAGTATATATATATATATATAATATACAGTAATGTCACATTCAGGGAAAAAAGAAAAATCCAATGTCATCACAACACCTATGGAGGACCTCAAACAATGCAATAAGCTACAATCACAAAAATCTCTGAGCATTACCCTGTAGATCTTCAGGGTCAGGCGGTTTATTGGGTGGCCTCTCTGTTGCTTTTTCAATTTCATCTAGAGTAGACGTTATGAGGTGCACCTGTCCTGCTGCTGATGCCCAGGTGATCTTGAGGATGGCCCGTACCACACTCATGTCAGGCACCACACCCGTCACCTGTCAAACACACATACTCTACATCAATAGGTGGCTCATAAGCATCTCTCCCATAAAGGTACAGTATGTACAAGCAAGACATTCTTCTTTTTATATTCATAATAGTATAATAACGATTGTCTTTCTGGGATTATGCTAATGTTGTGATGCACTTTCAAACATTCTGTAATGATTACCCTATGCGTAAATCCATAACTTTTTTTCCTACACATGAGTACCACTTCTAGAGAAGAACAAAAAAATTTTGGCACAGGTTCCTTTAATCAAGCTGTTAAATGAATAACAGAACTCCAACTAATACTGTATGCAACTCATCATCCTGAGCATTCTTCCCAAATGATGACGATGGGGTAAGGAAGGATTAGAAACAAGAAAAAGAAAAATATACAAGTAGAACACTCAGTATCTGTACTGTATTTATGCAAAAATCCAAGTGCAGTCATCTCTCAAGTGTTACAGAATGCAAGAACACAGAATCCAAGAAACTGCCAATTACATATATATATAAGAAACAGACTTGAGTGTTGCAGCTGCACGAGGCTTACATGAAGGAGTGTTAGTGCGTGTTAACATATGGATATGAGACTATGGTGTGGCATGAAAATGAAAAGTCACGAGTGACAGCAGTGGAGATGGGACTGGTGAGGAAGGTACTGTATGTGGAGTACAGATAGTGGACTGGATACAAAATACAATAATGTGATTCAATGTGGGGTGAGGAAGTCTGTGGACACCAGAATCAAAGAGAGTGTACTGAGATGGTATGGTCATGTGGAGAGAATTGAAAAAAACAGTGGTGAAAAAAGTATATCTGAGTGAATATATATATATATATATATATATATATATAATAAAACCCCACTAACTCGGACTATTAGGCATGAGGGGGGTGAGAAGGCTGTCTGAATTATGGTATAGCAAATAAATTTCAAATTGCCTAAAGAAACACAATTTTTTTTTTTCCCCAAGGTTAAATCAAAAAATTTTTATACTGCTTTTTTTTGGATAAACAAACATTTTTTTTAGTCTGGGGACAGGTTTAGGCCTACGGATTTCAGTCTTTTTTGAAGGCATCTTTCCTGTAGATCTTTATTTTGTCTGTAAAAAAAATAAATAAATAAAAAACAAACATGCATCTGCAAATGTTAAATGTGTACTCAACCACAGAAGGAGTTATAAGCACTAAGGCTATTTTGTTATTTATTAAAAGTGAGAGCAAGATGAATAGATGGATATGAGTAGGACCAATAGCAGGAAACTAGGGAAGTTACATAACATAAGGTGTCACCCTAGTGTTGTCTGCATACATGTTTAAATGAAGATTTCATTATTTTCAACACTAGGGGCTACAAGCACTGAGAATATTGTGCTATTTACCATAGGTGAGTGAGATGCGCAGAAGGATACGAGTAGAACTGTTAGCCCGCGGCTTGCAATGCAAATTAAGTGACACAAAGCGGACAGCCTGGCATCACCTGCATGCATACTGATGTAAACATTCTATTATTTTCCAAAGACGGCACTACAGTCACTGAGAACATTTTGTTATTTATTAAAAGTGAGTGAGACGCATACATGGAAATGAGTAGAGCTTGAAAGCGGGCAATTAACTACAGGTGTGCCTCAATATACGATACGCCTAGATGTGATACCACGGCTTAGCGATGGGGTTGAAATACCACCATACCTCACCTAATGATGGCCAAACCCCGATTTAATGATGGGGTTTTATTTTTTAAAAACTGATTTTGAGGTAATTTCAGGCTAAAATTGTGTGTTTAGGTTGATTTATAAACTGTTTTTAGACTTTTGTAATTTGTTTTAGTCATAGATGGGGTGAACAATGTCATTTTGGGGTACAGTTTCCTAAGCTTGATTTTTTCTAAGACTTACAGTATATTTGGTGATTTTCATATTTTATTTGTTGGTTTTAGCTGGTTATTTACAGGTGTTAGGCTTAGGTTAGCTTCTTTTACAGCTGTTAGGAAATTTAGATTGGCTTTAAACTTTTTAGACTTATTTGGGTGGGTTTAGGACTTGGTTGAGAGGGAAACCCAAGCTCAAAAACGCATCTCTATACTTTACATGTTAAATCTACCCCGAGATACTATATCCCGCCTAACGACGGGTTTTACTTAACCAACTGCAATGTTAAACTAGGGTATACCTGTAAGTTGCTACAACAAATGAGACAGGTTGGCACCACCTGTGCACATACTCAAGTAAACACTTTACTACTTCAACAGAAAGAGCAACAGACACACAGATTGTTTTGCTATCTATTAAGAGTGAGAGCAAGATGTGAAGGTCAGAGGGAACTGGGTAGAGAGGAAATCAGGCAACTTGCTATGTACTTAACAAAGGAGACAGGCTGGCAGTATCATCATTCATATTTACATCAACACTGTATTATTTTTGTGGTAGGTGGGGGCGCTCACCATCCAATCACTCGATGTAGTGCTGCTCCGATTGTCTGTCTTTTCCTCTCTTCCTTCCTTTCTCTTCTGTCTTTCTTTCCTTCATTCTTTCCTCTTCCTTCCTCCAACAGGTGAATTTACACCCCCTCTTCTGTCTTTCTTTCCTTTATTTTCCTCTTCCTTCTGCCTATGGGTGACTCTACTGCACAATGAATGACAAGCCAAATGGGTTCTTGTACACCAGGAAACCATTTACTGCTTTGGGTGGTAACCATGTAACCAAATTATGGCACCTGATGGTTTAGTGGGCAATTAAGGCGCTCCAATCGGATTGAGCCGGTGTAGGTTTTTATCCAAGGGGTGGTTGGGGATTATTGCTCATGTAATGCCACTCAGGGATGAGTGAGGCTGGTCACTCTCATCTTAAATGTCAGGACCAACTTGCCTAGCCCCGGGCTCCTATGCTCCTCACGGGGCAACATAGGATTGGATGATGGATGAATGGATAGATGTACTATTTTCCACAGGAGGAGCTACAGGCAAAGAATATTTTGTTACTTATTAAAAGTCAGAGTGAGAGTGGTTTGTATGGTAAGTGAATGAGGGTGTGGCCCACAGTTAGTCCTCCCTTCACTGAGTTTTTCTTGCTTTCCGGACCTTACTTCACCTCGTCCTCAGATGAAAAAAGATGGCTGGGAGGATGATGAAAAACCCTGTCACTTCTTTGGGACTGAGCCTACACATTTTTGCATGTCCAACCATTTCTCGAACTGGGTGACTCAAACCAGTACACCATCTGACCACTTGCCACTGCTTCAGGTTAGGACAACATGATAAAATAACACATACTTCTTGAGAGTTTTACCAGGCAGCAATTAAAGTCAAGCATGTTGTACAGTTCAGCAAGAATGTCTACAGTAAAATCTGACACTGTATATAAAAGAAAAACTGCAAGACACATTAGTTTAGCAATTATTGTACAATCACTAACCACCAAAATCATATACACATTACCCATACACACGATGAAAAAGCTCAACCAATAAATATGGTAACTACCAGATCATTAAAAAAAACAGCAAAATATATATCAATAAAAGTAAACATTAGTACATTAGAGTGAAAGTGTTAATGTGGCGGCCACGCTAACAGGAGAGGGTGTGACCTTACAAAGTGTGCCCAGAGGCATGACGTGATAGTGACCTGGTGGTGGAGGGATTGGGCAAGGCGGGAGGCCACGTTGCGCACCATACAGTCCGATGCTGGGTTGGGGATGTGGTGCAATGCCTCCTGCAGTACCAGTGCCTGAGTCTGGGGTGAACCTCCCACACCACACACACCTGCAGTCACAACACACTCAGAGCCTCAATAATAATCAAACTCGTGATAATGATATGATCTAAATGCACAAAACACCTGAAAAACCGAAGTTTACTCATGCACCCTTTCTTTCAACACAGCGTCAACATAAAGCTATAACATATGGTAAAACGACAATGTTCAATTAATTTTATGCTTCACAATGGAACCAGACTAAACATGAACGGGTACAATGAAGTAAGGCTTCTCATGTAACTTGCTTAAATCAAACATTGTTAGTTTTTATTATCTACAACTTCCAAGATCAGCCATACTTCTACTTGTTAAACATCATTTTGCTGGAAGATAAAAGAAATATATAAAGTATCAATATTTGACAGGAAAAACTAACACATACCTGCTGTTGGTGACGTATCTTCTGTTCCACCATTAGTATTGGTGGTGGCTGAACTGCCCGAGGTGACTGATCCTGCTACAACGCCAACTATGGCATAGCCCACTGTCACAAATGCTAGCTTGGCCAATTTAAGCACCACCAAAAATGCTGACCTGAAACAAAAACATCATAACATTAGGTTACATACACATTTCAGAACTACATTTTACTTCCAAATAATACAGTACTTCAATATACAAGATTCTTAAATTTACAGAAATGGCAATGATTAGGTGTATATGCAGTGACTCCCTCAGTGGGAGGCTGGGAGGGCTAGGTTTACGATGGAAGAGTTCAGAGGTAAGATGGGACTGGAGTGTACTGATGTTGTGATGAGGAGAGGTAGACTGAGGTGATCTGGGCATGTGGAGAGGATGGATAACTGTGTGCAGGAAGTAAGAAGTGTTAATGTTTGGGGTAGGGTTGCAAGAGGCAGACCAAAAAAGACCTGGGATGAGGCTACTGAGTGTGAACTCAGGGAGAAGGGACTGAATGGGGAAGCTGCCAGAGATTGAGCAGCAGGGAGAGATGCCATCAAGTGACCAGGCCGATGCAAGCAAGCATGTTGAAGCCTTCACAAACAAAACAAAACAATTCTAATACGATACTTACCTTTTTGTTGGCATATCTGTGTTGGAGAGAAAGTTGTTCTTGGCAAGCATATCAATAATGATCTTCACTCCTCCACTCTTCATGAAGTTATACTGGAATTCTAATGCTTTCTCTGACATTGGATTGTGAGCTGGCATCAGTAACGAGTACAACACCTGAAAAAAATAAGTAAATAAAAAATAACAATTCAACGCCACCCCACAATCTGACACAAATAACTACCATTAGTATCATTCCAAAACCAATAATGCAATGAAGTATAATACTCACCATTGTCACACAGGGATACCATATTCACACAGTAAATTCTGTATTCCCATCATAATTACAACAGCAAAACCAAGAATAGTACTGTATTATCTCCTTTCACTGCCTAGACCAAAGACAATACACATCTCACGGATAGCAAGACTTTCCTCTCTAATAAATAAAGAGTAGGGTACTACAAAATTCAGAAAAAAAAAAAAAAAAAAAAAATCTAATACAATCCAGTCACATAAAACACCATATCTATGGCAAGACATAAGCAGAATGAGACTCAGAACTGAAAAAACCCTGGAAAAAATTATTATGTGAATGCTCATGATAGAACAAATTCATATAGCTGTAGTCATCAAATTCTTATCGCCTGTATTTAATATTTTTTTGGCACTCTGTATCTCAGTTTTGGGGTATATTTCCCCCCCCCCCACACAGTATGGAGAATCTTTTGGTCTTTGTAACTAAAGACGCACTAAATGGAAACTTAGCCTCTTGAAATGTATATAATCGAGCATTCATGCGTGCATGCAGCTAACGTGAGCAGTCTGGACACATACAAAGCTTTTGGAACTGATGGTCAGATGATTAACTTTCATGAAAAGTGAAAGTCTTGATTCCCTTCAATTAATATTACAGTAAGAGAGACTGATGATGTGATGATATGAATAATGATGCATTTGATAATGATGTGATAAAATGACAAGAGAGAGAATCTAGTGATGATGATGATGATGATGGGAGATAAGATGAAATGATATGAAATGGTGATTTTGGAGGGAGTATGGCAAAGTGCACTTGAGACATAATGTGGCCATGAAAGAAAGTTTTGTGGTGTGAAACTTGAAATTGAACCAGCAAGGGGGGGGGGGATCATCATCATCCAGACCTCCTTTCCCACCCCAAGGCAGGGTGAGGAGTAGCAACGTCCAGACAGACCAAATCTGCCCAATCCAGTGAGCCACGATTCCATTTACTCACACATTCAAGTCCCTGGAATCCTACAGATATCTGATATGCCAAAAACATTCAACATCTTCTGTAGATTCACATAAATGTATCCAATACATTCAATAATAATAATAATAATAATAATAATAATCCCCAGGGAAAAAAAATTACTTCCCGTATCAAACAAACCTGCACACAAAAATCCCATGAAAAATAAGAGATTACTGTACAGTATACAGAATAAGAGATTACTGTACAGTATACAGACTGATTTAGTAATAACCAAGTTGGTCCAAGTGTCATTTTAGGGTTTAAAATCTGTCATAGCAAGGAGCTTTTATCCATGGCTACATGATACGAAGGAAACAAAAGCAATATACTGTACCTGCAGGTTGTAAAGAACTTGTGATGGAGACGAGCAGAACATGACACTTTCTAAGGATGGTGACATACTCTGATCCACGATCTTCACATGCTCCATGCATAATGATCTCAGGTTGTTTACTGTAATGAAAATTGTAACATATTTCAGAGATATTTTAAAATAATCTGATAACTAACAATACTTCATGAAGATACACATTACAAAACTTAACCTATCCCTAACTTTTGGTCAGCAGTGTCATGTTCGATAGCATCCATATTTTCTCTCTTAGGATGTGTAAATTAAATGAGAAAGTTCCAGTACCATCTCTTCCCTTCCACCTCAATGGAAGTACTTGTACATACTGTACAAGGGGGGGACCCAAAAATTTCCAAAAGAGACTGACAGTATGGCCAAAGAAATAGTTCCCCTTTGCGCCAGTAAAGATCACTCATGTGCAGTCTGGTGAATCATTCTGCTATGTGTTACCACACTGAAAGGGTTGAGTCCATATTTCTGGTGTGAGACACCTATCAACAAAATAAACCAATACTGTTGCTGTACAGTGAACTACACCTAGTATGTGGCTGTACCTGTGAAGTACACCCATATGGTAGCTGTACCTGTAGACTACACCCATACTGTAGCTGTACCTGTGAAGTACACCAACATTATAGCTGCATCTGTGAACCACAGTACTACAGCTGTAACTGTGAACTACACCAATACTGCAGCTGTACCTGTGGACTAAGCAATACTGTAGCTGTACCTGTGAAACAAACCAATTTTTTAGTTGTACCTGTGAACTGGTCAGCTGGCATGATGTTAAGGAGAGCTCTGGCACTGTCTCTTAGTTGTGGTAACTGTAAAGCGCACCCAAGGTCTGCTAACTGGAGGAGGAACTGTGTATATTTTGCTTGCCCTGACATTATCTGAAAAAGGTATATAAATAAGTTCAGTGGTTACTAAAATCTATGTCTGAGCAGTATCTTTAGGTACTTAACCATGATGAGATTTTCTAAAATACAATACAGGACACACTGCTAGATATGTGCGTATATACTCAGTTATCTTCAGAGAAAAATGTTCCAGTAAAGGCGTCCCCTGCAAATGCAATGAACTGAGAAACTTTTCATTGCAATTTTTATCATCATTCACTCTCTGCATTACCATACTCCAAGTCAAACTTTGTCTAACACAATATACAATTTATAACATATGCAAGTCTATTGTTGTCAAGGAATAATATTAACACTGTCTCATGCAATGTACAATACATAACAGACACTATTCTTTAGTCACCAATCAATATTAATATACAGTACTGTGTTCCTGATGCAATGTTTACATTCTTGAACTGATAAAACTAGACTATTATAATATTACTATATGTTAATAGTATTTTGGTACAAGTTCTTTGGAAAATGTAACTGACTACTGGGTCATCTTTTAATACTTTCATGATCCTGGTATAGTGGTGGATAGGATCACTTTCATGCAGTGGCACTAATTGCTGTCAGGTTACACAGATGTCCCTAAATACACACCCTATCCTCCCAAAAGGATGATGATACACTGCAAGAGAAGGGTAGCTTCCGTCTGCAGTTAACTATGTTCATGTTCAGATGACAACAACAATCCTGGCATGGTTTCCTTCTCCAAAAAGAGAAAAGACACTGGATGATGATGATGAAAATTTTAATCTGGCTACTGCTGTTATTGCTGTCAATGATGATGATAATGGTCATCATAATCATCACCATGACCCTTTTCCCATCCTGAAGATAAAGGTTAAGGTGGTTGCATTGGGGTGTTGCTGACAAATATGCCTCCATGAACTATGTCATAGTGATCCCCTGTTCAGGGGTTCCCTGGAGGGAGCAAGGTATTGACAATGAAGACAGGATGAGGCAGGAAGCTTTGATGATGATGATGGTGATGATGAGTATGAAAATGATACTTAAATGAATAATGGCAATGTCAAATATAATACAAAACTTACCACCCCTGGAAGACAATTCTCTGCCTCCACATTGGGTCCATCATATGGGTGTTGCGGTGAGCCAGTGGAGGAATCTGAAGAGCTGTCAGGTGAAGATGGCATGTTGCTGCCCACCTGCACCAACTTCGCTGTCAGCACCTAACAAATACATGGTCACTTACACAATGACAACTCGAAGTATAAAACTAGCATCACCAACTCTACACAGATTTTTACCTGACCACAGAGAAAAATTACCAACTTGATCAGATATCCTTAATTTGATGGACAATGTCTTTCACTCTTATCACTACAAACTGGGAACTGCATAATGTTTCATAATTCTATTTATCCTGAGGAGAATCCCTAAAGACAAAAGGTTAAATCAAAGATTAGCCATATACTTACAATACTACCTGACTCAAGAAGCCCTGCTTTTATTCAGAATTCTCGTAATTAGAACGTTCTTTAGCGCCAGGGTATACTGTCAATTCATACATAAATATCTACACAATACTAGCAGGTACCATAAACAAACACTTCTCTTCTTTTGTTCACAAAATTGCACTTAAAATTAAGCAATAAATCCCATATAAATTTTGCTCCAGAAGCAAAGGCAAACATTACTCACCATTTTATCTCTAAGAGGCATCTGGGCAATGATTTTCTTGTCATCAACAGGGTCTATTGGATCAGTATTTAAATACAATTCTACTTTCACATTTGGGGCAGTTGACTTCAACCGGTGCAAAACCTGTAGGAGTCAATATTCTTGTCATTAGCCGCACATAACATTGGGTACATGACTCTAAAGCAATTCCTAAATCAACACCTAGTTTTCACACACATTAAGTGCATAACTGAAACAAAAGTTACTAAAGTATGCGATTCAGATTGTGGGGGGGGGGAGTCCTTGAGTAACTCTTACTATCTTGGAGGTTAACAATTATATTAAAAAAGAAAAAAAAAAATCAGTCATTACAGGAAGGTGAGGGACACAGAAATAAATAAAGCCATCAATATACTGACAAAAATTATAATACAAGAAACAAATAAATAACACTGTATGGCACACTAAGCATGAAACTGGCCATTCTAAACATTAACTCCTTTGTAACTGTGTGGGCCGCTGAATGTAAACAATGCATTTCACTCCCGTACTAGGTGGATCAAGCCCTCTCAGGAGGGTAGCAGACTAGCGATGGCATTGAAAATATTTAAATTTACATTTTTTTTCATCTCATGTTTCCCAACTTTGATGTATACAAAAAAAAAAAAAAAAAAAAAAAAAAAAAAAAAAAAAAGATCTGAATGTAAAGTGAAATCCTCTGTAAGTGCGTTGGGGGAGGAAGACCATGACCCACTCGTAGCAGAATGTGTATGTGAACTCCTGCCACTGGTGCTTGGGGACCTTCCACTGTCTTTTTCTGGGTCCTGGAGTACAGGAAACCATTTGGCTTGTCACGCAGTGTAGAGTCACCCATAGACAGAAGGAAGAGGAAAGAATGCAGGAAAGAAAGAAGAGAGGAAAGGGCAGGGACCCGAAAGCAGCACTACATCAAGTGAGTGGATGGTGAGCGTCCCCACCAACCACTGACATGAGTAGTGGCAAGGGAAAATTTAAAAAAATATATATGACTGGTCTAATGGATAGTATGTCACTGAGGTGGAGAGAACCACTGGTCAAGACTAATGCCATATACTGTATATTTATTACGCTTTCCCAGGTGACTGTGACGAATCACAATGTCAAACTGCTCATACCCATAATAAAAGCTGATATGCCACATCTGAACCTCAAAGATCTTAAATCCCAACTACTTCCAAAACCTTAGTACACTTGTACGGATGTCACAAGTTCAGTCCTCGCACTGCACTTTCTAACTCTGTATGCAAGTATGGACAATAATTTTTCAGTAACGAAGGGATTAACTAATCATACCATTATTAATCAGCAACGAATAATTACCAGTTAAAATGATAGCTGTACTGAACTCTTGTTCATCAAAAAAATAAATAAATAAATAAAAATCATTCATTCATTGCCAGACGCCATGCATCCCAGACGGGGTGGCCAATGGCTTAGAGTTAATTGTTTTACAGGGAGGGGCACTAATCCTCCACCAACCCCACTTGACATAGTAAAATAAAAATAAGAGAAATCTTTAATAAAAAGAAATCTTTAATAAAAAGTCACTTCTTTAATTCCTCTTATTCATGTATTTTGGGGACATGGCCTTGTGATGATTTAAATACCTTGTCTTTTGAAACTACCTCCATCACTATTCACCCATTAATCCCAAGATTGTCAATTTTAACCACTTACTGATACCAAATGATGTTATTCAGCTTAAGTGATAAATGAACACTGTATCAACCACTCCAGTTCAAGAGGTCATTCCTGAACCAACCAATTACATCTGGTAAAAGCAAAAATAAAATAAAAATGACACTGTACTGAAGGTATTAACCTGACAACCAAGTTCAGTTTGCCAATGTGTGTTTTGTAATGCAGCTAACCTGTCTTCTGATAGAACCCATGGTGTCATTGGTGTGCGTCCATACATCCAGCTCATCTGGCTGCCGACCCTGAACTGGAAACCTCACCAGAAGAGACAAATGTTTCCCTCTTGAGGCTCTGCAACACCATATCAAGCATACATTATATATCACTTTTAAGAACAAGCATCTTCCCTCCAAAGGAGGCTGGTGGACTGCACAAGGTAATTTATGCCTGCAGTCCACAGAGTTCATGTTCTGATGAACCTGGACCCACAAGATCATCTAGAAGTACCAATTACACAACACTGTATTAAACACATCCTGATATAATACATTCAATGTATGTTATCATCATCTCCAATGCCTTACTTCCTCCTTGAAACTGCCAAACAGGGGACTGAATATAAAAATCAGTGACTTATTCAAATCAATGTTGGAATAAAATATGGTTATATGACATCCCCATAGTTGTTCATTAAATGCATGTATAGGGTTATGAGAGTAGTAAAAATTCAAGCTGTGGGAAGGGGTTGGAGATGGTGAAGAATGGTAAGGGATGATGCTGTGCTGCTTGCTAACAGTGAAGAGGATCTATGCAGCCTAGTCCAAGTTTTTAATGCACTTTTTTCACTCTCATCTTAAATGTTGGTACCAACTGCCTAGCCCCAGGCTCCTACACTCCTCATGGGGCAATGTAGGATTGGATGATGGATGGATGGATTTTCTTTTTAATGCAATGATAGTCACAGACAAAGTAAATGTACAAGACACTAAGTAATGGTTACTGAGAGTGAAGTTGACTACTACATACAGTACTAGGAATCCTTTTTGATGAAACAGAATAGGAAATAGAAAGAAAGTTTCCAGCACACATCTAATTTTATCAGATATCACAAAGGTAACAACACAGTACTATACCTGCCAAGTGGTAGTATTGAGCGGTCATCTCCAAAATCTCCATCGCACTCTGATACATATTCATGTAGTACTTTCAGAACTCGACACATTCTTGTGGTCTCTTGTCGAACTCTGTTTATGGAATCCTTATCACGATCTAACACTGATACAGTGTCATACATAGCCTTGGGGGGAGGAAAAAAACTGAAATTACTGAAATACCCTATGCAAGACATAAAGGCTTAAGCCTATACTCCCATGATTCAAATAAGATGAAGGCAAGTGATGAAGTTTCTAGCTTTTCATATGCCATACAGTAATGACCTGGTATACAATCGATTGCTATAATGATTAATGAAAACTTACACCCTGTATCATGGTAATGCAATGGCCATGTATAATGATCCTGTGCAGACACACTGCCACCCGCACAAGCCAACGTTATACATTTGAGCCAAGTGTGACTGCCCTGTGGTTAAATGCACAGAACCCTCCTCTGAGGCCTCTGCATATGTGTCCTCCTTTCCGCCTCATGTTTGAAGTCACAGTTTTGCTCATACATTTGCTCACATGACTCAGACTGGCCTATGGCATACTTCAGGTCAGTGGAAGGAATGTATTTTGAGATTTTAGGATACGTAACACTTGACCCCAAACGTATCCCCACTGAACTCATGTTAAGTCGACACTTGATATGAGTGGTTCTTACCTGACGTAACCCAACTGTGAAGCAGGCCGTTACTGTACTGCATATTGCTCGGTAAATAATACTAACAAAAATCCTCAATTAAATACTGTATTTCATGTTGTATGAACAATTATTTTTCCCAGTGAAGCAGGTAAAAGGCAAAAGAGAAATGACTCAATTAGGCTTCCATAACAGCACAGACCAAGACAACTGCACTCACACTATGACATGCCTATCCAAATGTTATATCATCATCATCATCATCCGGACCTCCTTTCCCACCCTAAGGCAGGGTGAGGAGTAGCAACATCTTGACAGCCTAAGTTTGCCCAATTCTATGGGCCACGCTTCCATTCACTGAATCCAAATAACTGGGTCTAAAATTTTTTAGTCAAACAAATATGCTACCCATTGCTACCTTCCTTGCTAGTTACTAAAACAGACTTCAGGGTATGCTGGGATCTTATTGTAAGGCTTCAAGGCATGCTGGGATCTTATTGTATGGCTTCAAGGCATGCTGGGATCTTACTGTAAGACTATGGGCTTCACTACACATCCCTGTACAATCTGACACATTTCATACCTTAAGACGAGACATACAACTAGAAAGGAAGTCATCATGTATGATGACTCGATTGGCCTGGAGCCTCGGCCCAAGGTTTGTGAAAGTTTCCCGGAGGAGTTCAATGGCACGACTGGCAATGTCTTCTGTTCCACACAACACCACCTGCCAAATAGTGGATAACATCTGTAGTGTCAAACTGGCCAATAACATTTTCTGTGCTGATGTTAAATCTGGTCTGTCTGACCAGGTAAACCAACCTACTGAGAGGTAAGTAACCACCCTTGAAGCGTAACCTCATGCAGTGAACCAATGTACCCTTGCAGCAGACAGTGCCTCACAACAAAGCATAGAGAAAAGGGTGGAGGTTTGGTTTCTGGATAGACATTGCATCTGCATCCCTCCACCCAGTTAACAGAGGTACCAGAGTAAATTCCACATCACACCATCATTTGATTATATGGTTACTACCCAACACTGTAAAGGTTACAGGAAACAATTAGGACTGTCACTTAGTGTAGTGCCACCTGTGTGGAGTGATGTGTAATAAAAAGTGACAGAAGGCAGGGAGAAATAGGAAGAGAGGACAAACTTAGAAGAATGACAAAGGTGAAGGAAGAAACAGACACCACTACACTGAGCAAGTGGATGATGGTCACCACCACTTACCACCACGTATTTTATGTGAAATATGAACACACAACAAGTACAAGTGAAATACACAATACTACTGTAATCTCAATAAAAGCAAAAAATATTGTCTTGGATTGAATCTCTCCAGAATAATGCAATTCAATATCCAGGCACACAGTCCACCTCATACTCTTATTGCAAACAGTTGCTAAGACAAACTAAACCAGGTAGGTACTCACCCTCCACACATAGTCCACACCTATTAAGTCATCATCATCCATGAGATACACTCTCCTCTTCAGTATTAGCTTACCCTCTTTGGAATTGACAGCCTTAAAAAAACGGTCAAAACACCTGAAAATAGAAATTCAGTCAATGTAAACAAGATACTGGTATATACAAATTCTGTAAGTTTACCTTCCTTCAGGTAGCCCCTTCATTTCAATAGGCCTCTTCAAAACCAACTAACATCAGTGTCTTGCAAGCTATAATAAAAAACATGTCTTTGATTACTTCTCATCATTTCAGCCTACAAGCTTTCACGAAGTTGAAGAAAATGAAGAAAACAGTCAAGATTTACAAAGATGTTCTCTATCCCACAAGCACTGTGAAATCTAATTTGGCACAGACTGCTTGGCTTATGATATGGAGCCGAGAAGTTAGGACCAACACACACATAAATATATATATTTATATGGGTACAGCTAATCCCAATACTTCTCAAAATTAAAGTACTGAGGCCTGACTTACTTCATGCCATTTTCAGTCAGGAGTGAAGGATCCAACTGAAGGATGTTGTTCTCAAAGAAATCTTTATTAATCTCAGGGTCAAGGTCTGGCTCATCTCCCATCAGCTTTGAAAACCATTTGAAACATGACTCCCGGTCTACAGTGAAAACTGCATTCTCTGCCAAGCAGTTCCAAATCTGCTTAGCCTGAGGTGCACACAACCACAGCTGCCCATCCTGAAAACAAAAGGTACTCTTGGTAAGAATTATCATTAATGTTTACCTACTTCATACATTAGGAAATGATGGGCTCGAATCTGGAAACAAGCAGGGCATACCGTAAACACTAATATATTAGTAAATGAACTCAAATTAACAAAATACTATGGTTACTATCACAACTCATTATTAAAAAAAGGAAATATGAGTATAATGAACTGTTTACTACAGATAAGAGATTAAGAGATACCATATTTTATGGCATACAAGGGTCTTGTTTCTAAAATTATGTTAATTTTCACATTCTTTCAAAAGCATGCTAGCTGGATTATGGCAATCCCCCAATGAGAAATGGCTATGACAGAACTGTCACCAGGTTATGCTGTCTTACCATATTTCCCCCAATCTTCCTGTTTCTATTTCTCACCACTCATCCCTTCTACACAATATCTTCACTTTCAAATAGTATCTTCATTTCCATAATTTTCTTTGCCACATGAAACCCATTACTGAAATATGGAAGTTTCATACATATGTACATTCATTACTCACTCCTACACACCTTCTTGCAATTGAACACTCAAATTATTTCCTAATCTACTGATATCATGCATCCTGTTTATGCCACGAGTTGTTCTGAAAAAGACACCTTCATGGATTATAACCTCTAAAATTCTCAACCACCCACTGTCCAGGTTTCAATCTAAAATGTGCTGGATAAAAAAGCACCTCTTCCCTTGACCCACAAACCTGAACAACTTCAGTACATAACACAGCTCCTGATAACTATTCCCAACATTCACAATCACTGTCACCAACTGGTCATGTACCAGGTAATTATTGTAATTTCAGTACCAAAGAAAGAATACTAAGCGTACTTCTTTCACTACGACGCTGTATATTCTGTTTTACTCAGGCTAGCATTAGACAACTGTGTTCAGCTTCAGGAAATACCAGTATACAGTATCAGTGATGGCTGTTCTCTTATCCCCCCTCAGTTTGAAAAGTCTCTGCAAGTATATGATGAGAACTGAGGGCAACCATCCACGACAATGCAACCTCTTCGCACCACCTTCCTTCAGCCCCCTCTCTTTCTGCCACGATGCTGAATCTCTTTCTCTTTTAATGGTTATTTTCTTCTGTAACCTGTTTGCATCCTTCCCACAGTAACACCTATCAATACTTGCATCCTCTTCTCTCACATACTTTCATGCAAGACTTAACTTATACTCTCATCCTTCTTGTACATATCTAGTCACTTCAGGACCATCATCTTCAATCTGTCCTTCCCAGTCTATAAGCTCAATCTTTCAGACAGAATGTGACAAGGTCACGGTTTGCACTTTCTTAAAATTAATTTTCTCCACATGGGTTAACTTAGTGGCTGTTCCTCTTATGGTCTGGGAAAAATTAAAAAAGCTGGGGGTTCCCTGAAGACAGCATGGTATGGGTAACATGTGATTATAAATAACTCTGAAAAATGTTGCCTCTCTCTCCCTCTTTCTATCTCATGAAGGTATCATGTATAACGTTAACAAAAAGAAAATAGCTGACAGGGTAATGTACACAACAATCCCTACCTTCTTTAGTTCTGATTATGAACACTACACTATACCAGATATAAGGCAACTTTCAGTATAACCCAGATCAACTGATGAGCTGGTATAATAGCCTGTCACTCAAGTTTTACAAGATGTATTCTGAATCTGACACGTGACTGACCATGCAACACCATCAACCCCTTTAGCACAATGATGTTGCCACACTGTATGTGCTACTGACAAACGATTACTTTAGCATGCAGTGACATCTTGAAGAAAAAAGTTCAAAACCATCATCACTGTTCCTCTGTCTGCTTGCATCTCCCCACCACTACAACAGCCAAGTAACACCCATGTAGCAGCAAACTCTCATCCCTTTTCTGTCCTACTCTCTAATGCGAGGGTTAGCCATTACTCCCAGTCCTTCATAAATGCAACAGGTCTACTCTGGAACTGTCTTCCTCCGTCTGTGTTTCCTACTGCCTATGATCTCCAGTCTTTCAAACACAGTGTGTCCAGGCATCTCAACATGTACGAACCTTGAACGTGGCTCTCGTTATCTTGCTTCTGTCTTTTCTTGGAGGGAACAATTTGCAGGCTCCTGGTGTTCCTTCTTCCTTGGAAAAAAAAAAAAAAAAGCTACTACTGAATGCTGGCTTTTCCATTTAATTTTGATACACCCACTTTTCTTTTCAGGTATGGGATATCATTTGTAGTGAAGGGCTACAAATCTCAGGTATAAGAATGAAGCATGCAGCCCTCCTTTACCTTCTAAATCCTGCACTGTTTGATTGCAAGAGAAAGCTGCAATCCTCCTTGGAATACAAGTACTACAAACCTTTAATAGAAATCTGAGGAAACTGAGCCTTTCTTGAACTTGATATATGTGATTATATCTTCCATCTGGAACAATGTCTGCTGGATTCAGATCAGGATCTTCTGAAAACAGAAAGCAATATTTCATGCTTATATTTTTTGATCATCTCCTTAAAAAATACTTTCAGAATTTTCAGCACCTAAAATGTACTGGTACCCCCCAAAATTAAACATACTCCTCACATCTATAAGCCAACAATTACTGACCACTTCAGGCACTCCAACTCTTCAATGTATTAAATTCCCATATGCAGTAAGCCCAACATTCATAATGCTAGCACCCTTTGAACCGTAAGTTCTGAACTATTTATGCTCTCCGTCTGCTTTAAAAACGCTGACATCATTATCATCATCATCCATTCCTGTGTTGCTCCGTGAGGAGCGTAGGGGCCCGAGACTAGGCAAGTTGGTCTTGACATTTAGCCCGTGGACTGCGAGCCACAGCTCAGGCTGGGTAGCGTCGCGTTGCGAGCCACAGCTCAGGCTGTGCTGGCCGTGCATCGCCATAAATAACTTGACCCCTACGCAAACTTAGGCATGGCGCTACGCAAAGACGGAGAGAGAATTTTTTTTCACCAGATGATGCCCTGGATGTTTATCTTCAAGTTTTATAATAAACAAAAACAAAAAAAATTTTTTTTTTTTACTTTTTTCCCATGTTTTCAATACTCCCATATGTAAACTTATGCACGGCCCTAAGCAAAGACGGAGAGAGAGATTTTCTTTCTTTTCACCAGTTGATGCCCTGAATGTTTATCTTCAAGTTTATAAGAAACAAAAACTAAAACAAAAATCTTTTTTTCCTTTGTTTTTTGCACACCACGGGGTGGGATAAAAAAAGGTAATTGCACAAGCCACGGGTTAAGATGAGAGTGACCAGCCTCACTCATCCCTGAGTGGCATTATGTTGGCAATAAACCCTAACCAATCCTTGGATATAAACCTGCACCGGCTCAATCCAATTGGGGAACTTTAATTACCCACTAAACCACCAGGTGCCACAATTGGGTTATATGGTTGCCACCCAATGTTGAAAATGGATTCCTGGTGTACAGGAAACCATTTGGCTTGTCACTCAGTGTAGAGTCACCCACAGGCAAAGGGAAGTGGGAAGAATGAAGGAAAGAAAGAAGGCAGAGGGAGTGTAAAATCAACCACAGGCAGAAGGAAGAGGAAAGAATAAAGGAAATAAAGACAGAAGAGGAAGGAAGGAAGACGCCCGAGAGCAGCACTACACAGGGTGAGTGGATAGCAAATCTGAAACCTGAAGCGTGGTATGAGTTTCAGCTTCAGATGACCTCAACTTGCTGAAATAATTTCACAAATCTTTTTCCTCATGTAATACATAAAAAAAGCATACCTGAAACAGTTAACCACTAATATCAGGAACAGTCAAGGACAAAAGTTGGCCTACTGTTCCAATTTGTCTATTTACACTTAAGGTATATTCTTCAGCTTCTTCCCAATCCATCACATCAAAGAGAATAGAAGTACAGTACCTATAAGCAAAGAAACACATCAACACTCACTCAGCTTAAGAACATTTCCCAGCACTGATAGATCAGGTGAAATATTAGGCCAACTTTTAGCTTATACTTTGCTGTCCACATTATATATAGCAATACTACGTACTATTAAACTTCTATATTTTATGAACACTGATAAAGAAAGTAAGTCCTATTTAAAAAAATAATAATTACAAAAAAAAAAAAAAAAAAAAATCAAGTGGCTTTATACCAAACAGACTATTAACAGAACAGGATGCTAGCATATCATATCCACACATTCATATGATTACACTTCCATTGTTCTGCAAAGAGCTTAGATTCAAATGCACAAAATATCAGACCTTCCTTTATTTCCAATATTATGCAACAAAAGTGAATCTTTGAACAATGAATACATACCATACCCAACAAAACACTGCTTACTTCAAAGTACAGGATGTTCATTTGCAACAAACCTTTGGCCGCAATTCTGATGTTCTTCATGTAGGTTGTAAGGTTATCTGCCACCAACACCACCAGAGAATGTTGGTTTTGCAACTTTGATATTATATCATGACGGTAACTGACGTGGGGTGTGGGCCGCTGGTGTTGGGAGAAATTTGGAGGGGCTTCACTGTATGAGCAGCAGATTTCTCGTATTTGTTTCAGTGCTGGAAGAACCCACTTGTCATGCTTCAGTTCCTCTACGCACCTATCTAACCAATGCTTCTTCTGCATATCTCGATCCTGGAATACCATAAATCTAGTCAAACAATGTAAACAGCCTTCTGCTCATCCACACACATCATCATCATCATCATCATCATCCAGACCTCCTTTCCCACCCTAGGGCAACGTGAGGAGCAGCAACATCCACACAGCCCAAATTTACCCAATCCAATAGGTCATGCTTCCATTCCCTCACCATTCAAGCCCCGGAATCCTGGCTCTATCTGAATATGCCAAAAACATTCACCACGTTCTGTACCTTCACATAAACATATCCAACAGGGTCAATCCTGATGCTGTCATGTTAAAAAGGGGTGCCAAATCCCTGACCATGCGCTTCTCACAATATTCATCCAGCCAACTCGATCTCTTGTCAGTCCCCTAGCCTCACCAACTTCCAAACCTCTCTTCCTCACACACTCATCCACCATATCCCTCCACCTTCTCCTTGGCCTACCTTGCCTCCTCCCTCCTTCAAATTTGCTCAGACATACCTTTTCCACCACTCTTCTATTATCCATTCTCTCCACATGACCATTCCATCTCAGTACACTCTCTTCCATTCCGGTATCCACGGACTTCCTCACTCCACATCTTTCACGAATCACAATACTTCATATCCTATCCACTCTCTGTACTCCACATACATTCCTCAGCAGTCCCATCTCCACTGCTATGACTCTTGACTTTTCATTTTCATGCCACACCATAGTCTCACATCCATATGTTAATGCTGGCACTAACACTCCGTGTAAGCCTCATGCAGCTGCA
Organism: Coenobita brevimanus; assembly: GCF_032717465.1. NCBI lineage: Eukaryota > Metazoa > Arthropoda > Malacostraca > Decapoda > Coenobitidae > Coenobita > Coenobita brevimanus. The sequence goes on from NC_137039.1 coordinate 35,328,765, forward strand.
ACACTCAGCCTCTGTTTCTTATCAAGGCCTTCATTGTACCAGCTATTTTCCTTCCTTGTGTCACTCTGTTTTCCACTTCCTTTACAAATTTTCCTCTCTTTTCTATCACTGTACCCAGGTATTTGAACTCACACACCAACCAGTAATATAAGTATATATATCCATCAGTGCAATAAACAAAGTACCCCTTCGGTAAACATAAACACTTATACAACATATGACGGACAGGAGGGTGCTTAAGTAAAATAATTGTCAGTGGGGAATGGTGCAATTCTAGACTGTGGCCAAGAAGTTTCTAGGAAGTGAAAATCTCTACTTCAAAAGACTTTAGTAACTTGCCTGTGAACATGAATAGTCTAAAATCTTGACATGAGCTGTGAGGGCTTGATCCATAATCTCTGTTGGCACATCATCAGAATGAGCTAGCGACCACAGAAGTGTTAAAACCTGTAATTACAGAGAACCATTAAGAATCATTCAGAAATAGCATTCCAAACTTTAGAATCATACATATATAAAAATGATGGTCTGCTCCCTTTTAAGGAATCCCCATACCAAGGTTGGCCATAGTACAGCTTATGTTATCTGTGGACTCGAAGCTAAGTGCCAAAACCAGCTAATTACTTCCCAACATAATGCACAGTTAACTTAGAAAAACTTCCTGCCATTTTGTTTTTGAGTGCACACTAGGGTAGCCTTATGAGATGCCACATGGGGGAAATTTCCCCAGAATTCATCAGGCAGCTTTTGGTAGCGCTAAATCTATTGATGCTACTGGCAGTCTGAACCCACTGTAATGACTAATGTCATTTGCTGCAAAAGGGTTAAATATGTACAGTGCATGGAATGAAACAATATTCTTTCCCCCTTATCTGAAACAGTAATAAAGTGAAAAAAAATGCTATATGGCAGAGCATAATGAAACAAGGAACAGAGCAAAATGTCTCACCTTGTGTGCCATGACACCATCCTTATCATCTTCTGCTAGTCTACGAATCAACTCCAACAATTTCTCACGTTGCTTTTTACTGGCCTGGCTCCAGCTTGTCTGTAAATGTACAGAGGAATTATTACCTTCAGCTAATATGTGAACAGCTTGGTGGGAAGGGAACAAAAACATGTACCCACTCGATGTAGTGATGCTCTCAGATGACTGCCATTTCCTCTCTTCTTTCCTTCCTTCTTCCTCTGTCTTTCTTTTCTTCAGTCTTTCCTCTTCCTTCTGTCTACGAGTGACTCTACATCGAGTGACAAGCCAAACGGTATCCTGTACAACAGGAAACCATTTACAACATTGGGTGGTAACCACTTAACCAAATTATGGCACCTGGTGGTTTAGTGAGTAATTACAGTACAGCGCTCCAATTGGAATGAGCCTGTGCAGGTTTATATCCAACGAGTGGTTGGGGCTTATTGCTCACATAATGCCACTCGGGGATGAGCGAGGCTGGCCACTCTGATCTTAAATGTCAGGACCAACTTGACAAGCCCTGGGCACCTACACTCCTCTTGAGGCAACACAGTTTTGGATGATGAATGAATGAATGAATCGTGGACTTGGTTTACGGTCAAACTGAATACAAGAAAAATGGGTGTCCCATACATAAAGAGAACAGTTTGTGATTCTGATGGTATAAAGTCCCAATCAGCTCTTACTAACAGTTAACATCAATTTTTTCATGTATGATAACGATACTATCTATCTACTGCCAGACGCCTTGATCCCGTAAAGGGTGGCCACAAACAAATCGCCTCCATGTCGCCCTGTCGCCTGCCATTTCACTGCCCTGCTCCCAGCTCACAACCCCCTCTCTCCTATACCTCTCCATCACTTCAACTCATACTCCTACCTAGAGAGCCAAGGCGAGTCATGATCCAAACACAAAGAATGAATGAGCATAAAAGTGGGGAGAATTACCAACATCATAAAAAGTAAAACAAGCCACACAATTATCAACGTATCAGTCATGCCACCAGAATCCTGTCTACTACTTGCAAGCTTCACTATCTACCCATAATCTTTGACCAGTACAGTATTTATTTTTGCAGATGAGATGGTCTGGACATGAGAGAATGGAGGAGGAAAATGGGATAAAACATCTTTAAGTGTTTATGTGTGTATGGTGGATAGGGTACCGTACCAAGAAGTAAGCCTTTATGAAGTCTTGGGACGAAGTCATACAAAATGGCCCTTGAGTTATGAGACTGGCGTAAGATGCCACCATATTTTGTGCAGCATGCAGAGCTGCCAGCAAGTGAACAAGGCTGATGTATGTAAGCATGTACAAAGCATTTCAAAACACAAAAAGTGAGATTATCTCCACATACACCTATCTGATACACTCAATGACATACCAAGCTAAAAAAGGAGTGTCAAACCATTTTGAGCTTCTTCATACATCTATATAAATATTTTTAAGTTACTTAAAACTTCACACTCTTCTGACAAGCTGGCTGTGTTCTGTTATTTAAGACATATTCTCACCTGGAAGCAGCCAAAAAGATGGTCCAGCTGTTCTGGTGAGAAGTCCCACGCTAGTTTGGCCAGTAGGTCATGTACATTCTTGACAATGGCCTCATGTTTCCCATGCTGTGCTGCCCAGATGTCATCAAGGTCCTCTAGGGTAAGAGCCTGACAACCAACAAAGAGGGGTGGAACAATGTTTTTAAGTTAAAATGAAATATACCAGCAGTCACAGCATTCAAGTTTAACCTTTAAGTAACAGTTAATTATATGCCAATACTCAAGGGTATGCAACTAACAAGCCATCTCTGTATTCCATACTACAGTCAGTGCTAGGCAGGTGCGCAATGACTTGTGCAATGCAATTGCGCACCGTTGCTGTCCGGTGAATATTGTTTGAGCATTGTGCACCGCACGAGACCTTGCACAATACTGCGCTTTTGCACATGAAAAGGCAGGTGCGCAAGTACCTCACACTTGCTCCTGCGGAGGGCTCTCGCACTGCTGTAGCTATGGGCAAAAAATTCTACGGAGATCCTATGCTGGGTGCCGAGAGCGGCGTTTTTTTTTTGGTCAAAATGTGATCGCTCATTAAATATTGTAAAAGTTTTCAATCGTGATGGGATCAAGTTTTTTCACATCAGCAAATTTTTTGCAATTACTGTATTGTGCCAATTTTGGTGCGATATGAATGTGTAGTTTCGGCTGCCCAAAATACGCGCGCACACACACACTCACGGCTAGTGCTATAGTATATTAGATATGGTAAGAGATAGTTCCTGAGCACCAGTAAGAAAAACTTAAGGACAGCTAATCCTAATGCTGCAAATGCTGGGCACATTCCTACAAAGAGTAAAATAATCTTTTGATAGTCACAATTAAATTCTAAATAATTACAGCTGTCCTATGCAAGTAAATGGAGACATGTTTTGGCCACAAATGGACAGAGTGTTTCTCTCAACTGAACTCCTAATGTGTCTCATCTCTAGTTAAAGACCTCAAGTCACTGATATTGAAATACAAAAAAGGTACAGTATTTCATCATGGCTAATGGTAAACAATCTTAGTTATGGAAATCCCTAACAGTCAATACATTAATCATGGTATTATATGCAGGTACACTCCTTTCCCCTCCCTACCGTGTTACATTAATCATGGTATTATATGCAGGTACACTCCTTTCCCCTCCATACCATTTTAAACCCTCTCACACTATTCCTGCAATTTTCCCCCCTCATTATCTTATCGTTTCCCTCCCACACACATTTCACTAACTCAAATCCCCTCTTCCCTTGACATCTGGTACTCACCTTCTCTTTGATAATGAAGCGTATGATCTTCTCCAGCTTCTCCACATACTGAGGTTGGTGTAAGGAGTCTCTCAACACTATTTGTAACACACGGTTCTCCTTGATCCACTCCTGCAACACGATTCAACCCCATGCAGTAATTTTCATCACTGACTTATAACAAGCTACAGATAATTTATATTTACTTCATATATATATATCTATACATACAAACGCACTGGTCAGAAACTCTTCTGCAAAATAATGCAAAGGTCTTAACTATATTTACCATTATACCAAGAGCCTCAGTTAACACAATGCAATTACATAAAAAATAAACCAAAAATTCTCAATGCACAGTATCTCACAAGTTACATGAGAGCCTTACAAAATTAAAGTTACAACTATAAGCATTTTTCTTAACAAAAAGATAGCCAAGCTCTCAGTGCATCGTGCCTCTGCCACAAAAACCTTACTTTTTTTTTTTTTTTTTTTAAGAAGGGGAGCATTATCTGATAACATTTTTCATTAAAATAACAAAACCCATTTTTTAAAAAGTAGCAAGCATAAAATAAAAAATGGTAACATATAACTTGGATTAACTGAGGTGGAGCCAGTCCATATTAACTGAGGTACAGCCAGTTCACATTAATTGATTTTCTGGATAAAAAGCATTCTAGAGGAAGGAAAACTCTCATCTGAGCTCTGGCCACAGGACTGAAGAAGCATAATTTTGTAAATGGACAGTCTACAATTCAGACTTCTACCTATTCTCTCCCTACCTATGCCTTTACTGTAAAGCACATCATCATAAAGTCTTAATTATTATTACATTTACAATACAAGCAGAGAAAAAGTTACCAAAACAACTGCTATGTACACACTATAAAATGCAAAACACTCCCAGCTTTATCTCACATTACTGGCATGTATAGTTGCCACTTTTATTTCTTCACAGCAACTTGTAAATTTAATAAGAAAAAAACACATAAGTTGGGGGAGGGGGACAGTAAAATCATTGGCAGATATGAAATGTAATCCAGAGTACTGTACTTGAAATTTACCTCAAACTTTTGTTTTTGTCTCGGATACAGTACTACGGCTAACTACAAGCACATGTGTGCTTCCCTCATTCTAACCTACTCATGTGTGTTTCATGATATGTAAATGCCAGTTATGTGCAGTACTGTATGGTATTATGAAAAAGGTCTACGATTTCAGTGCTTGAAAACATATCGACAGGCTGTACAGCATCCAGCAGCCCAGCCCACTCAGGTAGTCTAGAGTCCATGCTAAGCAGGTCTCCAGGTAAAACGAGTCCAGATTAGGTGGGTTTTATTGTGCATCACTGAATGGAAGGGATATATTAAAGCACTGTGTTCTTACTGCCATGCGTTCAGCTGTGAGCCACTCTTCCTCTTCCACAGGTCCATGACGGTGCGAGTAGTGCGACACATTGGAGATCACTTTGTTCACCTCATTCAAGGCATTCATTTTCCCATTGAATGAAGATATTTGCAATAACCTGGTACAGAAAAACTCCCATCAAAATTTACTTTTAAACATTTTCTACATATCATTAAAGTAATAATCCTCTACCTTCATCATCCTAGACCAATATACACAAGACAAACTTTTCCATTAGTTTATAGCTACGATCATCCAACAGCATAAAAAAAGAAAAAAGAAAAAAAAAAAAAAATCTGAACAAGTGTATATTTCCTACAAACAGGATCAAAGCATCAGCAGCAACAAAACACAAGATATACTCTGCCTCGGCTATTAACCTAATAAAACTTTGTCATAGTTTAGCATGTGTAGCTATTTTAACAGAAAATAATAAGAAATTGATTTGGATGATGCATATAGGTTATCTGGTTTTATAATGCAGTATACATTAGCTTTAGTGAATTTATGTCCCTTAAATCTCTCCCTGTCCTCTGAGAGGTATGTGAAAATTAGCTTGCAGTCCACTGGGATCACATTCTAGTAAGTCTAGAGATAGAACAACAAAAACAACTCCCTTCTACCTGACTTTTTCTTTTACTTGCTACTGTACCTGACAATTATATTCTCACTGAAGGGGCCAATTTATGGCCATATCTAACTCCAGGTTAGAGAAGTCTTCCAGAAACTAAAGAAAAAAATGTCAGGCATGTCAAGAATCACCATCTGATCATAAACCTGACCTTTCTTCCCACAAAAGGATGGGGTGAGACAGGGTATGAAAAAATATAAGCCAGTTGCCATTTAAGGGTTTCAGGAGTATGACATTAACACTTACCTGAGTATCATCTTAAACCTAAATATCTCCAGATTCTTGGCTGTTTCCTCTTGGCTCGGCACTCTAGATACTAGGCACTTGATGGCTTTGATAATGGCCGACAGCGCGTCATTCTTGGCCTCGTTTTTGGCCTCTTTCTTCAGTTCTTCATCAGTCAAATTTTCTAGGAAGGCTGGTACTACTTCCTGTAAGACACAAGTGAAAAATCTATTCCTGACTGCTTCTGCCACGGGAATCTTAAGACAGATCAACAAGTGGCAGGCAAAACAGAAAGCAACTGCATTCACAAGCAGCATGCAACACTTATAATAAGGTGAAATGCTCATTATTTCTTCAGATAACCAACCTCAAGTTTACTACACATGGGTAAAACTCAACTAGTCATGTACAGTTGTGGAAAATGGGCTAATAATGCTTCACTTGTTTGTTAAAGAATTATGAGACTTTCACATAATACAGTACAAACTCTCAAATCCAAAATGCTTGCATCCAAAGGCTCTATGGAAAATGTTAAATTTGGGAATGTATAATCATACTGAGGTTAAAACTCTATATTGCAAAATTTTCCAATATTCATTCAGCCTTTGGCCCAAAGGTGGGAAAAAAAGTCTGGACGAGACAATGATGATAACTAACAGGATGGTATTGTATAATAAACAGCCAAGTGTAACTTTAATAGTACAGTATATACAAAAAAGTATCTGGTAATGGTAGTTCATTCTTTGCTCTTCTATGGTGGGAGAAAAAAAAAAAAAAAAAAAAAATCTACACTGTGTGAGGAAAGGTGATATCTACAACTTGCTGTTTCATGAAAAATATTTTGGAAAATAACAGAATTACTGGATTTGACACTTTGTAGAGTACTCTGAAAATTTTGTTCAATACTGAAGATCACATCAGAGTACAGTATATTTCAATGCATGCTGTCTCAATATTTATCATAATGAAGCAAATCAATATTTCCAAGTCCATGATTGTATAAGGGTTTAAAACATCCACAGTTTCTCACGACAAACAACTTGAACATAACTGCAACACTTACTACAATAGGCATGAAATACTTTTCTATAGTGGGAATTGTGAGCATCTCATAACACAGGCCAAAGGGCCGGAGGAGTGCACAGATGACTGGCACTGAAAGATTTTTGCCAGACTGGAATCTTTCAAGGAGGATCTGGAAGCCATTAAGCTTGCCAAACAGATTTATCAGATCGACCAGCCAACCCCGAGGATTTCGTGGATCAGGAGGTCTGGCGTAAATGTCATAGTCTGGAATTTGTGATCCCTGTGGCACTGTTTCTGAAGGACGCGCTCCATTGAAGGTGTGGAATCTGAAATATAAGAGCAGAATAACTTAGCTCCAATCTGGACACATCATGCAAACTGTCAGTAAGATCAATAACATACAGCCAGTCTTAGCCACAAGACAAGGATGTGTTTTAAATGTATATAACAACTATTTCCAAAAGACTGTCACTGTAAAATGGAAGAAGTATACAAGTCAGCTTCACTGACTTTGACTGAATTTAATTATGAAAATGTTTATGGTACATAATTTACTGGGGACAATGGGAAAAAAGAAGTACAAACTGATAACTATATAGAGGGCTTGTTATAAATGAAAAGAGCAATTTGAAAGAACGGATATTATATATATATATATATATATATATATATATATATATATATATGTACACATAAATCACTAGAAAATCACTTTTGAGCACTTAATTAGAATTCATTGCAAGGGGGTCCAGTAACAGTTACTATGTTTCTTACTAAATACTTACTTAGAATTAGGACTCAGCACCATAGCAAGGAGGTCTAGTAAGGGAAACCAGTCTTGGTGCAGCTTAACAACAACTAACTCTATCAACTTCTCACAGTTCTTGAGGATACATCTCTGAAAACAAAATAAGATTATCAACCATGACATCGCTGCACTCACCCAAATACAAATGACACAGTTCCAATATCTTTGTTACATAATCCTACCATTTTTCATAATTCTTAATTCCTTCACTACAATAATGTACTTCTGATTTTTCTCTGGCTAATACCACAATTGCGTTTATTCAAGCTGTGATGTAGTGAAGGGGTTAAAGAAGACTCCCCCCAGTCCAAAAGTCTTTCAGGCTGGATAAACTCTGACAGCAGGAAGAATATGAAAATTATATCCTTGGGCTGTGGGGTCCTTTTTTTTTTTTCTTCTACACCCTTACCAGAATCAGTAACAGAATCATAAAACTTCAGTCTAATGTTGGAGAAACTGAAAAAAATAAATAAATAAATAAACTATAACCACAGAATAAGGGCGTGACTGTACTATTATTGCAACTCTGTCAACAAAGCCACTGTGACTTGTAACTGTCTATGATTCAGATCCACTAGCGTATCATAGTCAAAGTTCACTGCAACAAACTGTCCAATGGTAGTATCATCAATTACATACCAATATTCATATTCTTGATTCTGATTCTTATTCTTGTATCACTTATCACTTTCCTACCCTTGTGGACCCACTCCCTTGTTTACTGCCTATGTTACTAGTTAATATTAATATAACTGATTTTTTCCCCACCTAAGTAATCAGGTGAGGTACCACATATACAAAAACTTCAGATATATAAATTCTCTGAACCATTAAATCTTTGCTTCCCTCTCTATTAACATGAGTACTCTTCCTACCATCAAGTGATGGCTGGGTGCTTTCACATGGCGGCACTGGCATATCCAAAAGGTGGCAGGATTCAACTATCAGTGGTTGTAACCCCTTCAGTATGATTTTTTTTTTTTTACTTTAGCTTTTTTTTTTTTTTTTTTTTTTTTTTTTTTATGTGTCCGACTCTGGGCATAGGCTTCACAGCCTGCTATCAAGGCCCAGCAGTCCTCCTACATACCATACACCTATACATGTCACCACTTCGGCGCTAACACCCACCGTCCATATTGAATACATGCTAGGGCTGTCTCATACAGGACTGGTGTATTGGTATTAGCGGGGGTATTTTTACGACATGTCGGCGGGTCTTCTGGTAGATCAGTAAAGTGTGATTTAATGAAATTCAAATCCTTAAACTGTTCCCTGCCCCAGCCGGGATTTGAACCTGGGCCCGTTAGGACCGCACGCCACCTCTCTACCGATTGAGCCACCGCCTCCTTACTTCATTCAGCCTAAGACCCCTACATTAGTAATCATTGTATCTAAGCTCTTGGGGAAAAAATAAATAAATAAATAAGTACATCACTATAGCTGACTAAAAACTGTCTGGGGAAAGCAAGAATGAAGTTTAAAAGATGTTACTGGACTCAAGATGTACTGGGGGAAAAAAAAAAAAAAACAAGTTTCTACAACTAATCCTCACAAATAAAATATTAAATACTTATATTATAATATGATCCAGCTTACTTACATGAATCTCAAATTTCCAACTATTCACAGCCTCATCTGTGAGAATTTTGGTGAAAGATATGGTTAACCCTTCCCTGAAGAACCTCTGGCAAGCTTCACTCCTGGTGTCCAACCCTGAAATAATACGAATCTCTATGCACTACATGTTAAAACTATTTACAATTCAAACAACAAAAAGGTGCATCTCACACGACAAATGATACTGAACTAAGAAAGAAATATAATGAAAATCACTAACTTTTGTCTCACATTAAAGAACATTTAGATAAGTAAACGACAAATTACCACGTGTGCAGAGGTCAATAGAGGCTTCCAAGAGGAGTTCCAGCTCACACTTAGGCAGGACAGGGACAACCCAACGCTGGCGATGGATCATCTCATCCAGCCGGGCCAAGGCAGCGATGGGGAAGTCTGGCTCCCCACCCCCCAGGTCCTCACTTTCACCCTCACCCAACACTTCTCCATCACCACCCTAGGAATAAATACGATATTACACCATCAGGTAGAAAGAACTATTGTAATTTCACCTCGGCTTGGAGAAGACCGTCAGTTTGCAAATTATTTTACATAACTCACTGGACGGAAAAGACAAACTACAACTCTACACCCTTTCCATAAACGCTTTCAAAACTACCACCACATTTAAGTATTGATCTCTTAATGAAGCACAGAAATCAAGATGGGGTGATGGCAATTTCAGTCTAAACTAAAATTCAACTTTTCACTCGATATATTCTAATGATATACCACACATCCCCAGGGACTGAGCGCAGAATATTATCCCTAAACGATATGTGTGACATAGCTAGGATGTCTAAAAGGTGATGGAGGATGGAACCTCTCTTCCCTTTTTTACTTTTAGAATAGGGATGTAGCAACTCAAACCCTATCACAAATTAAGCTACTGGTAGCCTTCAGAGCAAACCTAGTATGAGCTCACTCAAGCAGCAAACTGTAATACCTGTTAGGTAAAATGTACCTGTGGTGGAGTGTTAGGTGGCCCCTCCTGCGGGTGGTCCTGATTGGCTATCATTGCGATGGTCATAGCGGTGTCGTGAGGCACTGGTGCGGGCAGTTCCCTCACCCAGTGGCACGACTAGATGCCACAGTTTTAACCATACATCCACTTTGCGCTGTAAGGAAAATTAGCATTATTCACCAAGCTAATATTTTGGCACAGTCATCTGAAAATCTGAATGCACCCAAATGTACAGAAACTTACAGTTCAAACTCGACTGATGGCTTTACTACGGCTGTCAGCTGTTGTACTTTCTAGGTACAGTTGAATATATGAAGAAAACATATACTGGTACCTAGCATTTGTTACTACAATGTTGTATTTTCTCAAGTAGTAAACACAGCTATAGCTAAATACCAGTAACCTAATGTATACACATTGGTAAATAGTCAAAATACCTTCAGCATTTACAGTACAGTAAAACCTGGATAAAATGGACTTCAATAGACTAGAATTTGCTTTTATCGGAATCAAGAAGTTACTGGACTAAATTCTTATCTATTGGAAAAAGTCCGATAAAGCCAGAAGCAGTCTGGACTGCCAAACCACTTCAGCTATGTTCACCACAATATGGTAAATAAAGACATGTTTATCAGTGTACAGTACAGTATTAGAATATATAAGTTATTATTTATACAGTACGGTACCATTTGATTATTGTTGTGAATGTATGATACAGTACCATACAGTGCTGCAATGATAGAGAAAAGTTTAAAAACCGTCGGTGCGATCCAGACTAATGTCTGATATATTGGATAAAGTCTGGGTTAGCAGGGGGAAGTCTGGATGTCACTTCTACCAGAATTTTGCTTTTTTCAGAATGGCTTGGGCCCCAATCTTTCATCGCATTAACTCTCCTCCTCTCACCGGCTCCCTTCAACCTCTGTCTCTTCACCACACAGATGCATCTTTATCTCTTTTTTATTGCTACTTCAACGGTCACTGCTCCTCTGAACTGTCTGCTTGCATCCCTCCACCTCTACGATGGGCACGCAGCATCTGTCTAGCAACAAACTCTCATCCCTTTTCTGTCCAACTTTCTAATGCAAGAGTTAACTGTTACTCCCAGTCCTTCATTTATGCAACAGGTTAACTCTGGAGCTGTCTCCCACCGTCAGTACTTCCTATGGTCTCCAGTCTTTCAAACGCGTGTCCAGCCATCTCGAAATGAATGGATCTTGAATTTGGCTCTCTTGTATCGTTTTTGTTTTTTTCTTGGGAGGAACGGTTAGCAGGCTCCTGGCCTTTGGTTCCTACTTCCTTGCATAAAAAAAAAAGGTCCCATTACAGGGAGGTTTTACAGTAGCTACTGGGGGGGGGGGGAAGGCAGTCTGGACTAATTTTCAATGCAAACAAGACGGTGTCGCCTGGAATTTTCCACCGTCTTTCTGTCTATGTGAAAAAACTTTGAATACTGTGATCTTGTTTTTGTTGTTTGAAACCTGATCATGTCGATGAATAGGCCTACTTTACTAAATTTAAATTTATTAGATCCTTTCCACTAAATCTGAAATCCACCGAATTGTCATCCACTTAATCAAGGCCTTACTATACCTTAAGCTTCTGAGGTTGATCTTATTTTGATTCAGACTGAATCATGAACCCACACAAAAAATGCAAAATGTGTGTTAGCTATGAATGGAAAATACTAGTCAACTGCTATGCTTTACCTTGATGTAAAGATGACTTAGCTACAACTGGTTACCATCTGGCAATAAATCATCATCCCAAAAAGAACTGCACACACTGACTGGGAATGAGACCAACAGGGTCTTGAAAAAACTGTTCACCCAGTCATCAAAAGAGGATGTCCCCCCTTCCCCCAGAAGCCCAAGAAAGCCTATCCAATCTGCCAGTACCAAGTTGCAAGTGCCACATTCAACAGTGCATAAAACTGTGTACACATGGTTGCAGTTTCCTCCCTCCTCTTTATAATGTATACATACCATATGTACGGTAAAAGTCCTGTAATCCAAATCACAGGAGACTGAGGGTCTTTCAGACCAGCATTTTTTTCAGACTTTTGGGAGGGACCTTTGAAAACATTAAAATACAGTACTGTACATATATACTGGTACCTGTACATGATCATTAAACTCTTAAAATGATATGGTTATTGTGTTATTCACTGGAAATGCAAAGAAGTGCAGATGGATAGTTGCTGGTAAGTAGCTACATCCAATTCCAAGGCAAGTCCAAGCCAGATAAATACTTAGATAAAGCCTAGAGAGAAAAAAAAAAAAGACCAGAAAAAGTAAAAAAATTTCATCATGAAAAATTTGGAGTATTGGGATATTTGGATTACTGGTGGTTGGATTAGAGGATTTTTACTGTAATATCTAAACATAGCTACATGGTGTACCATAGTGCCGGTACTGTACATGCTTCACCTGGTTTTCAACTTACACCACATGATTACCCTATATTAAAAGGAGAAATTATACTGTGCACATATATACTCCACAGTGCCGGTATGCATAATAATCTCATGTACCCCAATCATGTCATGTTCTATGATGAAGCAGCATTCTACACCTAAGGTCAAATTAACAGACTACTGCCCTATCTAAGGGGTTACAGAATTCCTGTCATCAGTAAGAACAATGAGGCAATTTAAAAAATAATGCTTTGGCCAATGTTATACCTAAAAGAATAGCTGATCCAGTTTTCTCTGCAGAAAATCTCTGAAAGGTGCTGCAAAGTTAAGAATTCCTCAGCTGTTTGTGGTAGCCTACCAATAATACACATGGAGGACTGCCAAATTACTGTACTGGTAACTTAATACGGTACAATACAAGCAGTTCTCATTACAAGATCATAACTGGCTAATCAGGTTTATAGGTTTATAGGAAATTAAAACAAGCATACAGGTATTAGTGTCACCGGTGATATAAAGCGTGACATCAGAGATAAGGGAATAAATAGGGAGACAGCCAGAGATCGAGCAGCGTAGAGAGCTGCCATTAGCTGCCTAAGGCCAACCCATGCAAGCATGTTGGAGCCTTTATTAATAATATAACAAGTGACCCACCCACCCCAAATCACAGCAACTGAATCCAGGGCTATTTATGGTCTTAAGCAACTGTGCTAACATTTAGTTCATTCTATTTATCTATCTATCTACTGCCAGACATCTCAATCCCGTAAGAGGTAGCCACAAACAAATCACCCTGTCCAGTGCCACTTCACTGCCTTACTCCCAGTTCACAGCTCTCTCATACAGCCTAACTCTCCACTCCATCCATCTCATCCTCAGCCTCCCCCTCCACCTCATATAGGCTATACTCTCCTCACTAGTTTCTCACTCTCCACATGGCCAAAGCACCTTAGTATATTTCTCCCAATGCTTTCTATCACATCCACATCCATACCACAGCACTCCTTCACTTCCTCATTTGTCAGTCTCTCTCTCTCCATGTAACTCCACATGCTCCTCTCAAATAAATCATTTATTTCATTCAATACAGTAAAAGATTCACATATGGTAGGGAAAAAAAAAAAGGGGGGAGGAGGGGAAGGGCTGCCATGGGTGACAGGCTTTCAGACCCACCAACAGAAAGTGTTAATACTGTCAATGTTTTCTTAGAAACTGTAATTTTCAGTGAAGGATAATATGTTACATCCCAGTAGACAGTCAAATAAACAAAAAATCTAATTTTGTGCTAAGGCAAGAACCATATTAGAACTAGGTACGGTACTGTACTGTACAGTACATAGACAGTCAGTTACTAACAGTAACTTATGTATAAAACACACACCACCACGAGTTTCTGTTCAAGTCACGACCCTTGCAGTGCAATCTGATGGCTTTGCACAATAATAATTACCGGTACTTTGAAATACACAAACGTTCCAAACTGAATTACTGTACTTATCAATACCTGGAACATAATTACTGGTACCAATATTAGGTATAAGTTATGTGAGAAGCTACCTGGTACTATACAATAAAAATTAATAAAAATAATATCTGGTACCTCCTCTTTATCACATTTCATGCCCACAACCTAACTATCAGGAAAAGCAAATCTTCCAAAATCTCATTATAGCAACAATGATTGCACTCTGCTTCCAAGTGACCTCTTATCCTATTCTCCTTGACACCAAAATGACATGGAAGAAAAATACCAATAATCAACCTGAAAAAAAAATATGGAATATTGTAAGCTGAACTATGCAACAACCTATACAGTACCTACTGTATTACTGTATATGGAAGAAAGCACACTGAAAATCTTTATGTCCCTAAGCAGTCACATCAAATTAAAAAAAATGTTTTGAAACTGAAATGGTTAGGTTACTTAAGCCACAAATAGAACCACACCAGCAAAGACAAAGGTAAGATCTACGGACATACAAAATGTAGATAAATAGCTGGTCTGAAAAAAACATCCTCTACACACTGTTACTGACAAAACTTCCTTGACAAGTGATTAAATGATAAGCCTGCTATTGTTCAATGAGACAAAATGTCTTCCATCTTACTCAGCATTCATAGATAATTTCAAGATGAAACGCTAAAAAAACTAACAACACATATGCAAAACAGAATGAATAAAGTACCATAAAACAGATTAAATCACATCTCAGCTAGTGAAATATGAGGAAAAACATTGACTGAGTACAAATCATCATCTGAACAACCACGTTAATAGGTTTGATTATTAAGAAATGTCACTAACAACAAAAGCAATCTAATGTAAACATACAACACTGCTGCTGGGTAGACCATTACTCTTCCTATTCGGCACATGAACACCCAGCAAACATCAATAACAGGCTAATCATCGCACGGCATTTCGAGTCGCCAAATTTTCCTATTTCCTGTGCGTCACAACCAACTTAAAAACGGATAAATTTTTTATTCCGTCGTCAAATCTAACCATTCCTCTTATTGCTGTTAATTACATCTACAATATATAACACGTACGTGATCTTGTGACTTATGAATAATGAAAATATCTAGAACGTCGTCGGAAACTTCTACAAAGAATAACTTCACTACCTCACCCTTCTACAATAACAACAATGATGTTTTGCCAAGAAGCATTGACATGAATACAGGCAAATAACTGTCGAACACGGTACCGCCCCACAAAGCCCTTAAATTACTGGCAAACCCCATAAACGCAATTAACAAACAGGACAGCTGACAGAAGGAGGGGTCCGAATGATCAAAATGGCGACTGAATATGCGGGGAGTTTTGGACTAAATACTTGCTTCTCGAGGGATCTATACTCACCTGACTGCTCTTCAAGGGACCCAGGATATCTCAACCACTTAAAGGTCCACCATTCTACTACTTACGTTTTTAAATGAGCACCCAACGAAAGTAAATTTGAGGTGTGGGTATCTCCATTCACTACTGCAGACTCACAGACTATGGACACTGAGAGGCCAGGGTGGCGCGGGTGTATAGAGGGCGCCAGTGGGAGACAGCAAAGCATCGATGCCATTCCTCCAACTTTGATCTTTTACTTAAATAGCTTGGATTCCATACATTTTCATCGATGTTTAATACGAAAACATCTTTGACCACCGATTGTTGTCATGATTCTGGACCTGACAAAGTGGCGAAAGAATTCCTTGACATTGAAATTAATGCTAAAAACAGTAATCTGCTGTAATATGCTCACTGAAATAGTTCATTTACCACAAAATCTCCTTGTACGATTTATTTTGGGTATTAAAAATTGTATGACTCGACACGTTTCCACTAGTTTAACTTATTTTGTGTTCGTAAAATATACATGTAATTATTACATTCAAACAGGAAAACACTGATGAACATGTAACTTACCAAGGATGACAAGAAACGTTCTATTGCACGGTCATTGTGATTTCAAACAAACAACTTCGCATGATGCAGTACGCTTGCTACGAGACTTACCTTGCGGTTATACTTTTGTTGAAACAAAAGTAGTTTTGTATTACTAGTAGGAAAGCAAAAAATGTCACACGTAATTCAAACAGCTCTTTCTGGCTTTCAGAAGCTAGTGGCGTATACCGGTACGTAGGCAATAGCAAACATGAACAATTAAGAATGAAATACCAAACCGGTTCGCGTTATAACAGTAGAACAAGGTCAATAAACTGCTGGCTGCATGCATCTTAAAAAGACGAGTTCCTGAAAATTATTTTATACTCCGAATAATGATGAAAGACCATGAGGAAATGCCTTCCACTGTTCGTCAAGACGGTCCTATGGATGGACAGGTCAAATAAACTGCTGGCGTAGGACACTTTATTTTTAAGGGACCCTACAGTCCTGGATCTGGATACAGAGGCGCATATACATTTCCAAAGGAACAGAGCTTGGCAGGTGATTTGAATATGGGTTACCCCTGGCTCCATGAATCTATCTCTCCATTGCCAGACGCCTTAATCCAGTAAGGGATGGCCACAAACAAATCGCCTCCATGTCGTCCTGTCCCCTGCCATTTCGCTGCTCTCCCCCCAGCTCACATACCCCTCTCTCATTTACTTCACTCCATCCCTTCATCTCATCCTCGGCCTCCCCCTCCCTCTCCCCCCCCTCCACCTCACTCACATACACTCCCCTCGTTGCAACAGAAGTCGGAAACCGCCATTTTCCAAAATGGCCGCCATCAGGTCAAAGCGAAGTAAGAAATGTGTATATACTTTGATAGGAAAGTAGTACACACATAATTCAGGTGCCCTTTACGAGGTTTTCAGTATGCCCAATACAGTGGTGGTATAACAAAAAATGTTAGGCCGAAAACCAAGATGGCTGCCTGTCAAAAGGATATGTATTACATTTTACATACGAGTAAAGGTCCCGAGGAGTTTGTGATGGGGAGGGTAACCTTAGTAGTGACCAACTCGCCACATATTTGATAAACTCGCCCCTTATTTGACCAACTGGCCCCTTACCTCACCAACTTGAACATATTTGACCAACAAATTACATATAGCACTTCTGTTTTAAGAATAATGTATAATAAGTTCATTAGATCAAACAATCCACTGCAGAAGAAAATAAAAACGTCAGTGTAGATCCAGTTACCACCATCTAACAAGGTTATTTGTAACTACGTGATAACCTAAAAAAAAAAAAAAATCAGTTTTCTCTGCAAACTAATTATCATAAACAACAGGACAAGTATAATTTTAGTAAACCAAACTGTCATGTTTCATCCAGACACTGGATGAACTGTAAAAGTTTACTGCACCGATCTATCTGCGCAACCCAAAATGTCAGTGGCTTACTAGGCCGGATACTTATTTTGACACACTGACGTTTTGACAGAAGTCAGCTTTGCCCTGCTTTTTTGCACGGACAGTGCTTTGCATAACACTTATTCGTGCATTTACAGATTACAAGCATTCCGTGGGGTAGTGGATTTAGCCGGTATGCAGACAAAAGGATGTCAGTATCATTTACAGTATCGTAATCCAGCCACAGTTCACTGGATCAGTCGAGAGGGGATCACCTAGTAGGCGCAGGACCTTTCGTAAAAAAAAAGTTCTCTTGATATGGCCACGATTAACATGATGTGGGGGATGAGGTTTCCAGGGGTTTCGGTTTTGTACAGACATGATACTCCAAAACTTTCTGCACGACCTCTTAACTGATGACTACAAAATTGAGTAGGAACTTCTGTGGGTCACGGGAAAGAGCAGCGTGTTTGTTTCCTTTCTTAATTAGCTGATCATTGCCAGTGAGAATATGCGCCTTCACAATGACCCTGCACAGTCCCATTCCCAGCCTATATGTTAGAACATGTAATGCCATGTGACGTCTATGCTCACCAGAGCCAGACTCGACCCAAAGCTCTTGACGACCCCCCCCTCGCCCCGCTGAGAGATGAAGCGAGGTAATCGCACTATTGTGTCTGTATCACTGGATATCACCAGCAGCCAACGACCTCCACAGTCCACCTCCCACGTACAGTGAAGTACTAGGGGATCGTCAGCTTCTTCCGCACGTCAATTCTTTAATAAATTGTCATAGACGGTTGGACTGACGATCTGCCTGCCTGCTGCAACTATTCTGGCACTTCTGCGATGCACCCGCTGAGCAAGACAGCCAGCTTCACCAGCTTAGGAGTTGACGACAACTGGCAGGCAAGCTGTTGCAACTTAGGCTGGCTGGCGATGTCCAAAACTTCTCAAGCTTCTGTGGTATGGGAACATTCGCAGCGTATCCGGTAAGGTTAACAACCCACTCCGCCAGCACGACGAAGTCTTTCCCCAGCTTTGATGGATGTCTCCAGGTGGCTGTCAAATACAACGTGGAGGCAGGTTCTGGAGCCGCAGTGGCAAGTGGGTGCGCAAGCGATGTATTGGTATTAAGGGTAGGCTACGAAATAATGCTGATTTCAAGTGTGCAGTGTGCTGTGTAGAGCATGTACAGATTGTCAGACGTGAATGGATTGGCCTTGCTGGAGTAGCTTGTGTGTGTGTGGAGGAGTTCTGTTAATTAAGAGACATGTTATCTGCTGGAGGTGAGGCTGGAACTAGCTCTGTGGTTAGGGTAAGAAGTGGTTGAAGAAAGTTCAGGGAGTTGTTACTTCTCCTAACACTGAGACAGCTCTCCCTCCATGCTAAAGGGGGCTCCCCGAGGGAAGGGGGGGAAAGAACACTTCCTTAGTATCCCTGCTTGTCGTGAGGCGACTAAAAGGGGACTTTTTGTCTCCAGTCCTTCTCTCCTTTTCCTCAACTGCCCTTCTGTCCTACCTCTCTTGGTATTTCCGTGTTTCTTCCGGCCTTTTCTTTCCCTCTACTCCTACAGTACCATATATCCAAATTATGGCTTGGTGCTATTTCTTCATATTCCTTCCTTCCTTCACTGCGAAGGGATCTTTGTATGCGACATGTTAGGAGTGTGATGCTATATGGCAGTGAGAACTGGGCAGTAAAGGAAGAGGATATTCATATGCTCAAATGTACAGAAGTTACAATGATGAGATGAATGTGTAGTGCATTATTAGTTATGAGGCCTGGGGGACTAGGACTAGGACTGACGGGTTGAGATGAAGTATTGATGTTATGATGTGGAGGGATAAATTTAGATTGTTTGGTCATGTTGAAAGGGTGGAGGAAGACAACTGGGTGCGGAAGGAGAGAAGTGTGAACACTGGGGGTAGGGTTGCGAGGCAGACCAAAAAAAGACCTGGGACAAGGTGACGGGGTGTGACCACAGGGATAAGGGACTGGACAGGGAGGGAGCATGAGATCGGGCAGTGAGGAGAGCCGCCAATAGGTGACCAAGACCGACGCATGCAAACATGTTGGAGCCTTTATAAATGATACGATATACAATACTCAGCAGTCTTCCCACTCACAATCAAAGTATAACAATCTCAACACATTTTAAAATACATTAGTATAGCTAACAATGCAAAATATATCATGTCATAATGATGGAAATGAGTGTCATCACAGCCCTTGGTACATTATTCAGTCCACTACTGTGTTACACCACTCCACAGCATCCATCAGGGTAGTGAGATCCCTGCAGAAAACCGAATGTCCATTCCTATGTCAGCTTTCTATTTCAAATGGCTTGCCATCTCATAGAAAGGCTGGGGAATAAGGTGGTATAAATAAATCTATTTTGGCTGTGGTGGCACTTGGTAAGTTCTTCCACTTTGGCTGGGGTGACAATTGGTAAGTTCGTTCATAAGAGACCTATGAGCCAAGTTGCACACAGAATAAAGAGTGTAGTTCTGCTGTATTAGGTTCTCTTCCAAAGCTGCTTACGCAAATCTAATGTCGAATCGTAAGGTTTCGTCATGCCATATTATGGTATATTTGCTGTATATGAAAGTTTTATGTTTAAAGAGTACCCAGACCCGAGCATTTATGAAATTTGCTGTTAAAAAAAATACAATATGATGCAAATGTTTATGGTTTTTCTAACTCATTTAAGTCATGGACGCTCAGTAGCCATTAACCCAAGGACGTTGTTATCATTATGTAGTATATTCTTGCTGCTGTGTGGTAGGTGTAGACACTCACCATCCACTCACTCGATGTAGTGCTGCTTTGGGTGTCTGCCATTTCCTCTCTTTCTTCCTTTCTCTTTTGTCTTTCTTTCCTCTTCCTTCAGCCTACAGATGACTTTACACTCCTTTCTGTCTTTCTTTCCTTCATTCTCTCCTCTAGCTTCTGCCTATGGATGACTACACTGAGTGACAACCAAATGGTTTCCTGTACACCAGGAAACCATTTACTACGCTGGGTAACCATACAACCACATTATGGCGCCTGGTGGTTTAGTGGGTAATTAAGGCGCTCCAATCGAATTGAGCCTGTGTAGGTTTATACCCAAGGGATGTTTTGGGTTTATTGCTCATGTAATGCCACTCACGGATGAGTGAGGCTGGTCACTCTCATCTTAAATGTCAGGACCAACTTGCCTAGCCCCGGGCTCCTATGCTCCTCATGGGTCAACACAGGAATAGATGATGATGATGATATAAAGATTTTTCGCTCAGGCTATTGGGTGCTATTTTGATGACACATTCTGAGGTAATCTGTGAGGCTAATGACTCCCCCTATTTAATTTTACACAATCTTCACCTAACACGGGCCTGTGCTCCGATGCACCTCCCGCCACCCCGCCCTCGTCAATGGCTTTTTTTTTAATTGAACACGTTGGGCACGGGAAATGGCGGACCTGATCAAGCTACATATATAGGTGCTGCAGGAGCCTGTTGAGTTTTTGTGATCAGAGGGTTCCAACAGACTGAGTACTACTGTGATAACCCCCATGACCCTTAACACCTGGGTAGATACCCCGCTCGATTTGAATAATTCACACATGACCGTCAGCGTGGATGTGGCGTATCATCTGAAGGCTTTGTGCTGCAGTCACGTTGGGATTAAAATGTCGGCGAACAGAGATCTGAAGGAAGACAGTATGAGTGTTAGGATACAAAAGTCATTGCACTGGAAATGTGCCCTGATGGAGACGATGTTATGGATAAAATTGAACAGAGTAATGAATGGCTGTCCGTTACACTGAGGCAAAAAGGAAAGAAGAGGTGATGGAAAAGGGAAAGCTGTAAAGAATACCCAATTGCTTTACTGGATAAGAGTGTTGTGTGTGTCGCTGGAAAAGAATGCTGATGTGCGTCACTGGAGAGGAATCCTGTTGTGTCTTATAAAGGGATGCTGATGTGTGTCTGGGAGAGGGCTGCAAATGTGTGATCACAGTATGAGGCAGTTTTGATGGTTATCTTGTGGAATTTGGCACACAGGCTATAAAGACCCTATAGCTATCTGTTAGGAATTCTAGCAGTGTCCTCTCGAGCCAAATCAGGCAGAACTCGTGCCTGGTTTGGTATGATGGAAAACTCGTGCAGCGGTAACACTATCTTTTTCTACCAGGCCTACGTGTTACAGCTGCAATGGACGAAAATCTGGGCCGTTAGTATAAAAGCAGTATGGAAAAATACATGCCATCTTTCTTAGCCTCTTCTGCTTTGAGGAAAGATTTCTGAGATTCAAAAGTTTGTTTCTTCGTATCGCGGGTGGGATTTGTTAAGAAGTTCAAAGGCAGCGGGGGAAAAAAAAACTTCCTTCATTATGAGCTTAACATTTACAACTAACTGTTGCTGCTGAATGGGAAAGTTTCAAAGGTTCGCTATAATGATGTCCCTCTAACCTGACCTAAAAAAAACTGCCATCTCTCCATCTTGACTGCCGAGTTGTAAATGTAGAATAGCACTGAAACATGATGCTGGTCACGATGAGTCATAGTGCTGTGAAAAGGATGTAGAGCCATAGTTATTTCGTCCAGCGATCTAAGTGAAACAACTTTTAAGTGGTAGAAAATCTGGTCCAAATTAAGTAGAAAGGGACAGAGTTGGTAAGGTCAAGCAGAGGGCGAGGGGTAGATATATCGCCTACTAGTATGCTACCTAAAATAAAATGGTGTCATCTTGAGGATTTTATAAAACACTGTCTAACTGCTGTGCCTGAAGGAGAAAGTTTCAGAGATACAGTCCTTTGTTTCTCAGTACTGAGGGTCGTGGTGGGCTCAACATTATCTCACTATCACTATTATTTTCTCAGTATCATAGGCCAAGAAGGCTTGATATTATCTAACTAATTGCTTCTACTGAGGACGAAGATTTCAGAGGTTCGGTGTCTTGTTTCGCAGTATCTTGCGACCAGTCTGCGGGGGTTGGACACTTGTTGTTGCGGTACTTGTGGTGATTCCAGTGGTGTATCCAGGTGGTGAGGGGTCGGCCAGAACCAAGATGCTCTGCCTCCATGAAGTCCTGAGGCAGAGGTAGGCCCACAGTCTCAGGGATGGTCATCACCGCGACGAGGGACACCACCAGGAAACTCAGCATGCACCAGTAACGGAAGCCAGCGCTAAGCTGAGGCTGCGGTGGTGTACATCATTACCGGCAACATTAACAGCACAGTTTCACTAGCATTAATATCATCATTAACAAAATCATACAATAATTCATTCTGCATTGCCTCCATGGTATGCTTTGTATCTGATGACTGAGAGAAAAGGATTCTTCTAAAAATTTGCCCCAGGAAAAAATTATGAAATTCTGTTATCGGTGACAATATGCTTAAGATTGCTCCACAGCCTCTGAAAAAATATAACATGGTCCCCAAGGGGCCATGGCCCCAAGGTCAGGAACCAATGAATGACGTACTTACACTAATGATGCACAATAAGGTGGAATAGAGAAAGCTGAGCAAAATCGTTCAGAGATGGCCAAAATAACCTACTCTAAGACGTCATCGTGCGGAAATGGTTTAAGATACAGGCATAACTTACACTGACGAGGTATGGTGAGACGACCATGGTGGCGGAATTAACGGTGTTGTAAATGCCGAAGCCGGATGCCCTGATGGGGGTTGGCAGTAACTCCGGCACCACCACGAACAAGGTCTGCATGCACGTTGCTAAGGCCAGCCTCACCACACCAGTCACTACCACCAGCAGCAACTCATCTGTACAAACACTTATCAGTATCTTGAGATTCACCACACCCGTCACCACCACCAGAAGCTACTCATTCGTTCAAAACATCTTCCTGCATCACTATCTTAACTCTTTCTCATTATCATAACCCTATCTTATCATCATTATATTTTATCATACCATATTTGCCACACGAAACAGGCGTGGGCAGGATCCAAAAATTGAAAGGAAAAAAAAAAAAAAAAAAAGGAAAACAAATGCAGAACTGTCCAGTGTGCCCTGTGAACCGGGCCATACATCCAATATTTCATTCAATAAGCCTTCAAAGCTTTTTGTGTACAATACATATTCGTTCTACCACACGGATATCATTCATCAAAACATGCATACACTTGTTCTACTGCTATAGCGCTAACATTTCCACAGTTCAGGGTGGTCCGAAATAGAGCTTCATTAGAAACTCGCCTGACGGTATCTTATGTGGTCGCCAGGACGGCTCAGTCTGCTGGCGTGATCGTAAGTCAGGGAGTGAGAGTACGAAATGAATAAATGATGTTACACACTAATAACGTTGACTGAGCCGTCCTTGTAAAACACGAAAAATTGCCCAGTGGAGTGGAAAAGCAGTATTTATGGACCTGTACGTAAGGATGAAGTGCTTTTTCTTCTTCCCTTCTGCTTTCTTGATAATTCCTTGTTTATTGGCTACAGATATAACTAGAATAAAAATGACGTACTTATATCTATAAAAAAAAAAAAAAAAAAAAAAATGCACGTTGATGCCTTTAAAACGAAACGAAAAACTGCTTGAGTGATTATTGGGTCTCTCCGCAGGTGAAGAAAACAGCCTGGTGGTAGCCAGAATTAGAAAAATGTGTCATCGGGCTGAAGGTAATATCGACTACTGTTCTTAATCGATCTGATATATACTCCCTAGGGACTGAAGGTATTCTTAACGAATCTGATAAATACGCCCTAGGGACTGAAGGTGATAATGGATACTGATTTTAATGAACGTGATATATAGGCTACGGCCTAGAGATCGAAGGTGATACTGCATACTGTTTTTAATGACTGATAAATACGCCATATAGACTGAAGGGGTTAATAGACAGTGTTTTTTAATGATAAATACGTCTTCGGACAGATGATGATGGATACTATTTTTAAGGAACGATGAATACGCCCTAGGGCATGAGGATGGTACTGAATAGTGTTTGTAATGAATCTGATAAATGCGCCCTAGGGACTAAAGGGGTTAATGAATACTAATTTTAACGATAAGTACCGTGTGGGATGAACTAATAACGACCAGCCTACAAGTCTTCGTTAACCCTTCCACGAGAGGTCGGTCTAAAGGTGCATAAAATTGTCTGACTTTAGTAGGAATAAAATGCTTAAAGTTTCTGTCATCATCAAAATGTTAGTTCTTTCAAGACGTGAGATAACTATGAAATTTGGCGTGGCAAACTGTTAACTTGGCAGAGTTTTCCCTTCTTTCAAAGGTTCACGTTTTCTTAATTTCTTTCACCCGTTTTAAGACAAACCAAGGTATAAAGGTGGTCGCAAGTTGGAAGTACCTTCTATGCCTTGTGATACCAATTTTGTTTTCCTCACGCACCCCTCCCTGCCTGGCCTTCAGAGACAGTGTTACCCAGAGTATTGGGGCTTGTACTGAATAGTAAATAAAGAACCTAAATTAAAAAAAAAAAAAAAGCAAGTTGGAAGAATATATATACGCTAAAGTAAAAAAGGTGGCTACAATCAAGACCGAAGATTGTTACAGTGAAAATTACGGCGGAGGCAAAGGTGGCAGGAAACCAACAGATAATACATTTACGGTGGAGGCAAAACACACACACCACAAAGCCAGCCACGAGACGGGACGTGTGTGCTGGGCAATCCCCAGGTCCTGTCCTTCCCCCCTTATTATTTTTTAACCAGCCCATACCCCACTGACCGGGCTAATGTATGGCCCGGCCTTCATTATATGTGCAGGAAATCTTTAAACGAAACGAACGAAACGAAGGCAAAAGATGGTTATAAATCAACGAAAAATACAAACTACGAGGGGTAAAAGTGGTTACGAATCAACAAAAAAAATATTTACCATGAGGGCAAAAGTTATGGCGAAGAACGAGTTGGCCATAATCAACAGGGCAAATAGCTGTGTTTAATCGAAATGAAGGCGAAGGCAAAAGATGGCTAAATATCAAAAGAAACAGGAGCATCCACAGAGTGCAACACCCGCACCCAACGCTTGGTCAAAGGTCCGTACGTTTAACTTCGCCCTGTGATCTTGACCTTCCACAGACTGGTCTTACCTTACCCCAGACTTTTTGGTATATAATGCGATAAACTGTTAAAACTGACCTTGACCTTTGATTTGTTGGACTAAGAAAAACGGGTCAACTCCATGGGTGACCTTCAACCCGTCCACTAAATTTCGTTAAAATCAGGTCAGAGCTTTATTATATTGTTCACACACACACACACACACACACACACACACACACACACACACACACACACACAGTTCACCCATCAAGCTATCACCCGTACTGGTATTAAAAAAAAAAAAAATTACGGTGAAGGCAGAAGGTGGCGGTGAAGGAGAAGATGGCTGCAATAAGGATGGCCGCGATCATTGTAAAGCGTCGACCCAGGAACTCTGCCAAGACCCAGCTGAATGCGTCGCCCGGAAGCTGGATGAGGGTGAGAAGGAGTAGGCTGAGGAAGTAGTTGCTAGGCATGATGTTTATACCCATCATCACTACCCCGAACGAGATGTATAGACCGCCCCTGTAAAAACATAAAAGAATATACTTAAATTAAACCATGATTACACTTAAACTACTTGGTGTATAAGCTAAGGAAGCAATTACGGGGCATGATGTGTATAGCCATTGTTACTATACTGGAGGAGATGCACAGGCCGCCTCTGCAACACATTATACTTGATTCCGCTATATTTGAACACGAACTACCCTAAGTACTCGTATTTACTCGCCAATCTCCTCCGGTCCATCCTCTACACATGCCCAAACAATCATGTTTCATCCCTTCTACTTCCTTCTAATACGCTTTCGATTCCAAGGCGTCTTTAACACTTGGTAGTACACTTGAACTACTTGAAATTATTATTCTTGTATGAAGAAAGAACGGAATAAAGGACGATAATGTACAGTACTACTAGGCCTACACTAAATGTTATACCCTGGCAAAGCTACTTCCCCATTTTTTGTTATTTTTGTCTTACGTTTACTGTGACACGAATGTTCATGACACTATGTCAAAAGGCGACTATGTCAGACCATTTCTCGTTTATAGTTGGTGTTACTAGACCTAGTATACCGCTGCGGAATCGAACTTGGTACTGGTCAACTACCACCTACGTTCGTCAACGAATGTACTTTATTACCACAGGTGTTAAAGGCATGAGGGTGTCCTTCAATATCCTTCATTCCCACAATCCTACTGGCAGCACAATGACTGCCTTGCAGAATGATCAAGACATCGTTCTCCGATATAATCTACGTACATATATAAATAAAGACTGCACATTTATCACTAGAACAGGACCCATACAGACATTTAAAGGACTTCAGTTAAAAAAAATGAGAGGCATACGTCCTTAACTGCCAAAGGAACAAGTGCACCGATTCTGAAGTGAACTGGTATGGAAATTAAACAATTGCACCTGACCGAAAAGTGTCTCGAAGAAGAAAGAAATTGAACAAATACAATATGTTCATCACAAAGTTGAAATCATAATACTGTACCTCTAATGACATAATAACTGAGGTCCTGGATCTGATTCCCTGGTCGACCAAAAGTCCAAAATACTCTTGGGTAGGGTCTTATTTATGTCACTGTCAATTAATAAAGTTTTGTATAATGTATTTCAACCATTTTATATAACACTCCAGTGCAACCTATGTAATACGTTCATGAACATAAGAAACAAGTTTCGAATCACAACACAGAGAAGTTAAAACTGCTTACCCCAGCAAAAACAGCCTCAATATCCTGCGTCGAAGTATGGGGTAGCGGAGGACCTGATGCAGATGTGGTGCTTTATCCTGTTTGGTGGAGAGCAGCAGCTCCATCTCCTGAGGCGACACCTCTCCACGACCATTGATCACAGATATCTACAACATACAGCAACAGCTTAACTACACGTGCATCCAGAGCTTTGTGTGTGTGTGTGTGTGTGTGTGTGTGTGTGTGTGTGTGTGTGACCCCCTACCCTACCTTACTCTTCCTGCTCCTCAGTGAATAAAACATGCAACAAATAATGCGTACGTTTTGATAGTTCATTTCAAATATTAAGCAAGTATTTTAACTTGCGCCCTACAGTCGGTCTAAGGGGTGGCCTTTGACCTTAATCTGTGTCTTCGACCTTCAATCAATTGTTCTCAAAATCGAATTACTTCATTCTCGCATTGCAGAAATAAACAGGTACGGATGAGGCGATAAGAAGCCTCCCAAGTGGACTGGATTACACTCTCTCCTTTCCTCGTCCTTAAAACAAACCCAAACTTTAGCTGTATCAAAAGTTATCGTAAGTTTATCAGTCAATACCAAAATCTGCTCTCCATTTTTTATTTATTCATCTATTTTATTTACCTATTTACCCATCTGTCTATTTATGTCCTGGGCTCTGGGGATAAACTACTGTAGACTCACCATCTGGAGGATCCGACAACACTCCGACGTACGGCCCTTCGACAGCAGCCAGCGAGGAGACTCCGGCACATACCTGTTATGGCATACGTTACTCTCATCACCGCCACTACCACCATCATGATCATCACCATCATCATAATATCATCATCCTACTACTACTAATAATAATAATAATAAAACCACCCCACCACCACCACCATCGCATTACTTCCACAATAGTATGAGGTGGGTAGGATCTGGAAACAACAAAAGGAAATCATTAAAGCTGAAGAATAATTATCACCTGAGGCCAGTTTCTGGGATCGCACTTGATGTTACGGGTTATTCAAGTTTTCGAAATTTGCTTTATTTTCCACCTTACTTTAATACATATTTATTTACAATTATGTGCAAGTTATACGAGGGGATATTTGCCTTTTCAGTACAGTACAATGATTTCCCTTTTTTTGTCTTACGTTCTTCCCACCTCCAGACGATTTTATTCAGGTAAAGGAAGACCTATAGTACTGAACAGGTTAAAAACTATCTTCATTTGATTACGATTACTTTCTTAGCTCTATTCTCGCTGCCTCCAGATGATTTCTAAATCGTGAAGAGAAAGTTTTATGGTTTGTTTTCATCTGACGGAACTAGGCTACAGTCACAACTCCAGTAATAAGCTGTGGTTGCACGAAATTCAATGAGCAATAATTATGAGGCAGGAATGGGTCTCCTTCGTTACTGGTCGGATCCACCTTTCGATCCGACTACACTTTGCTATTAAACCGAGCAGAAAAAAGGTTTTTGACAAGTTCAGTCCGATGATGCATTTTTTCATTTTTTCCTTGTAATCTCCAGACGATTTTATTTAATTTAGGAGCGACTTTTCCAACTAGAAAGGACAGATATAGCCTTGAGTAACCACTTCACTGCAAAACCCTCATAAACAGATTATAATCGTCTGACGGTAGCAAGAATATAACTGAGTGAAAGGTTTAACGTCTTAGAGATGTGCAGATGGAGAATGAGACTGCCTGGAAGAGTGAATGTGAGTGAGGTGGAGGGGGAGAAGAGGCACGGGAGGCCAAGGATGAGATGGAGTGATGGAGTGGAAAAATACTGTATGAGGGGGGGGGGGCTGAGTTGGAGGAAGGGCAGCCAAGTGGCAGAGGACAGAGCGACGTGGGGGCAATTTGTTTGAGGCCACCCCTTATGGAGTTAAGGCGCTCGATAAGAGATAGACAGACTAGAATACGGATGTGCGAATGCAGTACTAGGATTGGAGATGGTGATATCTTCAACTGGGTAGGCAAAAGAAGGCGAACAGCAAGAGGTTAATAATTGGTTCCATAGATGATGTTTGCCACTGCAGGAGCGGGAGGGCCAAGACAGAAATGGAAAAAGAATAAGACAAGGATAGCAAAGCATCTCCAACTGTCATGAAGGAGGCGGGAGGATTATACCAAGGTGTCTGAAGAGGAGGAGGTGGGCCACGAAAGAATAAGAACAAGATAAGACAAAAATAACAAAAGCAGACAACAGCATCCTAAATACACCTCACTCAAGCAATAGAGGTGTACTGTAGGTGTGTGAGAGGTATGCGAGGAGTGCCCAGGCTTACCTATGGACCCAATAAAAAGGTGAAACAGACAATATCAGTGTGGAATAATAATGATAAGAATAGCAAAAAAGAGTAATAGAAAGAAAGAAAAGAATGAAAAATAAAAAGAAAGAAAAAAAAGAAAAATAACTACTCACCACCAGTAGAGGGGCGCGAGGAGGTGAGGGAGGCATGATAGGAGTGCCAGTACCTGCCACTGGGGGAGGAGGTAGGCCACGAGAGAAGTAAAGCTGACCCCCAGTGTGTAGGTGATGTAGCACAGGCCAGTGATCAGGGACCGCCACTCACACTTCACAACCTCCACCACTGGATAAGCAAGGCAAGTTGTACATTATTATAATTCGGGTAACTTCATAATTGCACTACGATATTTATTAGGGAACACTGCGTACATCAACTGTGTGAGTGGTTTCTTTCTTTGATAAAACTGTTAAGAAATCATCATAACAATGGGTGTACTAACCAAGGATGAGGGGGATGGAGACACACACGGGGTAGACGAGAGCCGCAAGGAACCTGAGGGCGAGGTGGACGATGGGGAGAGATATGAACACAGAGGGCACGGTGAACACCACATACAAGGCAGGGGTCAGCAGCAGCATCACACGACGACCTAGACTGGGGGGGGGGGGAAGAGGAGAAGACAGAATTAATACATGCAGGAAGGAAAATGTAGAATAAATTTCACGAGGGTGGGAGGGAGGGTGGAAGCCTTTCGTGGCTGTTTGGTATAAGGAACGTTACAATTAACAAAACTATTCTATCAGCTAAAGACAAGGATATAAAAGCAGGAAGGCTCCCTCCCCACCCACCAGGTGGAGGAATGTAGGGTGAGGCGAGGAGTGCTATCGTGTGAACCTGTCCGACCCATGCTCTAGGGAATGCAGATGTAAACAAGAAAATGATGAAGCAGAGTAAACTTCACATTTTTCACATCATCAGACACCCGAAATACCCATTAACCTTCCACATCGTTCTCCATTTCCTAAATCTGACACACATCACTTTTCTTCAGTTTCCTCCTTCACTTTATTCCTCCAGTTCTCTCGTGGTCACCTTCTTATCGCACAAATTATCTACAATTCTATCAGGCTGCGGTCTATTTTTTATGCACTACTTTCTTCCTATTCTTTATCCTTCCAGTTCAGTCTCGGCTTTTCGTCAGTCTTACACACCACACTTTCATCCACTTTCCTCCTTCACTTTATACATTTCAGGCTTGGTCTTCCTCTTAGTCTCACACGCCAAATATTCTTCCTCTTTCCTCCTCCACGGTATATTTCCACCTCATTTTTGGTCCCCCCCTCTGTCTCATTCTTACATCCTCCTCCTCCTCCTGCTCCTTCTCCTCCTCCTCCTCATCATCATCATCATCATCCATTCCTTTATTTCCATAGAAGCGTAAGGCCCCAGGGCTAAGCTATTCAAACCAAAACATTTAAGGCTAGAGTGACTAATCGCCCTCTTGCGCAGCACACAATTTCCTCTCAAAACTCACTACTTGTCTGAGAGCTGGGGCAGAAAGAGAGAGCCCGCTGCATTGCCCGCCATAGTCACGGCCAAGATGTGCTGGGAGTAGCTGCCCCGATCACAGAACCACCCGAAGCTTGTGGCCACCGTTGCCTGGAACTGCGCCGAGTCGTAGTCCCACCCGAACTGGCACGCTGGTGATAGGGGAGGTGTTGCTGCTGCTGCTACGACTACTACTACTACTATTGCTGCTACTACTACTACTACTACTAATCTCACCACCACTACTACTACTATCATCATCGTCATCATCGTTATTATTATTATTATTATTATTATTATCATTATTATTATTATTATATTTCACCCCTGCCACTATGCGGCAAACGTTGGATCATACGTTTCATCATCTTTTAGGCAAAGGATTCGATTACTAACATGCAACCACAGAAATCACGTCAGTCTCCACTTGACACTAACTTAAATGTTTCCATGAATAAGCTTATCAACGCAGCCAGATTTTTCCCAATATAAAATTAATCCGCCTCAAGACAGATTTATTCCTTTGTGTGGCAGCATTGATTTACTTTCAAACATACATATTTACTCTGCTTGAAGTCTTGTTTTCTTCCTATTGAATTAACCCCCTGCATGCATATGACGTCCTTTTTGCTTTTTATTATTTTTTCCAGACATCTTGTAGTGATGTATCTGAGAAAAAATAGAGGTGCAGAGACTGAGTGGAAGCAGAGGAAGATTGGTGGAGGTAGATGGAGACGAACAAAGCAAACTACCCAGTCATAACTCATTAAAGATAATTACGGTAATGAAATACTAGTAATTGAAGTAAATACCACACTCCATGCACACCACCACCACCACCCGAATATGCTCTCATTTACTCCACAACCCTCCGTCCGTACTCGCTAATTTACTCTTCTTGACCTTAATCACTTCAGCCAAAGGACGTGTGTGTGTGTGTGTGTGTGTGTGTGTGTGTGTGTGTGTGTGTGTGTGTGTGTGTGTGTGTGTGTGTGTGTGTGTGTGCGTGTGTTTAATACGAAGATCGTGGAGAGTCTAACAAAATCGATGCACACCAGCTGCGTAATATGCATGTTGGGTTGTCGGTGTAATTATGGTATATCACAGTAAACATTAAGCTTAGATTCAGTAAAAACATTGCCAGCAGTCTTATGCTCCTCTCTGCCCCAAATAATGCTTTTTTTTTTTTTTTTTACTATGACCTTAGTCAGTAGTCGTCTCATCGTCGTGTTTCTTACGACGGGTCAAACAAAATAGCTTTAAAGGAAGTCGTTTTACAGTTATTTTTATTAGCTCATTTTTATACCACGGGTGACCTTGACCTAAACCTTGAAACCTTTGCAGAGGGTCAATAAGATTTTTTGTTTTGTTTTTTGCGTAAGGCATTTGAGTACCAATTTTCGGGGCGTTGTCTACAGTTGCTGCATATATACAGATTTTCCTCTGACAACATATCGGTACAATTTTTTTCAGCGGACTAAAATTATTCAGTCGACAGATGTGCAGACAGGACTGGACGGAAAAAAACAAAAAAAAGGCCTAACATTTCACCTCTTCTACTTCTCACTTTCCTTTGCTGGCCAATATTGTTAAAGTGAGAGGCTTGGCACATTTCTCTGGCTACATGCGATGGGTAATATAATGCGTCACAGAATAGTGAAGGACATGCCCTCAGTGTGAAGTAGATGCGGTAGATTAGAAGGAGAATTTTTGTTCCTGACTGTACATACCTCCCAGACTAGAAAAATCTGCGGGATGTACTTGCCACATTTCATAACCGAACGCAGTATACAGTACAGTATTAATAATATAAAGTTCTAAAGAATAAACGGGGCGAGATCCAAGGGGGTGTGGAGCCCTCAAAAGCACCATCATATACTGTGACCCATCCACATTCGAGTTACACATTACTTTTTACAAATCCATTAACCACGAAAATGGGTAGTCCCGGTGAGAGGTTCATGAGGGCAATTATGCAATCGCAAACAGCTACAGCTGGATGTTAAAAAAATGTTGCTTCTACACTGTGTTCAAAATATATTGCCTGTTCAAAATATTAAACCCTTATTAGGACAACCATGTACACTGTTCAAATTAATACTAGACCGCTGCATTCATCATCATCATCATATGACTGAAATTTTTTCCCAAATATGTGATTCCCTTTAGCCAAAGAGAGGTTTTTCAATCTGATGGAGTTATGTAAAGACTTCATGAACGCTTTCACAGTCTTGGGGTTTCCTATAACAAAAACAGTAATAATAATAATAATAATAAT
Source organism: Coenobita brevimanus (assembly GCF_032717465.1). NCBI lineage: Eukaryota > Metazoa > Arthropoda > Malacostraca > Decapoda > Coenobitidae > Coenobita > Coenobita brevimanus. Next base: position 35,362,234 of record NC_137039.1, read on the forward strand.
AATAATAATAATAATAAAGACGTCGTCGATGTGAAGAAGTTCCGTAAAGAAATTATCTCCAGACGATTTTATTCAGATTAGGATAAACTTCCCGAAATGGAGGGTTTCATGCAGCCTTCACTCACCCCTTCACAAAGCGGGAGTTCTTGAATAAATTTTACAAGATATCATCGTCAGCAAGGAGTTTAATGAGTAAAACCTGATAATAAACTTTGGTGTTGGGGAATGAACTCACGGGAGGTTGTGTTGGTGATGGTGAAGGAGGTACTGCTGCTGCCTTGTCTCTCCACCATATCGTACATCAGGCAACTTGAGTACTGTCCTCCCTCTGTCCTGTACACATACACATATATACACACGTTTTTAAATACATATACATACACAGACATACATACACACGGGCAGGACGACACGAGCTTACCGCAAGTCCTGTATACCATAATCAGGTACACACACACACACACACACACACACACACACACACACACACACACACACACACACGTAACAAAATTGCAAAATTCATTCAAGAGCAATTGATTAAGGCAATATACAAGTAAAATACAATTCTGAACATCTGCATTATCTTCAAAAATAGCTTTGTTGTGCACTGCCTTGGAATGTAGTTTTATACTGCATGCCAGATGAATTCCGGGACTGGAAGTATGGTAACATATATAGACAGACAGATAGGTAGATAGACAGGTAGACATATAGACAGAAAAAGAGAGAAAGAAATCAGATACATAAATTTTTAAATGTTTACCTGCATGAAGAAGGGTAAGGAAGAAAGGTGAGGGGTGGAGTTAAGAATGGTGTGGTGGGGAGAGGTGGAGGGCGGAGGAATGGCAGGGGGAGAGGGAGAGGTAAGGTGTGGTGGGGAGATGAGGACGAGGTGAGGTAAGGATGGGAAAGCTGGGGTTAGATATGGTAAGAGGGGTAGAGGGGGGTGAAGTAAAGAGAAAAAAATGCGAGGGGATGAGGAGAGGTTTGTGAACGAAGAGATGGGATGAGATGTGGAGGGAGGAGAAGCTGAGGAAGAGGGAGACACAGGGAGAACAAAAGTGGAGGGAAGGTGAGGGGAGGCGATGAGGTTCAGGGAGTGACATGGAGGAGAGTGGGGTGTTACCTGGGTATGGTGATGTTACGCCACTGTGCAGCAGTTAGTGATGTGTTGGCAGGTGTTGGCACGTGACACCAGTGCTCAGGTACCACCACCTCGAACAGCAGCTGGTTATTCTGAAAACAAGCCAAGTATATACCACGGCTTCGTATCTTTACTGCCTGTATACTATTTTATAAGACATAGTCATTTTGAAACACACCAAATTTATACTACGGATTCTATACTCTTACTGCCCTCCGCCATTTTATTTAGCTAATGGACACCCTTCACAGTAAAAGGGGTTATACATGATCTGCACTGACCCTTTCATCAGTTACCATGGCCATATTCTCACAGTCTCTACACCATTCTACTTAGCTTAGGTGATGGTGAAACACGTCACATATATACCACGGCTTCATATTCGTAGTCCCTCTACCATTTCATTTAACGACCAAAGTTATGCATGTTTATGGGCTTAGATGAAAAGGAGGATAACAAGACCAAAATGACATGTGCTTCCAAACTTACCATAAATCCAGCGAAGAAGTTAATGGGGCCGAGGAAGAAAAAGACAAGGAGCTTCTGGTAACGCCCGTCCGCGCCCACCCTGTCCAGCAACTTATCCAGGTGTTCCGCCATGAGGTCCGTCTCCACCTCGCACTGCTCCAGCTGGGGGAAGAATAGTTGGTCAAAAGCAAAGGTCACACTGAAAGGTCACTGACCAAAGTCAGCTCTTAACAAATTTTATCTGATTCTGACCAAAGTTGGTGGAAGCGGAGAAATCTTTCGAGCACGGAACACATCGTGTGGTAGCACAAAAATATATTAATGAGGTCCTCGAGTGAAGGGGCACACATTTGCTCAGTCCCCATAACAATCTGTACTGGATCAGCAGCAGTTACACACAATGGCAAGATATGATGGGAAATGCAATTTGTTTTCATTCTTGCATGGTCAGGACGACTTCTGTACTCTAATTTAGCTAAGACCAGATTATTTTATTGATCTAAAAGGAAACTGCTGGAGACTGAGTATATAATAATGTCTCCACTAAATCTCTCAGGCTAACACTAGTATTCTACAGTATTCCAGTTAACGCCAGGCGATTTTACTCATCTGGGGGTGTGACAGGACAGTGTATCGGGCCACGGCTAGCACCAAATGTCGTGCCACCGCTAGCACCAAATTTATGTGTCAGTTTAGCCTCTAATTCCACCGGATCCACCAATTATGTAGCCGTTATATGGAATAGCACAGCTGACTACATATTATGTGTTCTGCTGTTATTGTATAACTAGACCACCGGGTTGGAGATCGACGACACTGTCTGTAGTACACGTCAGCCACTCGCCGTCACTGCCCGACACTTTCCACCAAAGGTCCTCTGCCACTAGAAGGTGGAAGCTGGTCTGTTATATTAAGTGGTAGCGTAAGGTGACAGAAATGAGCAGATTAAATCTCTCTTTATTGGGCACAGAATAATATAACTGCGACCCGAGAGATATGTAAGAGCGATACCACCTCCCTTGATAACTATAAGACCGTGCCGACATGGGCGCGGTGCTGAGGTCAGCTAAAAATGAGGTGCCAAGCATTTACATATACTCTGGGCTTATGCAAAAATAGAGATAAATGACAACTCTACTAGCACATTATACACCTCTATAGAATGGTATTAAGTACATTCACATATACCAACATAATAAATGGTTCCCCAGGACTTCACACTTACGCACTATTCAGATATCTTTTCACTTCTCCTAACCTTCATTTTATAATTGAAACAGGGTGGCACTTGTGGTCTGCCATCCACCTTCTTCCTATACCACAGCTAACAGCGAAATGATATTTGGTTGTTCATCATTCACACTTCATTACACACTGTTAATTATGACTAAACAGCTTTAAAAATTATTATGTAAAATGTGTGATACTACAACTTCTTATGGAAAAAGATGTTGACACCAGAACAACAGGTTCAGCTGGATGGGGTTTCTTCTCATTAAAAAAAAAAAAAAAAAAAAAAAGAAAAAGGGAAAAGAAAAAAGAAAATCTAGCATTACCCGGACAGAACACGGTATAAGTCCTTGAATCTTTGTGCGTGTTTAACTTAATGCCTCAGCTGCTAGTGTTCCTTTCATATCAACCTCTTTCTCTATCTCTAAGAATTAGCAAGGTATACTGAGACATTACCAAACTCACGTTATTTCTGTCTGCTGTATTAGGTTCTTCAGAGCTGCTTCTATTTCACACAACTAAATAGTCTTGCATACGTTACCGCAGCAGTACCACCACTAACGGCACCAAGTCTACAAGACGTCGATCTGCCCGGGCGCGCTTCATGTTGCAGAGTTACTAAATTCGCCATACTACAAAAACCCGTAAGAATGTAAATCACACAGACCTCCATAACGTTATTGCACTGTGGTTCTTTCACCTTTACTTGGCCGAGACTCTTGTTCTTGTGCAGCTGTTTCATGTAGTTCAGTAAAAGACAATGCTGAGGTACCGTACTACATTCCTTCCATAGCACGTCTTTGGTACGCTGGTGCTAATTTATTGCTACAAATCAGCATTCAAGATAGAGATATGACAATTCTAGGCCAGGTTCGATAAATAAAATGTATACGACGGTTATATGTAGTTTTCACTGACTCCTTCACTACAAGTGTTACTACCGTCGTATTTGTATTTACAGTATATACTACCGTACATATATCCAGCCATGCCTACATAATTATGTAGTATACACTTTACACACAAATAAGATAGTGGTAACTAAAGGTCTCCCATAAGATGAATAAAATCATCCGTATATAGCAGGAATAAACAAAGAGCAAGTCACCTGGTTCAAGAGGTTAAGATCGTTGCTTAGTGGCCGCTTAATCTCTTCAGCCCGAAGACGACAACATTTTTGCCTTCTTGTTCGGCCTCCAAATTTTGGAACCTTTTTTTTTTTTTTTTTTTTTTTTTACTCTTGCTATGAGGTGAGGGAAGGTAAGACTTGAGACTCTTACGACTGATCTCACCGAATCTCGAGGATTAATTTTAACACTCTTCTCTACTGCCACTACCATCAATTAGTTTGGTTTCCTTACCTATTCCAAACACAGTTTTGTTTTCACAAACTGGTTCAAATCTGTATTACAAAGAACACAATTTACTAAAATTCATATCCTGCCATAGTCTGTCCCAGGAAAAACTACTTTGCTCTGATAATAGCCCAAAATGATGCAACTGTCAACTTCTGAAATATTCCTATTTGAATATAAGTAAGTATAATTGTGGAATTATTGGTATGTAAGTTGATACGCATATCAATGTGTTTATTTGTATTTCTAATTCAACAGCCATGCAAGCAGTCAAACAAGGCGGATTGGCGATCTGTACGTAAAGCACTTTTGTTAACTGTAGCACGTCTTAACATTCACATGAAACTCCTTCGAGTGCTCCAGTTCACAGTTATGAGATTCTGAGAGTGTTGATGAATAACTCCTACGGTACGAACTTCTCACAGCTGTAAGTGATTTGGGGAGATGAGTAATTGCTTGTGAAAAATCATATGAACCATAATAAAATTAATACGCGTAAAGGGATCTGGGTTATCATGTACGCACACAGACGCATGTGGCTTATAGGCTACGTAATCATCCAGACATAGGCTACACATCATCAGATCACACTCTCTCTTCGATTAACCATCTTTCCTTTATATATATATATATATATATATATATATATATATATATATATATATATATATATATAATATATATATATCGTTTCGTTTTCGTTTCGTTTCGTTTTTAAAGGCTCCAACATGCTTGCATGTGTCGGCCTTGGTCACCTAATGGCGGCTCTCCACGCTGCACGATCCATTGCAGCCTCCCTGTTCAGTCCCTGAACTCTAAGGTCACACTTAATGACCTCGTCCCATGTCTTTCTCGGTCTACCCCTCATAACCCCACCCCCAATATTAACACTTCTCACCTTCCTCACCCAATTATCATCCCCCATCCTCTCCACATGTCCAAACCACCTCAATCTACCTCTCCTCATCACAACACCAATACACTCCAGTCCCATCCTACCTCTCATCTCTTCCATTGTAAACCCAGCCCCTCCAGGCCTTGGACGCAGGGACGCACTGCACATCCACCTAATCATTGTCATTTCTGTACGTCTGAGCTTCCTCCTTCACTGCCCAGGTCTCACTAGTATACAGCATTACACTCCTAACACATACTGCATACAAAGACCCCTTAGCACGTAGGGAGAGCCCTCTCAATGTCAGGAGAGGCAAGAGCTCCCTGAACTTCTTCCAACCACTTCTCACCCTAGCCACAGAGCTAGCTCTTGCCCCACCTCCAGCACACAACATGTCTCCCAAATAAAAAAAAACTCTTCCACACACTCAAAGAGATTCACCAGCAAGTTCAATCCTTTCACGTCTGACAATCGCCACCTGCTCACCCCGGCACGCCATACACATAAAATCAGCATTATCTTGCAGTCTACCTCTGATACCACTACATCTCTTATGCACCCATTTATCACACACACTGAACAAGATGGAATTACTTCCCACGCCCTTGTGGCAAACTGCACATGGCCACTCTCCCTTGTCTTTGACAGTATAATATATATATATATATCTATATCTATATCTATCTATCTATCTATCTATCTATCTATCTATCTATATATATATATATATATATATATATATATATATATATATATGGTTGGATGGATGTACCGGTATACGAAGTAGTACCAAACTGCTTACCTTGTATAGTGTGGTAATGAAGAACCATAGGCCAGATCTAAGGTCTAGACATGACGTTTTTCTGTCAACTAAAAGACTTTCGCTGTAGAAGCTGAGCTTAAAACGATGTTGTCAAATGTCGTTCATCCCATCGTGTCAGTTACTTTCCCCTTATTGCCCCACCTACTTCCTTCTTCCTTATTATTATTCAGTAAATAACGACTAAATAATGTAAGAACTAATGGTTGCGGGCGGTTTGCGTCTATATCGACAGCTGTGTAGCTATAAATCACACGGCCACCACACTTACACACCACCAGTATACAATACCTCACTCTCAGCTAACTGCTTCCGGTCTTCATTATCTTCTCACCTTTCCCATTCACCCATTTATTATTCAGAACCTTTAATGGTTTTCAGTATGCTGCAAAACTGTCATGGAAACAGCACTTTCACACAGAATCAGGCAAAACAATGAACGATATCTTCAATAAAAGGCATTTTAATGTTTCTTCCGTTCGTATCCGATATCTTTAAAGTTAGTATAAATAGAAATCGGTTCAGTATCGGTCAAAACGCAAATATATGCCATATATCCAGACGATGCCAGAGAGGAGAGACTTCACGTGGTGGTACCGATTTAATGAGTAGCTCCACTGCCCGATTATACACATGTCCCTCAGTTCTCTCCCTATTCCCCAAAAGGAGGATGGTGGATGGCAGGAGGAGGGAAGATTTAACCTGCTGTCCACTGAATTCACATTTCAGGTGAACCTGGGGTTACAGTAACAACATTTACGACTACTGTACTACTACTACTACAGGTACTACTACAACAATATACTACTACAACTATTGCTATACTACCACTACAACAACTACTGCTACTATTACTACTACCACTATCTCCAGACGATTTTATTCAGCTCAGGGGAAGCTTCTCGAGCCAACAGATATTTTCCAGTGAATAGCAAAATCCACTATGCACTCTCCATACACTACGTCAAAAGTTGTGCATCTCACGTTCAAAACACAGACAATCCTTGACATAATCTCAGCGAAATACACCTGGGAGCACCTGGATAAAGTGCCCAGCTTCCTGCGGTCTGTTAGGTTTATGGGTCACAACAATAACGCTATGTGAAAAATTAAGCTACAATTATTATATGCACACAGGGAACAGCCATATTTTTTCTTTTACGCATTAAACTGCTTCATCATGCACGAAGTCTCTCTTTAACCAATTTTGAAAAAGAGGAAAATAATAAATAAACCAGGATGAAATGAGACACCATCGAATATAAGTGGTTACTCTCAGTTAAAGGGCTGTGTTTTACTTTAATGTTACTGACCTGTGATTATTTTTGGCAGTTTATATTTACCATACTTGCAATATCTACTGGAGCAGTCTTACATACTGAAATTGTGCTACTGAGATGTACTTGAGCCAACCTACTTTGGACCCTATGGAGGTATGCACAGAGACGGTACATTTGTGTCTAGACTATAAATAGCGAGGTAAGGGAGAGGAGGGGAGGGGAGGGAAGAAAGTAGGGAGGAAAGTAGAGGGGGAGAGAGAGAGAGAGAGAGAGAGAGAGAGAGAGAGAGAGAGAGAGAGAGAGAGAGAGAGAGAGAATTTTGTTTGAAATAACTCACTATTGTAGATGTGGGTAAAAACCAAGAAGTGTAGCTTTTAATCTGACACCATCTACCTGTCTATGTATTATTATTATTATCATTATTATTATTATTATTTATTTTACTTATTTTTGTTGTGGTTGACGCCACTTGAGGAACGGCCTCGATTTTATGCAGCGAAGAGTGAGTCGGGACCATGAAAGTGTTAACTGGCAGGAGCAACCCCAGCAACACGATGACTTTATGCAACTGAGAATGAGTCAGAGGAGCCTGAGTGTTAAGCAATTACCTCATCACGTGATATTCCCTCCGACATAATTATTCAAGGTCTGACTCGTCTCCTAACAACTACTACTCTGACATTCTCTGCAGCCTCCCAGTTGCCTCAGCTCGTTCATCGCAAGTTGGTGCAGTTTTTCGTCATTTTGCTGCTTATTTTCCGAAGCTCAATAGCAGAACAAGACAATACTGAGGTTCTACATCCTTTCTACGTGTTTCGTGATTAGCATCGTATACATAGGATATTAACTTGTTCCAGCTCAATGACATATGACAATACAGTATAATATCTCTAAATCCTTTTCCATAACCCACTTCTCTCTTTCTCTCTCTCCTTCAGTGATATACATGGCCATAATCCCTCTGATATTTATTTTTCGGCGACGTCCTTTTCACTTATTCCTACTGCTACCTAATGGTTTTAACAAGTTAGGAAAGGCCTGCTGTATTGAAGGGGTAAGTAACTGTTTTATCTAACCCCCTCCAGTTCGAAAGCTGAATAAAATCGTCCTGAGATACCAAGGAGAGAGAGAGAGAGAGAGAGAGAGAGAGAGAGAAACACCGCCGGTCTCCATGGGTGTACGTTAGGTCCAAACGGGGAACGTGTTCCCTAAAGTACAGTAATTCAGATCTCTTTGTACGATAGAGCTGTACCAGAACGATAATTCCCCATATGTTTCGATATGCCTCGTTCTCCTGAGTAACATTTATCAGGTTAATGCCCCGTTTTTTTTTTTTTTTTTCTGCAGGTGACATCGGACTCTAGCGTTACCCCTCGTTGCTTCAAAATGTAAAGTTTATAGGGAATTTCCATATATGTTTTCTTTCGTTTTTCGTATCTCGCTTTTATATATGGTATATATTGTACAAAATACGGTACATCGTTAATCTTCGTTCTGTTTCAAAATATAGAACAGTGGGAGTCTGGACATAATCCATCCATTTATTTATAATCATCTCGCCTTTTAAAGCATAGTGGGTAAGACCATTCTCTCTCTCTCTCTCTCTCTCTCTCTCTCACACACACACACACACACACACACACACATACACACACACTGAAACTTGAAGGTGGCTATACACCTGAGGAACGAACATAAACAAACACTCCCGAACGTTCGTGTATATGATCCCATGCCTTCGTAAGCATTCGTCCCTGTCCCGGAGCCTACGTAGTAGAAGAAGACTTGGATATCCTACAATCACTCGTATTAGCGAAAAGGAAGTGGCTGCATGTGCTGGAATTGTCGTCTATGGGTTTCTGTAGGAAAGATGTTGTAACGGCACTCATTTGAACATTCACACAAGCTTGTCCAGACTCGATAATGCTCGCCAGATCGGCCGCGCATCCCACTACTACGGTCGCTAGTGTTTGTTCACGTTCTTTCAGGTGTAACTCCAACTCAAAACTTTCAGCATACTGCAACGTCAACGAAGCATTGTTACAGATGGGCCACTCTGAGATGGTATTGCAAATATTACACAATAATGGATGTTACATATTCTGGGTTATCAATGTGATGGATCATCTGCTAGGAATTTTCATATTTCCATACCCATCGATCCCCAGCGTCGCGATAATGGCTTTGATGGGCTGTTATATTGTTTTTTTGCGTGCATATCTCATCATCATCATCATCCTGACCTTTTTACTCATTTTATGATAGGAAAGGGGCAGGATCCGAAAACAAGGAAAGACAAGTATGATAACTGGAGAATAGTCAACGGCGTGCTCAGAGAAAAGAGTCAACATCAAGCACTAACTTACATGTCATTCAAGCCTTCGGAATCGTGGCTGAACCTGCACCTTGTTTTTAATAAATGTCATTCACATATTCTACCAAACACTTAATCCGTCGACAATTACATTACCACCTTCAGTCAATGACGTATTCTTCAATTTAAGTCTGGCCATCTCCTGACTTTTTCTTTAGACTCAGAGAGAATGGTTGAAGTGAGAAGAGCCAGCGAGGAAAATGGAGAGAGAAATGAAAATGAGGAGAGAGTCAGGGGAAAGAAGAGAGACAGCGAGGGAAATGAGAGGGAAGCCAGAAAAATGAGAGTGAGGGAAATTAGTTATGGGAGATAGATGGTTTACAGTTGGGGAAACGATGAAAAATGAGCTATGGGAGGTAGATAAATTGCAGTAGAGGAAAGACAGGTAGGAAAATGAGCTGTCTGAGGTAGACGAGTTACAGCAGAGGAGAGACAGGGAGGAAAATGAGCTATGGCAGGGGTTACGAAAAAGGATATACAGGTAGGAAAATGAGCTGTGGGAGGAAGATAGGTTACGTCAGAGCTATGGGAGGTAGAACGATAATACAGACATGAACAAGGAAAATGAGCTGTGGGAGATACAGTAGAGCTCACACCTCACTCTGGCAAAGGACCACCCCAGAGACAGAGAAGTAATTAGACTAAGGTGTTCGATTCTAGGACTGGTCAGAGTGTTGGATTTTTCTTGTAGATAATGTCTCCACACCTGTACCTCCATCACAGCTTCTCACCTGCACATAAATCACACATGTTCCTCCATCACACATCGCACCTTCACCTCCATCATACTGTACCTCGTCTATACCTCCACCTCGTCTCACCTATACCTCCACCACACATTTCATCTGCACCTCCATCACACCTCACCTGTACCTCTATCACACACACACACCTGCAAAGTGGCGCGAGCGGGCACCAACGTTCTCCTCGCTTGTTTCTCCTATCCTGACCCAGCCCCCCACCTCAACACACTGTCACCTACCACGACACTCACGTTGGCTTTCACTACCTGGCAACACTCGTCATTTGTTGGCTGATACCGCCAGAGGTGAAGGTGAGGGCGCTTAGTCTATCTCTGTCTACAGCCAGATTCCTTAAGCCCGTAAGGGGTGGCAATTTGTTTCGAGTTAGTTGTTTCACAGGGAAGGGCACTAACCCTCCGCCAACCTACTAGTTGACACGTAGGGAACACGTATGGGTTGGTTATGTGGTTACCGCTGGCTTATTGGAAACCATTAGGCTTGTCACTCAATGTAAAGCCATGTGAAAAGGAAAGACGGGTAATAAAAAGTGACAGGAATGGTGGGAGAAATAGGAAGAGGGAAGACAGACAAAAAGAATGATAAAAGTGAGGGAATTAAGAAGCAGGCGGCACTACATCAAGTGAATGGATGATAGTCGCCACCACATACCACCTCGCTTAGTCGCAATGTTATTTTCCGTAACTAGGAGCCTTTGAACCTTTGGTGGCTTATTCACCCACTATCCTGGGATACAAGGCCCCTGTATTTTCATGGTTACCACAGTTGTCCACACCCCCTCCCCTTCCCTAAGTGTTGCCCTAAGTTACTCATTTTATATACTACACAAAGAGGAATTTTGTCTTGAAAACCAGTAAGAAGAAACCTTATCTTTAGCTTAATTAAAACCATGGACTGAAATCGCCTGACCATGGCAAAAACAAGCAGAAAAGCACACATCGTAAGTTCTCGTATTGTGGTTCCCCCCTAAAACACACACACACACACACACACACACACACACACACACCAATTACTGACTCCGCAGCTGACCACATCAGTGAGATGGTACGTACGTAAAATGTATAAACTGCGTGCTAATATGAGAATAGCATTCACATATATAAATGAAGACATGCTGAGAATGAAAATAACATTCATCAGACCAACCCTGGAGTATGCATCAGTAGTCTGGAATCCTCATCTCAAAAAAACACATAGATAAGATTGAAAAAGTACAAAGGGCAGCTACAAGATGGGTACCAAGCTTAAGGGATCTAAGACAAGAAGAAGGACTAGAAAATTGAATTTACCAACACTACAGGAGAGAAGGAAGAGAGGAACACGATTATGCTATATAAATGCATCTCAGGGAAAGAGAAAATAGACATAAATGAATATATAAGCTAGGGGAATGCATCACCAAAAACTCCAAAAAAATATATAGGCTACTTACAAAAAGGGAAGCGATAAAGACGTAAAGAAATTCAGTTTCCCAAATAGGGCAACTGATCAGTGGAATGCACTACCGAATGAAAGTGTGCCAAAACTATTCATAAATTTAAGGTTGTGTATGATAAAAATGGTTTAATGCACGTGACAGTACGAGCTTGACTCATTGCTGTGAAGATATAATTAGGTAAGAACAATTATGTAAGAACACACACACACACACACACACACACACACACACACAGAGCAAGTGTACAGCTACTCTGAGAGAGAGAGAGAGAGAGAGAGAGAGAGAGAGAGAGAGAGAGAGAGAATTATGCAAGCCTGCAACAAACTAATTAAAACCTGCACATGTGTTCCCGTTACACACACGATCAAATCACACCTGCGATTCAAAAATAAATTGACTTTTGCACGCAGAGTGGTCAAATCTTATGTAATTTATTATAATTTTATCTCTAATATCGCTGTGGCGCTTTAGAAAGAGGAATTATTATTGGTTTATAATAAAACTGCAGAAGTAGCATAAAATAATATGATGGGTTTAGCACTGTAATTATGTTCGGCATTTAAATGGTTGCCGGGAGTTTCACCGATGCCACCGAGTGACCTTGGTTTCACATGCAGGCAGTTTGCCACTGTTGGTACTAATATACCTTGCGTTGCCGATTAATGGAGACCTGCCCAAGCCACTGCTATCACAAGTGTGCTACCATGCTGGCCATCAGCAAAATGACAGAGGAATGCTTTAGGGGTGAAGAAATATAACATCTGTACTCACCACAGACAAAATGAACTGAACCGATGCTGATATCCCAAAATTTAGCCGTAGTCATTACAGGCGTCTCCTCTCCCCACTCGGCTTTTATACTTTTCTCCCTGATTTCATTTTATCTTCGGTAACCAGTAGTTTTGCAAGAGTATTTCCCTCGATCCTTCCTCTCATGACAACTGTGGACGCGGGAAGAACACACATTCACGCAGAAAGTAAATACAGCAAGCATCGCGTGCTGTTTACTCTTGTCATCAGGGACACCTGTTTGGTGACGTCACGTGAAAAACAAAACCCTCTATATGGCACTAAGCTAATTAGGCCTTATATGAATTTATAGACGATGAACAGTATGCTTTAGTAACATCACCGAAGAATCCCAAGAGCAGCAAAATTAGGCACAACACATTGAATACCGGGCAGTAAATATAAATTGCCGGGGATGCTGTTAGGATCATTGTGGACACATCTGCGCAATGCTAAGCAGGTGTTCATTGTCAAGAGCGGACAGACAGGCGCAATGTTATTTAAAATAAATAAATAAATGGAAAAATGTCCTTCTAACCTATCCTAATCCAATCTAACTTAATGCAATGTGGACCAGACGATAAGGAAATGAAGTACGACAAAACGAAAACGTTTAAAGGAAATATAACGAGTGAAATACGGCAGAGATGTACTTGTTCAACTACCTTGTTTAAATTAATAACTTTTGGCATAATAGAAAAAAAACAGATACAGATACAGACCCCAATATATGAGTGTAAATACTATTTTCTTTGACGATGATGGCCTTTAGATGTTAGAACGCACAAAAGCAAAGAGTAATCAAAAAGTACTAAAGGAAGCCAGTCAGGTGTGGTTTAGGAATCAGCTTGAAGAAGAGCCAGTTCATGATTATTAATAACAAGGAAAATATGCGAAGAACTGAAGGCATTGAGGTGATGGATAAGATAAAAGTATTTAGGAGTAGAAATAAATAACTCAAGGAACTGTTCCAGGGAGCACAAAAGAGAAATGATAAAGCACAGAGATTGGCAGATTTACCTTATAGTGTAATAGCAAGGCGTTGTACTAAATTAATGATCGGTAAAACATACTGGAAAGTCGTAGGTGTACCATATGTTCTGCATGGAGCAAGTACTGTATAGTGGATTTCAACAAGCAAGAAATAAGTAACTTGCAAAGGATGGAAAATTCTGTTTATAAAGTAATCTTAGGCAGATCTGCAAGAAAACCTATTGCATGTCTTAAGGGAGAGATGGGAGCTTCAGTGATGGAGGCAAAAATAATGTGGGCAAGGCATACATACTGTATATACAAAGGATACTACAGAATGGAAGAAATGATCTGGTGAAAAGAGTATTAGAAATTAGTATGGAGAATGATGAGCATAAATGGATGGGAGAAAGTAAATTATATCTACAAAGAATTAACAGCAGCTTTCATCAGATAGAAACACACACAAAAAAAGGACCTAACTGATAAAAAAATGGGAGACAGATATGGATAGACGAATTACAGAGTAAGGAAGTATAACATGTGGGAAAAGTTGGATGAATTAGAAGCAAAATTTGTAATAAATAACTTATGGAAAAAAGGGAAAAAAAAACAAAGGAGCTCAGTGGTCAAGGGAATACTGTACTTAAAGGGAAAAAAACAAAACTGAAGAAAAATAGGGTGCAGTAGAGAAGGCAATACCCTGACTCTGCTAACTGAACTGAACACCATGGGGGGGGAGGGGAGCTATGGGCAATCACACAATGGGGGAGAGCTATGGGTTATCACACTAAGGGGGGACTATCACCATCACAGGGGCTTTACTACAGGGATAACAAGGACTATCACAAGGGGCTGTAGGTAGCGATATCAGTAATAAGGCACTTGCTTTTTTATTTGAGGGAACTGGGCTACTCCCACTTACCAAGTCGAGCTTGCAGAAATTCTAATAGTTACGAGGATGGAATGAGTCTACTTGCTTCCTGATCAAATCAACCCTCCAATATCACTTATACATGCTACCAAATGCACAAAAAAGTAATGCTTAAATACCTAAAAATACCAGGGACATCATGTATAAAAACAAAACACCATTACATACCATGAGGAAGATGAGAAACCTGGGTGTGGTAGTGGTAGCCCCTGTAGTAGTCTCAGTGATCCAGCCAACTTCTGAGGTTGTGTCATATGCTACAGTGCAACTTATAATACCCAAAGCCTACGCTACTGAATGAACATAGACCTTAACAGTTCCCCATGAAAATTAATGATCATAGTATTAATTAATATTATGCATATCTGTACAGTACAGTAGAATGATGGGCATTCGTCCAGGGTGTGAATTGTCCTGACAGGAAATCGTCCATGTTTTGACAGCAAATTGTCTATAAATCGCAGCCCTGGAGCAAGAAATTAAAACAGAGATTTTACCAAAGCTGATATGCAATACAAACAATTGCTTTTGAATAAAACAGCACACAATGCAAAATAATAATGATATTCAGTGGCTATGTTGTGGTTCTTCCATTCCCCTTTGAGCTTTCGTTCTTGACCCTTTGTAGAAAATGTGTATAATGTCAGCTATCCTAAACTGGAAGCAATGTTATTGCCCTCCCACATCTCACCCGTTCTTCTGTCATCTTGTCACTTGTCCTGTTATCTCCCCTTTTAGATCCCCTAATTTACTGAACTGTACTATTGGTTCATTACTTAACTTGCTGTCTGAGTGGACATTTTCATCCTCTTCCCATTTTCTTAGCCTTTGACTCTCATCTAGATCTATCTCTATAGCCAGACGCCAAAATCATACCTGTCTGAATTCTCATTTCCCCCATTCTCAATAATCCCATATTGATTTATGATACACTGCCTTGTATTATTGCTCTACTGTGTCAATGGATGTTAACTTTACTGATCATTTGCCAATATAAGTTTAAAGTTAAGTTACTTATCATTCTATCCATTCCTGCATGACCATCTGAAATTATTTCCCAAGGTGTTAAGGACTGCACTGAAGAGCAAATAGTGAATCTACATATGGAGCATTTACAGTCTGCCAAGCTGTAGAATATATGCATTAGTAGGAAATACTGTACAAGTAATATATGAACAGTATAGAACACTGAGGCAAAATATAAGCATATGCATTATGGTAGCTACAGTACGAACTCTTGCACGCTTGTACAGTAGGTAAATGACCATCCTTTGGATTGACTGGTACCTCAGTACATCACTCTCTCTCTCAAATGTTTGGACAGAATACTGTGGCTCTAGGCCCCTACCAGTATGCTTCTATCTATCTACAGCCGCACGCCATAATCCTATAAGGAAAGGCTGTTTGTCTTTGAGTTAGTTGTTTTATGGGGAGGGGCACTAACCCTCTGCCAACCCATTTCTTGACATGTAGGGACCATGTATGGGTTGGTTATATGGTTACCACCCAGTGTTGTAAATGGTTTCTTGGCCTCCAGGAAACCATTAGGCTTGTCATTCAATGTAAAGCCACCTGAAAAGGAAAGGAGAGTAATAATGAGTGACAGGAAAGATAGGAGAAATAGAAAGAGAGGTGGGCAGACACAGAAAAAGAAGGGAGAAGTAGGCAGCATTATACTGAATGAGTGGATGATGGGCACCCCCCCCTACCACTACTTAACAGGAGTTACATAGGATAACCAGGTGAATGCCGATGCTGACAAATTAGTACATGTGACTATTAGTTTAAATCATATTGGTGCCCTTGGCAGCATTTTACATGACAGAAAAATTCCCATTTGATTCTAATCACCAGACACAACTGCATTTGGAGCAGATGTCTGGCAGCCCTGTATAAATGCATAGGCTAATAAGACTCTCCACACATAAATGCTGAACAACACTCTGGCATCAAGTATCTTTCAGTCTTGTAAATCATATGATCCTGCTATACAGGCAGCAATATATCTCCTACATAATGGCAAGGAATGCCTAAAGATCATCTTATCATATGAAACTGGTTTATTCACTACATACTATTTACATGAACAAGTTTCTAAATGACCTTTCTGTACATCGCATTTTTGTTTTCAACAACTGTGACAATGCTGCATAAAAGATGGTATGTTCATACATGAACAAAGAAGGTTTTACAAAAATACAACAGAAAAATGGTTCAGGCTGTCCTAAAAGGATCAGCTGAAGTGTGAATGATGATTGTCTGGCAATTACAATTCTCTTGGAATAGAATACTAGCTAAATATAATACCATATTTACAAAAAAACCTGGGACCAGTTTTTACCAGCTGGGGCCACAGGCAGATTGGCACAGTGAAGAACAAATCACATTCACAGCTACACTGACTGCATATGGAAAATGATACACAACAGCATTCTAGTTTGAACAGTGAAAAACAAAATAATAACATTCAATCATATGTACAATACTTAACATCAACATCACACAAAACTGACCATTTTACCTTAGGGACTGTGAAATGCTAGAAGATACATCCTTGATCACTGTTGCAGCTCTGGTGAGGTACTGTACTTCCCAGCAAAAATTTCCCATATTTCTGAAATCACTGTTATCTAGGAATATTGGGCTGTAATTTATAATATTGAGAGAGAGAGAGAGAGAGAGAGATTTTTAAAAATGTGGCAACAACTGTATAATAAAATAAAACAGGTACGAGATAAAAAAAAAAAAAAAAAAAAAAAGGTGGTACTGTAGATACAGTTACTCTTATGCTATGCAATTATGGTATTAGTATGTGAATACTGTAGTTGCATACAGATGCTTTTCTGCTGAAATTTGCTAAGGTTCAGTATTATCAGTCCAATAATTCATCAACCCCTTGAATCCAATTACTTTTTTTTATACAAATTATTCTTTGCTATTTCTAGGTGACTTTGTTAACTTGGGAGAAACCATTTGTAGCGATGAGGTGAGAAGCAGTCTTCATGAGGTGAGAAGCAGTCTTCAATGATTCTTCCTACGAACTGAATAAAATCATCAAATGGTAGCAGTAATAAAACTGAAAAATACATCATCAAATTACAGGGATTCAACACAGGAAAAATTTCATATACAGTACTATCAATACAAGTTCTAACAACTTGCTTCCTCCTAGGAACTCCTGTTTAATGAGTGGAAAACTCAATAATTCTTTTCCTTTTACTGCATTATTACTACTTGCTCACTTTTTTTAGCATCTATTGTTCTCTCAAGTACCACTCCATTCTCTTATTATAATGCAGGCAAATTTCTTCTAGTAATATATTTTAAGCAAATTTGAAATTAAACAAAATGATATATCATATAGCTAAAGCTAAATTATTATGAAACAAATGTTATGGTACAATTGGGAAAAAAAATTTGCCTACTCTTCCACTGCATCTACTTGACAATTAAGGTACATCCATCACTTTCCACCCTAACCCATCATACAAGAGAATCATCTACAGACAGAAACATACAAAGCCTGTTTCAGCTTGAGAATATTCTCCGCAGAGGAAACTCAGATGCGGAAGAGATGATATTACACAGAAAGACATACCAAGTCTCTCTCAGCATAGGAATATTAGTTAGCAAAGGATAGTGCCAAGCAGAAGAGGTGAAATATTAAGCAAACTTTTGAACCTAACCGTGTATAGTAATGAAGCAAGACTGCACATGGGCCCTATATGTGGTACAGTAAATCTTTGCTACGCATCTCTGCTGACTGAATACGTGGCACTACATGTTTAAAATCGCTTCTTATGGCATTGGTGGGTGGGGGCGCTCACCATCCACTCACTTGATGAAGTGGTTTTGAGTGTCTGCCTTTTCTTCTCTTCCGTCCTTCCTCTTCTGTCTTTCTTTCCTATTCCTTCTGCCTGTGGGTGACTGTACACTCCCAATTCTGTATTTCTTTCCTTCATTCTCTCCTCTTCCTTCTGCCTATGGGTGACTCTACACTGAGTGATGTGCCAAATGGTTTCCTGTACACCAGGAAACCATTTACTATGCTGGGTGGTAACCATATAACTTAATTATGGTGCCTGGTGGTTTAGTGGGTAATTAATGTGCTCCAATCTGACTAAGCCTGTGTAGGTTTATATCCAAGCGGTGGTTGGGGTTTATTGCTCACATGATGCTACTCAGGGATGAGTGAGGCCGATAACTCTCATCTTATGTCCGGACCAATTCGCCAAGCCCCAGGCTCCTACGCTCCTCATGGGGCGGCATAGGATTGGATGATGGATGGCTTCTTATGGCAGTATGATAATCCCTTCAATCCAGTGGTCAGTTTTATGTTTTGGTTTCCTTGCGATCTTAAGACAACTTATATTCAGCACTAGAGACTGAACTGGAGGGGCTAGAAGATGCATACACTGACTTTATTCTTTCCTTGGTGGATATCAACATTTGGTTGCAGCAAATACCAAATGTTAAAAACAGTATTTTACTGTGGTAAAGGCATTACAAAGAGATGTGTTTAATATGGAATTACTGTTTACTGTACAGTTCTCAGTTCTAATCCGATTCTCACTCTATGACTGATGATGACCTTTTCTTCCTTTGCCCTTAACTAAGTACTGTAACTCTCATTTCATTCCAGCTAAATAAAATTTTATTTAACATTCATTTTGGTGTCTCACTCTTGGCATATACAACAAGTTGGTACCTTTCAACTACAGTGCAATGTTCTTATTGCATCATTTAATCCTACCTCTACTACTTTACAGTCGATCTTCCAATTGTTCACTGCTCACAGCATAATGTGTGCTGAACAGCCATGCTGTATTGATAAACAGCACTGTTTACAGCTTAATCTCATTATCATCACAAGGGCCATACTTGATGCCTTACTATCTTCTGGGATCCCCTGAAAAGGACTGACCATGATGGAATGACTGTCACAAAGCTATGACCCTCATGGATACCATAATAGCATAGTTATGCTTTCCACACTTAATGTGCAGTCTCCTAGGGAGAAAACATTAGAGCATGGCTTTCTGTTTTACTCATACTACATGAAGATGTGGCAAAATTAAAAAAGAAAAAAAACATAATTTCCCAAGGTTAGAACAATTTGAGAAGGTAACTGAAGAAATACAGTAATGCATTATACTGTACATAAATATAAATATAATAAATAAATAAATAAATATATATATATATATATATATATATATATATATATATATATATATATACATATATATATATATATATATATATATATATATATATATATATTAAAATCACACTATATCAGACTCATTGAGGCCCAAGCCATTTCGAAAATGCGAAGCTCCGATAAATGCAACATTCAGACTTCCCCCTGCTAACCTGGACTTTTTCCAATGCATCAGACATTAGTCTGGATCGCACCAACGGTTTTTAAACTTTTTTCACTACCACTGCAGTACTGTACTGCATTATACATCCCTACAATAATTAAATGGTATAATATATATAATAATACTGGACTGTACACTGATAAACATGTCTTTTATTTACTGTATTGTGGTCAACATAGCTCAAGTGGCCAGGCAGTCCAGACAGCTTATGGTTTTGTTGGGCTTTTTCTGATATATAAGAATTTAGTCTGGTCGGTTCCTTGAGTCCGATAAAAGCAAAGTCCGGTCTATTGTAGTCTGTTATATTTAGGTTTTACTGTGCGAAATATATATACAGTATATATATATATATATATATATATATATATATATATATATATGATAAAGAAGGTTCAATAAAGTTGGCAAACAAAAATGAGAAAAACATTAATATAACCCCAGTTATTATGCTGAAGATGAATGCAAAATATTAGAATATGATATCACACTGCTTTTTTTTTTTTGGCTGAAAAAAATGACAGCACTAACAGTATGCTGACAATAGTATCTTGAAACACTGTCAACATTGCTTTGGGTTTCATTCTAGTGTTTGAGTACAGTACATGACAAAGTTTTCACCAAAGTACATGTAACAACATATTCTACTACATTTTATTGTGTGTATTGTTTCTGAACCACTTGATTCTGAGTATCTGATGTACCAAGAGCTGAGGATTAAAAGAAAAAAAATCTTCTCCAATCAGAGACTGCACAACAATAAGACTATATAGGAGAAGTTTCACTTCATGCCTGTATGAAAGTAGATAAAATGGAAGTACTGAAGTACAGTACAGTATTTATATCTCAGCAGAGGCACAGACAAACAGTAGTAACATAAACAGTGTTCTAACAGCTTGTTTATACTACAAACTGTATGTGGTTTTTTGTCAGGTTACAGGTAGTTTTGGACCAAGGATGAGAATTCACCAAAATGGAGCCAAGACATTTGTATAATCATGATAAACATTAGCAGAATACAGTACTTCAAAAATTTCACAATAGCAGTAATTTAAATAAGAGACATCTGAAAGTGAAGTAAGAGAAATGTACAGGCACCAAAAACTATTTGTTACAGTACAATACATTTTTGAAAGCTAAAGTGACAGTCCTGTATAGGAAAGTGGGGGAGTATGAGTATGAACTGGTGTGACAAAGACAGGTGGTGGTATTATCCAAGCATCTGCCACACCAGTCTGATTCCAATATATATATATATATATATATATATATATATATATATATATATATGTACCGTGTGTGTGTGTGTGTGTGTGTGTGTGTGTGTGTAGAAGTGATAAAAGTTAAACAAGTTACAGCAGATGAATGTTAACTAATAATGTGATGGTAAGCTACAGCACTAGGTTACTTGCAGATGACCTTTAAGAGCTGTCCTGAGCTTGATTCAAGGTGCATTATAATACAGTGTAATGCCAACTTAATTATGATGTTATGATATGGAACTTGTGCCAAAAAAAAGAAAAAAAAGAAAAACAAACAGAAGTTTGTGTGCAGTGCTGCCACAGGTAGGTTCCATTAAAAATATAAGAAAACTTGAGATTTAAAGTAAAAGTATCATAAACATGAAGAATGTTAAAGCTCACAGGTCCCACACATACAAAACTTTCATGATATACAGTATAAAATGTACTTTGACCTCTAAGAGATCAGAAAACTGTACAATTTCCTCAAAACTGCACACCACCAGGTTATGGATATTATAGCATGTAATGCCCTCCTACAGAAACTTACATCGAGCTGAAAAGTTTGAGTGTAATATAATATGTCTTTCAGATAAAGGGACCCATCATACACAGTGCAGTATCTGAATTGTGAAAATTACTGTACAGTACTTTGCTGACTAATATAAATATGGAAAGAAACTTCCAAAGCATATATATTAGCAGAACAGCTGGACAAAATTGTAGTAGGTTCTGCCTGACAGTATACTAAGAATAATAATACTCTGTTCTGTAAATTTTGTTTGCCTTTGATTAGGTGCATTATTAAGGAAATAAAACCCAAAAGACATTTGTATGATTCATGTCCCTTTTTATGAAAGCTTGAAGTTGATTAGGAGTTCTGTAATGATCAGTCACATATACATACAAGAGCTCATTATCTGTGAAAATTTGTTTTAGGTAACTGGTAGAAGAGATGTTAAAAGGTGAAAGTGAAAACAATATAGCCAACCAAACACTGTGATCATACCCTTCAGAAAATAATGCAGGATAATTGCAGTCTTCATAAAATGGATGCTAACATCAAATGAACAAATACAGTACTGATTCAATGGTTTTGCATCCTATTCCAGTAGGTGTGTACACTGTACTAACTTTAGCATATATAGGGAATGTCTGACGTGATATAAATTTCTGGTACTTATACAGATGCACAATATGTTTGCAGTAAGTTCTCTTTTAACCAGCAATGCAATATGCAACATAATGTAATTCCCTGCAAAGTATACTTATCCATTATCCAACCCTATGTTGCCTGATGAGGAGCATAGGAACCTGGGGCTAGGCAACTTGGTCCTGACAGTTAAGATGGGAGTGACCAACCTCACTCATACCTGAGTGGCATTATGTGAACAAAAAACCCCAACCATCCTTTGGATATAAACCTACACAGGCTCATTCTGATTGGAGCACCCTAATTACCCACCAAATACAAGCTACAAAAGATTATCAGCACAGCACACCCTAATTTAACAATAAGAATGCATTTGAAAAAAATCCATTGCATGATGATTTATTGTATAACGAGTAAATTATAATGTGGGTTCAACGTTTTTGACCATGGGTCACCCATCTGACAGTCTAAAAACAAGTTTCTAACTCACTTAAACTGGTAGTTGCTGTATATCACATCAATGCACTTCATTTGCTTGAATTCCAACACCATACTGCTGTTCCAACACTGACATTAAAACATCCAATAGTGATGAAAACAAAGGCCAATTGGAACAAACAAATGACTGTAGACTTGTGGGCAATCATATACTGTACGCAACTAGAGGTGCACTCAGAGGAGCACCTCTCTCTGACAAGGGCAACATAATTTCCAAACAACTCTTCATAATGGGTTAAGTTTTCTCATCTTTGAATACATTTTCACAAAAGATGTTTTCCGGACCCAGAATCTGTAATACAGTCCGGATCAGTCCCAAAAGTTAACTGAGTGTTCCCTGGGACATGGGCTATCTACCCATCAAATTTGGTCCACATCTCACTTTAGTTTTTAAGTAATCTTGCTAACAGACAAAGTAACAAACAAACAGGTGAAAACACACTCCCTGTCAGAGAGAAAAAGAGCAACCTTATATTGACCACTGAGGTGTCATATGGGATCATACTGATCATAATGTATAGAGTATGTGAAAATTCAAGGGTGGGCACTCATCATCCATTCACCCAATGTAGTGCTGCTTTCAGGTGCCTGCTCTTTCCTTTCATTCTTCCTTCTTTCCATCCTTCCTCTTGTCTTTCTTTCCTTCATTCTTTCCCTTTTGTTCTGTCTACAGGTGACTCTACACTGAGTGACAACCATATGGTTTCCTTTACACCAGACCATTTACTGTACTATGCTAGGTGGTAACCATACAACCAAATTATGGCACCTGGTGGTTTAATGGGCAATTGAGGCACTCCAATCAGACTGAGTCGGTGCAGGTTTATAACCAAGGGGTGGTGGGGGTTTATTGCTCATGTAATGCCACTCAGGGATGAGTGAGGCTGGCCACTCTCATGTTAAATGTCAGGATCAACTTGCCTAACCCCGGGCTCCTACACTCCTCATGGGACAACACTGGATTAGATGATGGATGGATGGATGGAAAATTCAATCATATATACCTCTCCATTCCATCCCTCCACTTCATTCTCCATCTCCCCCTCCCCCTCCTTCCTTCTACTTCACTCACAGACAATCTCCTAGCCACCTCTCATTCTTGATCCTCTCTACATGACAGGCTGAATGGGTGTACTTTTTGATGATGATGATGCAAAAAATTACCCACTAAACTTCCTAACTTGTAAAATCTGGATGTGGTGGTGCATAAAGGTAGGCTATTCTGGAATCAGTTCTATAAAAATTATATATATATATATATATATATATATATATATATATATATATATATATATATATATATATATATATATATATATAAAGAAATGGAAACAGCTAACTGAGAACTTATTGCAAATCATACTGGATTACAGATGGTTTTAATGTTACTTTCATAAGTACCATCTGTTTAAAAATGTATTTTATTAAACAGCATATGTAATGAATATGCTGAATTTTCATTGTTTCACAATCACATATTCTGCTGTAAATAAATCACATAAATGAAAACTAAATAAAACTTCTGCATACTTCACAGACAATAAAATTTACTACTATTAAGATGAACACTACTCACTGGATCTGGCCACTTTTATCATCCACCATCAGTATGACATTCTGGACTTGATACCACAATCAACATAATGTAATATTTAAGCATTTATAATGTCAAGTTTCAGGTATTTAATGCAACAACAGATTATTATGCTAATCAGTTACTTCAAGCCAGTTTATATGCTACCACATGATACATATATACTATGACTTGCTTACTATACTCTACTTGCATTTTCATGAATGAAAACATGGTACAAGTAAGTGATAACATAGAGATATATTGCCTGACATACTACACCATCATAAAGCTGACATAAAGATTTTGATGGTTAATCACCCTAAATAATTCTGGATGATATTTGTACTAAAACTTCAGTTCATGGTGTCTGAAAGGACATTAAGTACATTGGTGATTTATGATAATGGAAAATCTATGCATTAGTATCTTCATTTGCACAATTAAAATACTGTACAACATTAACGTGAACTAGATATGACAACCACAGTCGTATGCATAAACCTAATATCATGAAAAGGAAGGTAAGCCCAAAACTGTGTACAATAGGTTCTGAAATATGTGACAATGACAGAATATGTCTCACCTCCTGCACTTCGCAAGGTGGGATGCAGGCTGACATCCAGACATTCCAAAATTATCAGCAAAATATTAGGGCCCTACCTTCCTCTAGATGATACAAGCTTTCAGGCTGGCAACAGTGTTGGCTTATGCACTCCAGTTCAAATCCTTGAAGTGGCCAGAGGTTTGCTACCATGTAAAATATTACCAGGGATGTAAGTCAATCTCTTCTCATTAAATGTTCTGAATTAGGGTAGCCTAGTTTTGGCTCCTACACTCCCAATGGATTAAAACAGGATTATCTTTCAACTACTCTTTTCCTTCCTCTTTGCTATTAAGTTTTAAGCATACAGGAGTCATTCCACAACCAATATAAGTTATAACTGAGCACAGTTCATCAGTAACTACAGTGCCAGCATAAACAGTAATCTGGCTACCATGGTTACATTCTGAAAAAAGTATTCTAGATTACTGAGCATTCAAGGTACAGTATATTATCAGTGAGTTATTCCCACTTATAATAAGAGCCATGTTCATTCACTTTCAGGAGATGAGAAATGGAGGGCAATCCAAGTTCATGTAGGAAGTTTTAATGAAATGAAGGAATGCAAATACAGAGTTCTTGTTGTGAACTTTGTTATAAACTAATGACTTTTGATATTCTTTCAAAAGTTCTCAGAATTTTAATGAAAATTTTACTATTTATGTTGCACTGCTACTCCTGAAACTTACAGCAGCAACTGTATGCATAAGACATGAGACTTCATAACACATCCCATACTTAAAACAAGCACTTTCTGTACTAGGCAGACAAAAAACAAATCTGGAGTACATGAAATTACTGTATGGGTGAAATAGTACGGTAATGTACAGTGATACTGATGCTGTTCAGTGCTGCATGGAAGTGCTAAAAATATCCAATGATGATGGATACAAAACCATCCATCCATCCAACATCCAATTCTATGTTGCCCCACGAGAAGCGTAGAAGCCCGAGGCTAGGCAAATTGGTCCTGACATTTAAGATGAGAGTGACCAGCCTCACTCATCCCTGAGTGGCATTATTTAAGCAATAACCCCAACCACCCCTTGGATATAAACCTTCACCGGCTCAATCCGATTGGAGTGCTGGAATTGCACACTAAACCACCAGGTGCCATAATTTGGTTATATGGTTGCCACCCAGCATAGTAAATGGTTTCCTGGTGTACAGGAAACCATTTGGCTTGTCACTCAGTGTAGAGTCACCCATAGGCAGAAGGAAGAGGAAAGAATGAAAGAAAGAAAGACAAAAGAGGGAGTGTAAAGTCACCCATAGGCAGAAGGACGAGGAAAGAATGAAGTAAAGAAAGACAGAAGAGGAAGGAAGGAATGGAGAGAGGAGAGGAAAGAGCAAACACCCGGGAGCAGCACTACACTGAGTGAGTGGATGGTGAGTGCCCCCACCTACACAAAACACAATAAATTAAAACATTTCTTTGGACAACAGTATGTGTCTATCTGTATAATGAAGAACATTTTGAGTACAACTTTAATGTAACTCTTGGTATGATGCATGAGTGATTTATGTTGATCTGATTGCTTAACTCTTCAACAGCAATGGACAAAGTTAGGATTTTACTGCCAGGTACTTTTAATTCATTTAATTTTTGAAGGCTTCAACATGCCTGCATGTGTCGGTCTTGGCCACCTAATGGCAGCTCTCCATGCCGCTCAATCTCTGGCAGTTTCCCTATTTAGCCACTTATCCCTGGAGTTACACTTAATGACCTCGTCCTAGGTCTTTTTCGGTCTACCTCTCGCCACCCTACCCCCAACATTAATGCTTCTCACTTTCTGCACCCAAATATCATCCCCCGTCCTCTCCACATGCCCAAACCATCTCAATCTACTTCTCCTTATCACAACACCAACACACTCCAGTCCCATCCTGCCTCTTAACTCTTCCATCATAAACCTAGCCCCCCCAGGCCTCGCACTCAGGGATGCACTGCACATTCACCTTATCATTGCCATTTCTGTATGTCTGAGCCTGCAAATATCCTCTTCCTTTGCTGCCCAGGTCTCACTACCATACAGCATTACACTCCTAACACATGCCGCATACAAACACGTTGCAGTAAATGAAGAAAATCTTTGGAAGGTAAAGGGTTAATGTGAGCATAAGCAGACAAAGTAATATGTCAGAAAGCAGCTTAATTAAAATAAAATACTGTGCTACTTTACTTGAAACAGCTTTAGGTGAAACAGAGTTCTGGTTTATGATAAGTGATAACAACGAAACAACATAAAGTGCAACAACTGGAAATGAGGAATAGCTACTGTGCTTGGGACTTATTCTGATACTGTCCGCAATTTTATTAAAGGGACATGGAAGGCAAAAAGGTTGATACGAATATGGATATTAAGTGAGAAAACAACTTAATTCTGCTTAATGAGGATTTTGTGAAAGATTATAACTTACATACATAAATGCTGCAGATGGTTTACTGGTGGTTAAATTTAAAAAAAAATGGAAAGTTAATTTTTAACACTTTCACCATCTCTAAACAAATTTAGTTAGCTTAACTGGAGACATCATGAACTGAGAGGTTAGATATTAACTTTCATAAACCCTTCACAAGAAGAGATCTCCCTTAAGATGAATAATAACATCTTGAGGTGGTGTCATGAAAATGAAAACTGTCATATGATTCAAAGAGTAAGAGCTATTCATAAAAATTACCTGAAATTGATTTCAAAATTGTCAAAATGAGTGAGACAAACAGTTACTGTTTAACTAAAATGCACGATAACAAGTGAAAAGAGTAAGATTAAATGCAAAACACATGAGAAAGTGGACTTTTGGACACAGTAGACTTTTAAATATCTAGAGTAATAAACACACACATTAAAACTATATTTATGAGCCAAGAGAAAACGATGCTTATAAACTGTGTATGACTGAACTAATGCTAGGATACATGTGTAAGACTTGAATGCACATGGTGATGAAATAAGATGTACCAAAGAGATTGATAGGAAGAGACAGATGACATGGGTTGTTGCTGTTGCCCCAGACTCATTTGAAATGTAAATCTAGTAAACTACAGGCTTAAACTGCCCTTCTGCAGTCCACCATCCTCCTTTCTGGGGACATAAAGTGCAGCCACCTGGTCATAATGGTGCCACCACATGAAGGTGTCCCTCTCCGGTACTGATGATACACAATAAGTCACATGGATATGAATCAGAGACCTGGAATGTAACAGTGAGCAGTGGGTAAGTTGTGGTATGGCTTCTGAACTACA
Organism: Coenobita brevimanus; assembly: GCF_032717465.1. Classification (NCBI taxonomy): domain Eukaryota; kingdom Metazoa; phylum Arthropoda; class Malacostraca; order Decapoda; family Coenobitidae; genus Coenobita; species Coenobita brevimanus. The sequence continues at coordinate 35,390,400 of NC_137039.1, forward strand.
AAAAATAGTGTGTCATGTTATTAGACAAAGATACTTGTATGGTACAATTATGAACAAAAGTTCAATAATCCCCTGCCAGCACTGTGTCCTTCCTTCCATTGTTTCATTCCTCCTCAAACATCAGAGAGTATCATTCCTTCTTATACTCTTGTGTTGTGTGTTCCAGATTGCCATCACATAAGAATATTTCACTCAACATCTTCCATCATGTTACCTAGCTAGGAAATGTAGGCGAACTTTTGATCATGACAGTACCTGCAGTTTAAAGAGAATACAGGTATTTGAATGTCAGGCAATAGGTACTGTTGGGGATGGAAGTATGGTAAGCAGTGAGTAATTGCATGCTAATGAATGGAATGCAAGTAAGAGAGTGGTAAAGACGGAAACAGAAGTAAATAATCATACAAGAATGGAGTATTTTTGTCAAGATAAATTCCTATCTGAAGGTTCTCATGAGACAGTGTAATAATGGTAAAGGTGATGTAGTGTATGACTGAAGCCATTACCATACAAGTGGCTTGAGGAATGCAGTCATCCACAAATGCTGTGTCATCAATCTCAGCCCTAATCTCCACCCATGAATGCCTAACTCTCCTCACCCTTGGGTCCTTACTAACCTAAAGCCCTCTTCATTCTGTAACCCACGAAATCTGTTCCTGTTAAAATAAACTGTTTTTAGAATGATGGGACGTGCATGATCAATGACTACTTTTGTGGATGACTAACTAATGTGTTCTGTTTCCAATAATGTATTGCATAGATGGCTTGCTTTTACATGTCTGCAAAAATATACACTCTGTCCTCACTTTCTGACTATGCAGACAAATGGCTCTTTAAGCATAACAACTTTACGTGAGACATATTACTGGATCATGACTCAGGATTTAATTTCACATTTTTTTTTTTGTTAGTTCAAAACGACTTTAAAATGAATCAAAAGCAACTTAAGCAAAGAAAAGTTTTCATTAACCAGCAACTTAATAATGAAACACTAAGTGATATAACTTTCAATGGTCACTAACTCTACTTTATTTAAATACTGCTCACAGAAATATATCTCACTTCACTTTACTTGCAGATACATTACTGTTCAAGGACAAACATCTCACATAACTGAAAATTTTGCACATCTCAGTCCAGCTATCAGGAAGTTCATGTAACTACTTATTGCTCAGACATTTTTTGAGAAGCTTTGTTTTTGGTTTCTGCATACTTTTACATAATTTCTTTCTCAATAATAATAAAGTACTTTATGGTAAAATAATTAACTCATCATTCTGGCTACACACAAGATTTCCATATGTAATTAATTTCATACTACACAACCCTACCTTTCATTTCCAAGAAATTTTAACTTCTTAAACCCACAGATGCATCTTCTATTTTTATTTTGCTATATCCTATTAACCTTAGGATACTGTACTCTTTTTGAACTGAAGGGATTTGATACAACCTTCATGAACTGCTTCACTACTATGGGGTTCTCCTAAGCTTAATATAACTGTATGGTGGTACCAAGAATAAAATGTCACTGGATGGAAGGGGTTAAAAGACAGTACATCTATCCACATGGTATGACTACATCCAGACACTGTTAGTACTGATAATAGTGGCCAGCAGTAAAAGCAATGGTATCTTGCTGTGGTATATATCTCTATCAATATTATATTACTTTTATTACTTTATTTAAATGTTCAAGATCCACAAAATTGAATGATTACAGTGTTCTATACAAGCATTTGTGCCTGTGTAGGAGTTTAAAAATATTTATTATAAAATTGTAAAATATACATAATGAAGAACAGAAAAGAGTGAAGGGCCTGCCGCGCAGCTTTAGAGTGGAGTACCTAACACTGCTGTGTGTGTGATACAATGAAGGTTGATTTATGATGTGAAGGAACATTTATATACAGGGATGGTGCCAAACAGGGGCCACAAGTCCTGGTCTTCAGCCACTCTTGACACTGAGGTATTGGTGGCTGCACTGGAACAGGCCCACCTCGCGTCACACTCACACTTCATATTTGGTCCTTGATGCCTTGTAAACACCCGTTTAACAAAGGGAGTACAAAAGACTCTCGATTCAGTCTGAAGTTTTGCAGCACTGTTATTATTATAACAGATATAAAAAAAAGCTTACAATGAATGAATGAATGAAAAAAAAAGCTTACATCAAATGTACAAATTTTGCTGAAAATGGATGACAGATTTGCATTCATCCCTGCCACAACATTATGAGTTTGTTTAAGATGGTATGCAAATTTATGAAATAAAAATGAAGCACACTGTGGCATTTTTTCTTTGGTTAATAATTATTCATAATTCAGATACTGCTAGTAAAAAATAAATGGCTTAGTCACCAACACAGAAGTCTGGAGGGGGTAACATGAAATAAGACTGGAAAATGAGTTTGTATTAAGGTTGCAGGAAACAAACATATGGATGGTGAATAAAAAATTAGAGAAGGAACTTAACAACTGCTTAATAACATTTACAGCAGCAATGAAATAATATTAATTACAAATCAGCCCCACCCATCATCTTTTCAAATAACAATGACAGGATAATAGTTTTGTACATAACCTGATGCTGCTTTATCATGCAGATCTTACTGACAGGGACTTCAAGAACACTTACTTATACTGGTTTATTCACTTTATAAATAATGACACTGTACTTCTAAAGCAATGAAGCAATGAAACTTGGAGAACCCTAAATACCTAATATCACAAATAATTGTAATTTCCAACATTATCTAGCAAAGAATGATCAGCATCAGTTGCTGTCATGTTTGTGTAACCACAGCACTTACTTCCCTCATGGAGCATGTTTCATTATAATTAACAGTTAGCTACACTGTAATAAAGTCATTATCTTCACTAAAACTATATAGCTATCAATGTCAAATTAATTCACAATATAATATTGTTATACCACAACTCTCTTGATCTGGATTGCTGTCACTGTTCATTATAATAAAATTGAAGTAATAAGTCATGTACTGTAGTTACTTAACACCGAGGATTTCAGGAACACAAACTTCTGATAAAATCGAGAATCTCTTGTATTCATATATATATATATATACTGTGTATATATATATATATATATATATATATATATATATATATATATATATATATATATATATATATATATATATATATATATATATATATATATATATATATATATATATATATATATATATATATATATATATATATATATATATATATATATATATATATATATATATATATATATATATATATATATATATATATATATATATATATATGCTCCATTATGACACTTTTTCAGAAGTGAAGGTGTGGTGCAGGTAGGAGGGGGGCCCAGGGCGTGACCAGCACAGCTTGCAGGCATGGGTGACTAAGGTTACAGTGGGTCATGTGACGCTCACCATAGTTGGATGAGAAGAGTCTTGGGACCCAGCCTCAGGTTTGTTGCTGGCACACTGACCGGTCAACTGGTTCACACTAAGAGGATTATTGATGTCACGAGGATTGGTGCCCACTGGGGGCCGTTGGGGATGTGGGACCTGGGGCACCTGATTCATCTGTACAGCGGGAACTTCCCCCGGCGTTAGAGGGGATGCCAAGGAGGCTGGTGACGGCATGAGCAATGAGGGTGGCCCCGATGGTGATGCCAGAGAGGGTCCGGGTGATGGCATCAAGCTGGAGGATGCTGGGGAGGTGGCAGTTTGGTCTACAGCCAATGCTGTTGATGGCGATGACATGTCTTGTAGGTCATCGTCGTCATCACTCTCCTGTGAGGCCTCTACGCTGTCAGCCGACCCAGGCGCCACGTCCTCACCCTCCTCGCCTTCCATGTATCGGATACATTTTTTCTTTCGCCTGGAAAAATAGCAAACAGTCAGTATGTACACACTTCATTGACTGCAACTCTTTTACTAAAAAAAAAAAAAAGCTACATGCTTCATTGTAAAATAAACAAAACCTCTACTCATGCAGCTACTGCCCACATCCTGTAAAAAAAAAAAAAAGTAAATAATCATGCATCAAAAACAAAAACAAAATGTCATGTGGCTGACACTCCACAATATCAGCTGTTTACTTTAGTTAGTATATTAGTAAAAGAAAGAAAAAAGATAATTAATGGAAAATGTGTTACCAATTTTTACATACACATGCGGAACAGTAATACAAACAAAACAAAACCTGTAAAATAAACAAAATCAAGATGAATAACTACAAGACACTCATGATTTTTCTGCTTGTGATGGATATTGAATCAACTAACAGAAACATCATGTTAACCATACAACAGCGTGGTGTCCTTAGGGGGTTCAAGATCCGTCACAGCAGGTCACAGCACAGTGAAGAGACTCACAGACTAGAGATTAACATAAGTAGGTTCAGAAGGAGAGGAGACACCACTGCTGCTGCCGTTGTTGGTGTTGTTGGTGTTGCTGTTGTTGGTTGTGCTGCTGCTGCTGCTGCTGCTGCTGGTGCTGGTACTTAAGTTAACGATGGAGTGTATGGGGGTACCTGGAGCGGGGCTGTAGCTAGGGCCCCCTGTACCTACGTGGGTGGCTGCTGAGGGAGCCAGGGGGGTCAGAGTTGCAGGGTTGGCACCCTGAGTTAAAGAAACAATGACCGCCCCAGAGGTGGCTGCAGCAGCAGCAGCTGCAGCAGCCACACCCCCAGAGGCTCCAGCAGCCCCCAGCAGGGCAGAGGGAACCCCAGGGAGGCCTGCCCCCGATGCTAGCGACACCGCAGGGCTGCAGGCCCAGGAGAGAGACCAAGGTTAGAGACTAAGGGGCACCACCACCACCACACACACTGCCCTGGCTCAGAGCCTCACCTTCACCTGACTGCCATTGAACTCTGCATCAGTGATCAGAAAATGTGTCAGTTTAAGTGTTAGCCATGCTTCAGTGCACCCACAGTATTCAAATGTTGGGTGCACAGAGAAGTTAATAGTGGCACATTTGCCCCTTCAGTCAGACTAACATTGGTCTTGGGCACTCAAGCAAAAGTTCTCACCAATAAAGTTTGGGGACTATGAAATTTAAGGTTGAGATAAGGGAAGACACATTTTCTGATGCTGTTGAAATACATGAGCTCCAGAATGGACAACATTGGGTGGGACAAGAAAAGGTGTGTGAAAGCAGCCAAGAGACTGGGAAAGGAGGCAAGGGAGAGCCCATACCATTCCCCTTGCTCACAGCCACTCTCACATACCCACAAACAATTTGATGGTAGAACATCAAGTGGCACACAAATATGAAACAGTGAGACCTTTTGCCAGGGTCCCTTTCACTCCTCATGTTATTTATCATCCAAAATCTCAAAATTCCATGGCTTTTGAGGTACTATAGGTACTTGCAGTATTAATAGTCATTACTAGCAGCATACTATTAATACAAACAAAACTGTTATTCATTAAAGGTCCTAAAACTGACCAGTTCAGCTTAGAAACTGATTTTGGATGACAATTCCCCCATTCATACACCCATCTACAGCTATGCTTATCTTATGTGTTAGAATGTCACTGCATGCACATCCATGAATATTCTCCTGAAGGAAAATGGGTAAATTGTATTTGCAGTAAGCTTTTCAAGCGCATTCCTTACTCCAGTTGCAGGATGAATGAAAAAAATACTGTATGGTGACAACTCATGTCAAAGACCAATTAACCTAATGCCAAACTGACAAGAAATATAGCCAGAATAATTCTGTATGGCAATCCTGCAGCAGAACCTCCAGATGTGGGGCAGTATGTGCATGATTTGATCTTGGCTTTGTTTGATGCCAAGCCTGCTACATATATACAGCAAAATGCTTGAAATCTTCAAGTTACAAGTAAACTGGATAAACCACAGCCATGCTTACAGTATATATAAAAAACAAGTACTGAAAATGGAATGAGGAAAGCAGGAGGCAGCAGCTGGTATATATCTCAAACAACTTCATTCACTGTGCAAAGATCTTTCTGTACACAGTATAAATTGTATATGTACTTTAGGTAACTTAATACAGATTACAAACTAAAATGCAACTTCCCAAATTCTGAACACAGTATACCTTATATCAACTTCCACAAATGTGAACAGTACATTTGGTAACCAGGATTTTCACAAGGGTGATACCGCAAGATAAAAGCGAATAAAATCTGCAGCTAATTAACACATCAAGAAAGCTCCTGAGCTAAAAATACCAGATACTGTATGTTATACTTTTTCAAGACTGTGCATAGGTACAGTGTGTTAATTCAGCTAGGAGAATAATGACAGACACAGTAGATATCTTTCTAAACAAAGATATTCACACCTACTGCGTGGAGCATACAATAATGACAGTACGGTAATAGCTATCCATCATCCAACCCCTTTTTTTTTCTTCTTTCTTTTTTTGTCCCAACAGGAGCATAGGGGCCTGGGGCTAGGCTATGCCGTCCAGACATTTAAGGGAAGGGTGACCAGCCTCACTGGCCTTGAGTGGCATTGCGAGTGCAATAAATTCCAACCATCCCTCGGATGTCAACCCTTACTATGCTCCATAAGGTTTGAGCACCTTAAATCACTATATCACCAAGTGTAATTTTTGGTTATATGGTTAAAATGCAATATAATAACTAGTTTCCTGGAAAAAAAAAAATGGATTGTCATTCAGTGGTCATCCAAAGGCAACTCTTCACTGAATCAATGGTGGGTACCCCAATGTACTGCAACTCCCTCACCAATCACAAAATACTGTATAATAACATAATAATAAAATTTCAGTCAGTACTGTACTATAGAATCATCACCACAGACTTAGAAACATCATCATAATCCTACCTCCAATTTTTCTTATAAGGTGCAGAAATCTATGATTTTTGAGTGGACATATGTCACAGGGAAAAAAAAAAGTCCCAAACTTGTATATCAATTGCTAAGAGGCTTTTAGCATAACTGTTATAATCATGAGATAAGTTCTCATTTCACTGGCTAATATGAATTTTGAGACTAAAACTACAGTATATGCCTTTTCTTTCATTACAAATAACAAAACTCATATAAGATTAAAATAGGAAATAACAGCATACATAAAGTTAATGTCAGTATGATCATGTGCATAATTCTTTATACTCTGCTTTATATAAATGCATTCAGTATCTTTTCTCATACAAAGCATTTTCTACATATATCTTATTTAAACCTATAATGTATTAAAATTTTATGAAACTGCTAGTACTGGAAGTGAATATCACAGGAGCTGGTACAATCATGAAAGATAGGTTCAGATAACAATGATGAGGTTTTAATCAAATTACAAAACACAACAAATAAGAACAATTGATTGCAATCCACACTTAGACTGTTAAAGAGGGCTTTCTCAATATACATGATGGATCAGGTAAAGGCTGAAATGATTAGCAGATATATATTGTACAGTACTACTTTTTGTACATACAGTACAGTGCACCCTCACACAATGCGAGTTTATGGGTGGCAGAAACCCTCGCATTCTGTGATTTCGTATTTTGTGAACCAAAGAACTTATGGGAAAAATGGTATATGGTGAACAGCCCACCCAGGGCTTGGTTTTTGGGTCCCCTTCCAGTCTACTCTACCCTGCTAATACTTTGTCTAATAGTACTTCTAGCTGGACCACAGGATGCGAGGTACAACACATGTTCTAGCGGCAAAATGGAGGAGAAGTGGCTGTTTACCCAGGGAAGCCAGTAGATGGCATGCATATGGCTGGCCAGCCACTCGCCATTTTGAATCTGGCTCGTTGCCAGCCACCTGCCTTCATGTGACTGACTCGCATTGTCCAGACTGACACTCATAGTAATGGCGGGAAGTCCATTTCTGCCTTGGAATTATACATCAGATTCATTTGGGAAGTTCGATTCGCAGACTTCGCATTTGATAAAAATAAGTATTTTCCGGGTTGACCTCACATTGTAGGTGATTCGCACCGTGTGAGTTAGCATTGTGTGGGGATGCACTGCACAGAGTTTGTTCTGGGCAATGACAGGCAATTTTATCGAGCTGAATACAATCGCCTACAGCCCAGGAATTAAGAAATAATGGCAAAGTTCACTGAAAGGATCTGTGAAAGCATGTGAAAACTGAAGTCACTGAATAACTTGTTGGGGAAGGCCACATAACTGAGTGGCTCTGGGGGACGAGGGAAAGTAATGAGTATGGATGAACTATCATACTAAGAGGTTGTGAAAGATACTAGAGGACTGAATGTGAAAGAAGGGGTAAGAGGTCAAGTTTGGAGAATGGATGTGGATGGTAATGTGCTACTGGAGGAGGATGACATGGGAAGATTTTTCCTAGCTCTCTGATAGAAGCAAATAAAAAAAAGCAATAGTTGCTTCGTGGATGGATAAGGTTGGTGGTAGGCCAGTTGTGCAGGGACTGATATTTACAACAGTTATTAAGCTGAAGTTACACTAGGCACTATAAGTATAAGGCAGTTGTGGAGAAATGTTAATATATATTAGTGAGAGGCAGTCAACACAGTACAGTGTGAACAAATTGGCATGGAATACAGGGAAAGTATCAGAAGAGTGGAAAAAGCAATTATAATTCCATCATACAAAAGAAAAAGGTGGTAAGGGAAGGGTGTAATAATCAATGAGGGATTAGTAGTACTTATAAAGAGGGTGTGTATTTGTTGCCATTGCTGTGACCCCTGGTTGATCTGGACACGATTTACAGTGGATTGTAGGAAACCAGCCACTTCAGCAAGGCACTCCCAGATATCTCTTGTTGAAGTTATTCTGAAGGATTGTTTGTGCTGCAAACGTGAGGTGCATCAAGTGAGCATGTTGTGGTGTGGAGGGGTTGCATTACAGTGAGGGTATAGTGGACTGTTTGTACAGTATATGGCATTTTGTGTTGGTACTCAAATGGAAGGTACTGGCCACACATCATAGTCTGGCTAGGCACATTTGTGTCTCTCTGGGTAAGGTAGTACAGTATTTGAGGAGTGGATATCTGGTGGAGGTTCCTAATGCTGTTTGGTTGGAAGCTTTGGATAGCTGTGGTAGTTATGTGTTTGTGTATATGTTTGTCAAGTGTCATGCTGGGTAGAGGATGAAGGATGTTGCTGAGGCATGTAACATAGTTACATGGGTTGGATGAGTCTGGAACGGAAGCAATGAACTGCAAAAATTTTTGTTCATGTGGTTCTTGAACAGGAGTCAAGTCATTTGTATGTTGGTGCATGCAGTCTACATTTGTGGTCTTCGTACATCTTGCTAGTTTTCCAGAAGCTCTATTTTGTGTCTTTTGAAGCTTTTTCATGCTTGTGGCTGTTAGGGTGGAGGTACAGTTTCAGCTCAAGTAATTCATTATCATTTGGCTCTCTGTTATCTTGTTCTTGTTTTTTCTTAGAGGGGACAATCTTGCAGGCTTCTGGCCTTTGGTTCCTTCTTCCATTAATAATAATAAAAAATAAAACAAATGAACTGTTTTTAGACCATTTTCAGTTATTCCTTTTGCTTTCTGAAGGCAGTCCCTGTGAGGGTTGTCAAGGTGACAGATCTGAGATGCTTCTGCAATGCTGCTGCTTGTTATGCTGCAGAGAAGTCAGGTAAGTGTCCAAAGTAAGTTAAAGAATTTTGGGATGGTCCTCCAAGTGAGTCACTGATTAAAGAGGAAGACTTGACAATGTGCCTGAGAATCGTCTGTTTAGAGTAAAGAGAGTGATAGTTGATTTAGTAAGCGAAGAAATCATTCTGTTCTGTCTACACTAGTGTTCTAGTGAGGATAGGGACAAGCTGCATGATGGGTTACTATTGCTAGGTCAACAGCATAGGGCAATACCGTTACTGACATGGCTGAAGTTGGTAGGTCATGGAGGAAAAAGCTAATATAGGAATGTGAGAAGATTCAACCCAGTGGGATACCAGTGGTTAGTACATTCTGAATCATGATGTTTCTAGGATGACAGGAAACAGACAAGGCACTAATGAATGGATGAAAAGGAATACACTGGCATGGTATAGACATATTCTAAGAAAGCACAAAGATACGGGGCCAAATACAGTCACTGAAAGTAAGACTGAAGATAACAGCGAAAGAGACAGCCTTTCTGTGTGTAGAGGAGTAAAGCAGTGCCTTCAAAATGATGAGACAACACAAACAGGAAGAGAATTGTTTGAGAGAGTGAAAGAAGTACAGTACATGAGAACAAAGAAACTTGGAGGTGGTTCTGTCATGGCCATCCCCTATTGAGAGGTTCCCAAGAGGGAGGAAGACATCGAAGATGATAATGATGAAAAGCTAGATGATATACGGTACGTTGAATGAGGAGGGATGTGGATGCTTTGACAGATTTAAATGGAGCTAATAAGCTTTGGGCACTAAAAGTTTCCAGGGAACAGGAATGTGTAAAGCTTAGTAAATAAACCTGAAAGAATCTAATTTTTAAATATTTGTGTACCATCTAATCAAATACAGTATTGCTCCATGAGGTGCATAGGAGGCTAGGGATACGTTACTAAGTTCAGACATTTAATGTGAGTGATTAGCTGCTCACCCAAACAGTACTGTGTCTGCAATAAACCCCACCCACTCCTTGGATGTAATCTTTTATGGGTCACATCCAGTTGGAGTGCCTTATTCCACTAAATCACTATGCACCCAGTTAGTTACATGGTTATCACCCAGCATAGTACACATGGCTTCCTGGGCCACAAAAAACCAAATGGCTTGTCACTCAGTGTACAGTCACCTGAAGGAAGTACTACAAGAACTGAGTGGATGGTAAGCCTCCCAACTTACCCCGTCCAAGAAAATGTATGTTTTTTAAATGTCAAATAGATGAATTGAAATTTTTAAATTTTTAAATACAGATTGCCTACAATTTAGATAAATATGGAGAGTTGAACTTTATCAGTAACAGTATCTGTGGGATAAACCGATGAAAAATGATGACAGAGGTTATCTGTCTTCTTTTGGATTCATACTACAGGTATAAAGAATGACTTATACTATATATCTGTTTCAGGAATAATACAAAATCAGAAACAGTATTTTCTAACTCAGTATTGGACAACATAATACATATTCAAATAATAAAACTTGCAGACATTTTTATTGCTGCGACCCCCGGTGAACTTGTAGATTCGATGTGTGAGATAAAAGAGAAACACAGTACATATAAAAATGATTACTGGTTTATCTCAGAAGTGTCTGATACACAGCACATAGTTCACTTGTGAATATATCACCATAACTTTCCTTGTTTGCCTTTATCAGAACTTCACTGAAATATGGCTGCCTGTAAGAGTCAACACGTTTTTGTACATCTCAATGTAGTAATGGAATTATAATAACAATAAATAAGAATAATACTGTGTAATAACAAGAACAATTAGTACTGTAAAATGAAACCAACAACAGCTACTTGATCAATCAAATCACAACTAACATACTGTAATGGCTATACAGTACATATTGTCTTACTCTTCAAACAAAAACTCCACATTCTAGTATATACCTTGTTTGTATATATATATATATATATATATATATATATATATATATGGCACCTGGTGGTTTAGTGGGTAATTATTGCACTCCAATCGGATTGAGCCAGTGAAGGTTTATATCCAAGGGATGGTTCGGGTTGATTGCTCATGTAATGCCACTCAGGGATGAGTGAGGCTGGTCACTCTCATCTTAAATGTCGGGACCAACTGCCTAGCCCCGGGCTCCTATGCTCCTCATGGGGCAATATAGGATTGGATGATGGATAGATGGATATATATATATATATATATATATATATATATATATATATATATATATCCTGTACACAGAGTGGCCCACATATAACTCTCCACTTCCACTCAGCTGGGTGTTATTATGTACTGTGGGGATGGTTCAGCCAGTATTGTCAGTATGTATGCTGCTTCATTTATTAATTTCATACTCCAAATAACACAATCATGCCCACATTACTTGATTCAGCCATCCCTATAATACATACAATACTGCCACATGAGTTTCTAGAGGAGTGCTATTTATGGGGCCCTTGAACGCATTTAAAACCATGCTCTTCGACTGGTCATCTGGGACAACACATTCATATATAACTGTATTTATCATATTAGAAACACATTCATATATAACTGTATTTATTAAATTAGAAACACATTCATATATAACTGTATTTATCAAATTAGAAACTAAACCCGCTCCTATATCTCTTGAGACCTTCAACATTTCAGCAGTCAACCCAACTGCATCCTGCCTATTGCCCTGCACATAGCAGTAGCATCTATCAAAGGCAAAGGGCCAAACACTGGATCCACTGACTCCAAAATTTCCCTGTTCCAATCGAACTTCTCATGCAGCAACCCATTATAATGCTCTCTATATTATCATCATTTCTCACCACCACCCTTCCTTCATCATTCTTCACACACTGTTCACCTATGATATCCCTGTCTTCCCTCTTCATCTTATTTGCCAACTTAAATACCATATTCTTCCATTTAATGTAATTTTGGTCATCCAGTAAAAGATTCTGAGACTCAGATTTTGTCCTGCATTCTGAACCTCCTTTCTGGCCCTACACTTAGCAACCAAGTATTCCTCTCTTTAACCACCCCTTTTCCATTTCTAGAAAAGCCTTCTTTTCTCCTTAATGTGGTTCCTACACCCTCATCCCACCACCATGCTACCTTATGTCTTGGAGGGCCCCTTGTCCAACTGAACACTGAATCAGTAACTCTAAGGAGATTGGTCTTGAGTGCTCTGTACTGTTCCTTAACACTTTTGCACTTTTGTCAATGGTTCCTTGCTATAGAAAGCATCCCTTACTGCTTGGTCTTCAACTTTATATTTAGTGTATATACCTGTATCTATATCTATTTATCTATCTATCTGTCTATATACACACACTGTAAAACTTAATAACAGAAAATCTACAATTTGTTTAACATGTTACTCAAGACTTAAACCAAAGAGGAAGAAAGAGAAGGAGAAGACTTGGAATATACCAGCTGCAGGATGAAAGGAACTACTGAGGAATGTAAATGTGTGAATAAACACTGAAACAGTGTGGGAAATGATATATTAGTAGGTGAATGTGACACCAACTACTCCAGAGAAGATGTTAGTGATGGATGAAAGAGTCGATAACAAGTACACTAATGGGGAGTGGCTTTAATCGATGTGATAGTGTGTTCCCAGCTGGATGGAGGTGGCTGAGAATGGTGGGAAAGTGGAAAGAAGAAAGTAGATGAAAGCTCACCTGCATGGTTTACACCACTGGCTCTGTTGCTCCAACCCATACCTCGCACGGCACTTCTTCATATTAGCTGAGGACGAGTCAAAAATTAGATCCCAGAACTCTGAGCTGCACTCCTGTTTCGTAATCTATGTCTGCTGCTTCCGTGTTTCATCTATTAATGGCTACTATCAAAACATAATCAAAGCTATATTTCTAAATCTTTCCTATTTCATCTACCAATAAGAGAACAGAAAAAATGCTAAGTATTGTGTATTATAAATCTTCCATATTTACCTATCACTGACACAGCTGCTAAACAATCAGAACAATAAATCTTATAAATCCTCCATACTTCATCTATCAATGGCAGTAGAAAAATATGTTCAGAGAAAGTAAGTTTTATAAATCCTCCATATTTCATCTATCAATGACACAGTTGCAAAACATGCTCAGAGCAGTAAGTTACATATGGTAAATCTTAAGAGTTAAGATTACATGCATTGAGGAATTATATGACTAAGACAAAGCAGATTCTGGGACAAGGCAGATTCCGTCATGGTCATCTGCAGTGTTATTTTCATAACATCTTCATTTGACTCTCCCAGTGGCATTGCTATAAAGCAGTATGACAGTGACAAAACCAAATGATGGCATCAACCTGCCTGCTCAAAGATGCTACTGAAAATAACAGTGGAGATTCTCAAGGCCTCCGCTTGTGATTGCTCCAAGAATAATGATCAGCAAATAGTAAACATTCAGCCTAGTTATATGGTATGGAAAATGTAACGAATAATTGAAAGTGAAAACTAGCAGAAACATTCCGCAACAGTCCAATTAAGCAACGTCCATTTATTAAGAAAGAGAAATATGAATGTATATGCAAACAGGCAGCAAAAAAGACAAAAGCAAACATATAGTAACATTCAAGTAAAAATTGACAATAATGAATAAGTTAAAAGTGAAGCTAATAAATAAATTTAGAACCTTAAAAGGAGGAAATGTAAATGTGTCAGGGCAGAGATCTGGGAAGGGAGGAACCTCTTGTTACCCCAGCTGACCAGACCCACCCTCACACACTGACATCAACCACCACAAGATCTTAGTTGCTTAAGAGGAAAAAGCTTTGTGTGCGGCAGGTAGGTAGGTACCTCCATCTTGGGTTTTGTCACGATTACGTTTCTTCTTTTTCCCCTGCGAGTAATTTTGACGTGAGGACCAACCCGGGTACATCTGCATGTGAAGCTGGCGTTCTTTACGCGCCAGTTCATAGTACTTGGCCTGTTCTTCGCGGCTTAGTGCATGCCACTGCAGGGAAAGTTAAATGAAGATTAGTGTTGGCCAGCTCATGGTGAGCTGTCTGGCCTCTGGGGTGAGCAGTCAAGGTCTGGCTGAGATTATAAGGAACACAGAGCAGTACCATCACCAAATTCACTCATTTATCCTTGCTTGCACCAGACTTCCTTCATGCCACATCTAGTGAATGCTGGTCAAGGTCATGAGGAATGACTGCTGATGCTGCTAGTGCTGCTCTTAATCCAGCCAATCCAACTTCTCATCCCCAAAACGTCTATACAGTGAAATTTTATATACCTCCATCACCAGTCTTCTCTTTCTTTCTCTTTTTCTTTTTCATCATGCCATAGTTATCTCGTGCATTCCATCCGGGATACATCTGCATATGAAGTTGTCTCTCTCGCCGAGCCATTTCGTAGTACTTGGACTGCTCCTCTTTGCTGAGTGCATGCCACTGTAGCCAATACAGTCAGCACAAGTTAGACGTGGGGTTGTCTCAACTACTAATATTATGTCTGAATTAAAGCCACAATGTTATTTTCTGAGTATGTGCGAGTTCAGAAGTGGCCAGCCACACAAAAGCCAGCTGGTCAACCTGACCTCAACACCACCTCCAAGGGAGAAATTACCACATTCCAACTATGGAGAAGAACTATATCAATGTAAAACATGTAAAGAATGATGATAAAATAGAGAAGTAAAAGCATGCACACAAACCTTGCGGCCCAGAATCTGGTTGATGGCAGCGCTCTCCTTCAGTGTGCACTCAGCCACCACCTTGGCTCTCATTTCCTTCATGTACAACATGAAGGCATTCAGAGGTTTCTTGATATGTGGCTTTTTATCTGAAAGGTAACATCAAAGAAATCCTTCAGCATATGCAAACACACATACAATGAACAGTAAGTGTACTTACCTTTTTTGGCATCAGGGTGAAACTTTGGTACTTACCCACAAATGCTACAGATACCATATTAATGCAAAATAATGATATTGTAAATTATCAAAAGGTGAGGCTTTTTATGATTTCTGTACCATAATTCATCTGCATTCAGTTCTATGTAAAACATACCTGGCACAATATACAGAACAAAGTTCCATAACTACAGTAATGTATTTGGTTATAGGATAATGATTCTACTAATATCCACTGTGTTGCTGAAGTCCTAATAAACCAAAATTATAAGCCGATACAGGCAAAAAGGCAAGAGCCTCCTCTGATCTCTACTTTCACTCTAAAATTCATCACGGTGCCTTTATAAGCAACTGCTCTTTAAGTACAGAAATTATTACTGGTACAACCACTTCTCTGCCTCAATAAAATACTGGACTACAATGCAGCAATAAATCTAAGCACCACAAGCAAAAAGTTAGCAGTCACTTGTAACTTTTCCTGTGATACAACTGCACTAGCTACAAATACCAGGTGATCTACGTTGCATTAAAATACAGTACCTCTATACAGCAAACACTAGGCTGAATAAAATATAAAATTGCAGTACAGTTCATAGGGGGAAAATAACTCAGATTAGACTTTGATAATTCTAACACAAGCATTTATGACAATTTCTGACTAAAACTCTAGTTCAGAAATGTTTCTTCTGTGCAAGTGTAGAATTCTGGGTTTATATTAACAAACACACTAATGACCAACTCTATCATTACTAGGATTTTTTTCCCCTCAAAAGTAGACATGGGAGGTTTCTGTACTCTCATTTCCATGTCCTTCCTGCAAAAGCGAATTCTAGTTATGTCTTCAAATTGATTATTAGTAACTTTGTAAACCTCAGCCTCCAGCTTTACTTACCTCCATTCTTTGTTTCAATCATTTGGGTTTTATCACCAGATTGTAGTGTCGGCTTCTGGTCCAGTGCATGGTGTCTGGAATGAAAATGAGTACCGTATGTACAATAATATTTTAAAGTCAGCATAAACTTTCAGTAAGAAATGTTCTATTTCCCGTTACCAACAGACGATTTTGCTCAGCATATGGAGGTATTCTCATAATGAAGGATTAAGAAAAAAAGACACGTTGAGAGGAGGGGGAGGGAGACTGAGGAGGGTTACATATGTATAAATGCGGTAGGAAGAGCACCCAGAGGCAGACGGAAAAGACATTAAGGGTGAGGTGACGGTGATAGTGATTCATGGTTATGATGATCACTGAACTTTGTATTGTCCTACGCTGCCTATCTGTGAAAAAGAAATGTACAGACATTGAGGGAGCAATGACAGTGAGAGTGATGACGATGATGATGGAAGAAGACATAAGGGTGAGGTGACGGTAATAATGATTCATGGTTATGATCATGACTGAACTTTGTATTGTCCTAAGCAGCCTATCTGTGAAACAGAAATGTACAGAAACTGAGGGAGCAATTACAGTGATAGTGATGATGATGATGATGATGGTTATGTTGATGATTAAGGAATGAACAACAGTAATATCTGACCACCAACATTATGGGAAAGATATGACAGGTACAAATAGCTATGAATTCTGATGTGTTAGTTCGTACTCCTGCTCATGAAGTTTTAAGTACTGAAGCGACAAATTAGAGTGTAAGGAGTAACAATTGGAACAAGCATGGGGGACAGAAGAGTCAGCAAACTGTGGTAATCTGTCGCAGTTACCCGTCTACTTTTTTTTTTTTTTTCTGTATGGTAACCCCACTCCTCACAAGGTACCAGTGACGGCACAAAAGATGCGCGGAGATGCAAAGTGATCAGCGTGGATGCACTGACGAGTGGACCGTGTCGTCGTCGAGGTCATCGGAGTCAACGTGTCCAGTCGCTTCCTTAAATGCACACACACAGGACCGAATTCTTTACGTGGTTACGACTGAATTATTTACGTGGTTACGACAATTATTTACGTGGTTACGACTGAATTATTTACGCAGTTACGCTACAGTTTCTCTCTCAATGCTGAATAAAAACGTATGGCACTACAACGTGTAAATATATATATATATATATATATATATATATATATATATATATATATATATATATATATATATATATATATATATATATATATATATCGTACTGAATGGTGAATGCTTTTCTCTCTCTCTCTCTCTTTTTTTTTTTGCCTAAGCCTTTCATTACTGTTCCGAATCCAATTATCGTCGTCTGTTGGTAGCTGCAGGGTGTAGAATGATGATGATGGAGTTTAGTCGAAGATGGTGATAAATGATGATGATAATATTTAAGTCGAGGATAATGATGATGATGAAGGTAATTATTGGATGATGATGATGATGATGATGATGATGATTTATGGTGTTCGTTATGGTGTGGTGGTGCAGTGTGAAGATGGTGGCATGGTGTGGTGTATGCTTGCTGTGATGTAAGAAGTGTGGAGTTGGTTATGGTAAGAAGGTGAAGTTATGGTGTGTAGGAGGTGGTGCGGTGTTGGGATTGTGCAATGATGTATGGTATGATGTGAAAAGATAAGATAGTGTGTTGGATTATGGTGTGGGGAATGTAGTGTATTGGGTATTGTAGTGTATCATCGTGTTTCGTACCTATCCTTCCCCCAGAACTACACCATCCCAGGGTCTATTTCAACTATCTTCTGTTTCAGTGCCTGTGTCTTGCATCATTCCTTCATTCGCATACAACTCTTTTCTTCAACTATCTTCTGTTTTAGTGTCTGTATCTTGCATCAGTCCCTGCCTCCTGTGCCACTCTCGTTTTCAGCTATCTTTTGTTTCACCGTCTTGCACCAATCCTTCCCTTCTCCTAACCCCCCTATGACTACTTTTAAGAGTGCCTAAGGGGTTGAGTGGGGGGTGGTTGACACAAGCTAAGTAAACAATCTAAATGAAAAAGTAAAACTCTTCCTTAATTACGACACTCCCCTCTGCCAGTCACCGTTCTTCCCCTCCCTCCTTCCCCTCTCGTCCGTCCTTTCCTCCGTCCCACATTTGTTCATTTCTTTTATGTTTATTTCTTACACTGCTGATCTCATGTCCAAGCTTTGCTGTATACATCCTTAAGCTGTGCACACGCGCGCATATATGTGACTCAGGGCACAAACCTGAGAGTCCGTCCCCTAAAGCGTAGCAGGCCTCATACATATTACACACCTGTACATGTCATCACTTGGGTGTTAACATAACCATCCATATTAACTACATACTAGGACTGTCTTGCTAATGAATGGTATACTGGTACTATTGTAATATACCTAAATAGTCACTCACACCCCTTTCAATGTAAAACAAATAAATAATAAAAACTATTTCAAACCCCTTCTGCCCGAGGAATTGCTATTTTTTTTTTTTTTTATATTTCCTACGACATTTCTATGGCACTTTTTCTATGCTGCATGGTGGTCCCTCCCACTTTTTCCAGCCGGCATCGACCGGAGGGTTTGGAGAGCAGTGGGGTGAGAGAGAGCCTTCTTTCTTTACCATACTTATTTTCAGCTCATAGAATTAGATATCATAGTCACAGTCCTCTGTAACAAACGGCCCCGAAAGAATTATTCGGCTTGTTGCTGTTTGCTGTCGTTTGTAATCCTTAGTAACCCTTTCGCTGCGACGGGTGCACCTGAGTAGGTTACTTTCTTCAGGCTAACATTAGAAATTTTTATTCAGTTGAAAAATCCTAACAATACACATTTAACAAGCTGTCTCAACTTTTTCTCTGCTACTGGTACACCTACGAATCACGAGGAAGACGATTTTGTTCAGTTAGTTCCTTGCATTACATAGGTCACGTATCATTCCACTGCGCCTACTTAACACTGGGCTACAGACATGTCCCTCACTTTCCCCTCTGCAGCACCATATCAAGAGAAAATCATCAATAGCCGGTGAAACGAACCCATCCTGAATATTAGCCACCAGAGAGAGAGAGAGAGAGAGAGAGAGAGAGAGAGAGAGAGAGAGAAAGAGAGAGAGAGAGAGGTAGCAAAGGGGCTGGCACATCGCTCATAAAGGGTTACCGTACTACTCTTCCGAAGACGCACCCTCAGGCCCCGGGACACGGATATATTGACTCACGATAAACAGTGGAGTCGCCGGCCTGTGAGATTCGTTTATGCCATCACCCCTTTCCGAAATCAGAACAAAAGTTGCACACATTTATGTACAAGTTAAACATTGCCATACATCCTCATCAGCTGGATCCCCACTCTCTTCTCTTTCGCGCCTTAACTTGTGGAATATTGCAAAGGGCCGTAGACTCGTTCATGGAGACTCGCTACTACCTCTTCCTTACCACACTATTTCTACATACAATACGTTAATTTATTCTTTTCATTATTCATGCAGTCTCTATCAATATTAAAAGATATAAATAATATCACAGAGAAATAAGAGGCGCTATAAATCCTCCTAAACTGCCGAAAATACGACCCAAAGCGTGTCTTCAAAAAAAACCTATCGAACCAAACATTTTATGAAGTGAGGCGTGTTGCGAAAGTTTTACAGGTAACTATTTCAAGCGTCGCTCTCTCTCTCTCTCTCTCTCTCTAATACGGTAGCACATCGAATTTCGTCGATTAAAAATTTGCCAGATATTGCAGGAAGCAGTATCAAGTGCGTTTTTAGTTTCTCTTTTTTTGTCGTTTACTTAGCACCCAAACATCATGAACCCATCAGATTTTGTTAGCTACTATGCATCAGATTTGTCTTTATGCACTATAACTTTGACAGACCAGGGTTCTGATAAAAAGTTAAATCATTTGGCCAGAGGAGGTCGTATTGTAATTTATCCTTGCCGTTTACAGGACATTTTTATTTGGTTAAACAGAACCCCCTGGTAAAGAACGAATCAGGGAGGACACTATCTGACCCCTCATACTCGGAGTGGGGGGGGGGAAGCTCTCCCAAACGGAAGTGGTTCTACAGAGGAGGTTAAAGAAAAGTATATCCAGTTCCTCACTTGTTAATCCCTTGAACCCGATGTCTTTTTACATTTTACTGCTGCTGCAACCAGACGATTTTATTTCCCTTATGATAGCCACAAATGGTGAAGTGGTTGACGAAAGGTACACATAACCTCCCCAGAAAGTCTATTCTGAGCTAATTATGAACGTCTGGATTGTCAAAATAATAATAGTAAAAAAAAAAAAAAAGACTACTTCCTTGTAGTGGGAGGGTTATAAATGTACATCCTGACTGACTGACAAGGATAGCACCCAAACGCTTCACAAGAATAAGTTTCACAAATACTGCTTTACATCTCGAGTCCCTATCTCATTTCTAAGTGACGAAGGTTTTGCCCAAACTTCGTGATCGCTGGTAACTACAGCTGCAGTACATTTGTAACAGTTTCTATAAAATCTACGGCAGGAATGAATCGGACCTTCTTCTTAAAGGGAGAGTAACAGTTAGCACGAGCCTCTCCTCAAGCTGGTCAGGTATAAATCAAGAAGAGTTGCCTGCAGTGACACCGATCCAGGGGAAAACCGGAGTGGCTCCTGGCTCTACATTAAGTCTGCGGACTATTGGCATCCTGTTTAAAATACACTGATGCTACCGAAATTACATTCAGGTAGAGTTATCAGCATGCAGACACAAAACTGGAGAAATGTAAGACAAGCTACATTTACGGAACTCTCTCAAGACAAAAATAAATAGCTTAACAGAATTAGTTACGACCAATGATGACAAAATAAAATAAAACGGGAAAAAGGAGCACTCTAGAACTGAATGAAGGGAGGTGTGTGTCTGACGGCGAAGGTGTTTGGGTGTAGGTAGGTGTTTGTGTAAATATGTTGGTGTAGGGCTAAGGTGCAGGGCCAAAAATTAAGTGGTGGTGTATAAGTGCACGTGTAAAAATCCAAGTGTTACTTTCATAAGAACTGGGGTAAAGCGGCAGATATAACTTTAAATATATGGGCAGAAGCACAGGTGTAGGTGTAACTCTTGACTGGTGTTGTAAGTATAAGTGTAAGTGTAAAAAATCAAGTGTCATTTCCTCAAGGTGTATGAAACTGAGGACCGTACTATGGTAGATTTCGTAGCACCCTTTTTCTAAGCGATTTATTTTGCCTGTTACATTTTCCTCTTCTCTATTTATTTATTTTTTTATTCTATTTATTTTTTTTGGGGGGATCCTACACGTCTGCCTCTGTAGCGTACACGAAGATACAACGGGTGTGGCTGGCAAAATAAATCGCTAAGAATCATGCGCTGCGACATCTCCACTTAGAATCCGCGTCCGATTTACCTGTGGTTGTCGTGCGAGGTGTTGGGCAGCTCCGTCTTGGGGGAGGCGACCAGGGGGTGTGTGAGGGGCGGGGTGAGGCCGGGGTGGGGGTGCATCAGGCCGCTGGGGGAGAACCTGCAACACAGACTTCATTAACACTGCAACACAAACTTCATTAACACTGCAACATAAACATCATCAACACTGCAACATAAACATCATCAACACTGCAACACAAACTTCATCAACACTGCAACACAAACTTCATTAACACTGCAACACAAATTTTATTAACACTGCAACACAAATTTTATTAACACCGCAACACAAACTTCATCAACACTGCAACACAAACTTCATCAACACTGCAACACAAACTTCATTAACACTGCAACACAAATTTCATTAACACTGCAACACAAATTTCATTCACACTGCAACACAAATTTTATTAACATTGCAACACAAACGTTATTAACACCCCAACACAAATTTTATTAACACCCCAACACAAACTTTATTAACACTTCAACACAAACCTTATTAACACTGCAACACAACAGAAACATTATTAGCACTGCAACACAAACGTTATTAACACCCAGACATACTCTTTATTAGCACGCAACACAAACTTTACTAACACCTTATGCATTTATCGTCCGTGAATACTGCTCAAAACTTTATTACGAAATCCTGCAACACAACCTTTAATAACACCCCTATGTATTTATCGTCCACGTATATTTCTAAAACTTTATTACGGAATACTGTAACATGAACTTTAATACGACCTTATGTGTTTACCTTTCATCCGTATTGCTCAGATATTTATTACATCACCATCTTTAAGCATACTCCTTTAGTGTTGGTCATTATTTTTATCAATCATATGTTGGTCATTATTTTTATCAATCATACTGTAACTATCTTTGTCTAATTGACGTTTACTGACGCCTCCTTAAAGGTAATAATTTCCCTTAATCTGATGATAGAAAATACCTGCTTAATTTTACCCATTCCCGCCAGCCCTTCACCGACAACATTCCCGAGGGCGTTGAAGCTTGTACTAAGTGTTAAATAAAGCATCTAAGTAAAGCATAAGTGGTAAATAAAGCATCTAAGTAAATATAAGCTAAATGGTAAATAAAATATCTAAGTAAATATAAATGGTAAATAAAGCATCTAAGTAAATATGAATCGTAAACAAAGCATCTAAGTAAAGCAAACTGTAAATAAAGCATTTAGGTAAAACAAAAATGGCAAGTAAGCCATAAGTAGATTATAAATGGTAAATAATGCATTTAAATAATAGATAAATGGTAAAGTTGTAAGTAAATACAAATGGTAAATAAAGCATTTAATTAAAAGAAAATTGGTAAATAAAACATCTAAGTAAAACATGAATGGTAAGTAAAACATCTATGTAAAATATAAATCGTAAAAAAACCGCCTCTAAGTAAAACAAAATGTAAAAAAAGGCATATAAGTAAAACAAATGGTAAATAATGCATCTAAGTGAAACATAGAAAGTAAATAATAAAAAGGTCATATTTAACACCCCCAGTTAAAAAAAAAAAAAAAAACTTCTTAAGGCTGAATAAAAGCGTCCAAATATAGCAAGAACAGAATACAAACATCATTATCGCCATCAATAAATAGGCAACCAACACTTCACTAAATCAAAACCATCGACATTACCCAGCTTGCGTCACTAGTTACAACCAACGCCTTGCACCTCGGACAGAAATTCAAACGTATTCTTTTGAGGTAACGCTCGAGGATTTCGCATGTAATATCACAGAAATACTGAGTGATTCGTATATTATGCATCCCAGTTCTCGTGTGTTGCGGGAACGGCTCACTCATCGGTACCAGTGCCTACCCTTTGCCATAGTCTACTTTCCATAACCCTGTTCATACTTTACAATGTTCCCTATTTATAGTTCTGGGTTAATTATTAATACCACGAGGCAGCCAATTATCAATATCACGAAGCCACCAAAATGTCTACGTTCCTCACACCAACCAACTGAGACGTCCCCGCAACACACATGGCAGAAAGGAGCAACATACGGACCACCCTGTACTGACCTATGTTTAAATGGAACCTCCTAGTGTAACAGTATACAGGATTTCATATGTCATCTCAGAAGCGCAACATTACAGGATTTAAATGTAGTCAAATCCTCTAATCCGTTCACTGTGACGCATGGTTGTTGTTGTAGTTGGTGTTGTTGCTGCTGGCCCAGGTTCATCTGAAAGGTAGACTCTGTGGACCGCAGACTGAAGCTACCCTCCTCCTCCTCCAGCCCAACATCCTATTTCGGTGGTAAGGAAGAAACCCAAGCAGTTGAGCCGCCCGATTTTAGCACTGCCACCACATACAGGCATCCCTCTTCAGCATCATGACGTAAGGTATATCTTCATTCTATTATTCCTATCTCCAGGTGATTTTACTCAGCTCAGGGTAGGCCTTCCTTCGTGAGGGGGTTAATGAGGGCTGTATCAAACCCCTCCACCTCGAAAAGTCTCTCCTAAGCTGAATATAACTGTCTGGAGGTAGCGAGAATGAAGTGAAAAAATAAGTCACCAGAGTCAAAGGTTAATCATACCAGTCAAGCCTTTCAATACGATGTCATTTCACAAGACGATTTTACTTAGCTCTGAGATCTCCCAATTAATGAGAAGGGCAATGAAGGCAATCTCAAATCCTCTCGTCTTATAAGTCTCTCCTAACTAAAACTGTCTGAGGGCTGGCAAGATTAAAATTAAAAGAAGGCGTTGTGCTGAAGTGGTTTAAACTTAATTCTTCCATTTTCTGTTTATATTACTCTGCAACTCCTTCGTTCTTCAATATTACCTGCAACATCACTACACAACAATAAATCTGCAACGCCATCCATACGTCCAGCCTGCAACATCATCTATCAGTCACCTGTCTCACAATTTCACTTAAAAAAAAAAATCACTGATATGGACACAATAATTAAATTGGATTACACATACACTCTCTATACGTATACGGTAAACATGCAAGGCGCAACACAACTATATTGGCTAAACCATCACATATATGCAACAATACATGCATACACATCGCTACAGCAGCTTAATAAATCGAGGTATACAATTCTCATGCATGTTTGTTAGGCGTTGACAACAAGACTGTATATATGAATGTATAATACCGAGAAGATTTCGGTGTGTGTGTGTGTGTGTGTGTGTGTGTGTGTGTGTGTGTGTGTGTGTGTGTGTGTGTGTGTGTGTGTGTGTGTGTGTGTGTGTGTGTGTGTGTGTGTGTGTGTGTGTGTGTGTGTGTGTGTGTGTGTGTGTGTGTATAGAGTGGCTCACTAACCTCGGCAGGGTGGCGGTGGAGAGGGAGAGTGGAGAGGAGGGGTAGGTGGCGGTCAACGGAGAGCAGGAGGAAAGCGGGTACATGCGGGTGTTCCTGTGGATAGACAACACACCCAAGACGTCAACACCCCGCCACACCCACACCCACACCCGGGCCAGGGGCTAGGGGAAAGGTGGGGTTGAGAGGGGAGAGGGGGAGGAAGGACAGGGCTGAGAGGGGAGAGAGGGGAGGCAGGATGGGCCTGAGAGGGGAGTGGGGGAGAGAGGAGGGGTGGGAATGAGGTGAGAGAGGGAGGTGGTAAAAAGGAGGAGTGGGGATTGAAAGGGAGGGGGGGAAAGATGGGTTTGACAGGAAGAAGGGGGTGAGGAGGGACTGGGCTGATAGGGGAGAAGGGGTGAGGAGGGTTAGGACTGAAAAGGAAGAGGGGTAAGAGAGCTGGGGAGAAAGGTGGGTAAAAAAGGAGGGTGGGAGGTAAAGAGCAGGGGTTGGGGAGAGGGTGGGCTAAGGGAGGGAGTGGGAGTGGAACTGGAGAAACGATGGATAGAAGGAGTGGGAGGAGAGGTTGAGAAGGAGTAGATATGGGCGTGGGGTTGAGCGGGTGGCGGGGGAAAAAGAGGAAAATACAGGGAGATGGGGAAGAAGGGCTAGGTCAAAGGGGCTGGGGAGAGGGTGCGGGAGTGAGGTGAGGTTGAGGGAAGAGGGGAAGGAGATGGGGTTGAGAGGGGAGAGAGGGAATGTGGTGAAAAAGATACAAGGCGAGGCGAAAGAGGGGAAAGTCACGGAGCTCGGAAGAAGGGAGGCATGGGGCAGGGCAGGGTAGGGGGCAGGGTAGGGGGCAGGGCAGGGCAGGGCACGGCAGGGCACGGCAGTAAGTCGGAATGATCAGCATGGGATAAGAGGACGAGGAAAGGCAGAAGGGACGACAGTGGAAAGGATAGCATGGCATGGTAGGGCAGGGCAAAGAAAGGGTGGGGAGATGGGGTTGAGAGGGAAGGATGGGGAAGAAGACAAGAGGCCATGAGGGGGGAGAGACAAGAGGGGAAGGACAGAAAGGGGAGGAGAAAAAAGGGGAGAGAGAGAGGACGAAAGATAAGATGATTGAAGACAGCAGTGAGGGAAGGGTACGGGGAGAATGGTGTATGGTGGGGAAGAGAGCGAGAGAACAGGAAGGCTGGGGAAGGCAAGGGGAGCAAGGGAAGGGCTGGTCAGGGCGTGAGGGAAGGGTGGGGAGAAATAACAGAAAAATAATGCAAGGATGGAAAGCAAGAAGATAGGAAGACAGGAGGGGGAGGGGAGCGAGTGAAAAAGAGAGGAGCACGGTGGGGAAGGAAGGGGGATGGTGGGGAAGACAGGGATATAGTGTGGAGAGGAGAAAAATGGTGGGCAAGGGCAGAGACTGTGGCTGAAGGGAAGAGTAAAGGAAGGAAGGAGTACGATGGGGAAGAATATGGCCAGGTGGGAAAGACAGTGGCAGAGTGGGGAATGACCTAATGAGGAGGGGTGAGGATGGGCGAGGGGAGGCAAGGCCCTAGTGGGGGTAGGGGGTGGGAATGATGATAATGAGGTGGTAGTGAGGGTGGGAGAATTGGACGTGGGGGATAATAATAGTGGAAGTAGGGGATGAGTGGTGGTTGTGAAGGTTGTGGTGGAGGTGGGGGTAGGGGTAGAGTGACTGTGAGGGTGAGGGTGAGGTTATGCGTAAGGGTAAGGGTGGGGATGGGGAGGGGGTGAGGAAAGCGAGGGGTGGGGGTAATGGGATTTAGGGTGGGTGGGAGAGGTGGCACTGGAGGTAGGGGAAAAGAACTGGATGGGAGGGGGTAATGTTTGTGGGAGAAGGGGAGGGGAGGTGGGGAGGTAGGGTGAGGGCAAGGATGGGAACGAGGAGGGGGAGTGGAGGGGGGTAATGGTAGTGGAGGCGGGAGGGAGAGGTGACAGTGTGGGGGGACGGGATGAGAGCAAAGCGAAGGAGTCTGTTACAGTGGAGTGGTGTAGTGTTTGTTGCACAGGTGGTGTTTGTAGTCTACCCGTTCAGTCTCCTTTAGCAATGACGAGGCGGTCTTCATTTGTACTCTAATGTCTAATCATCACCACCGCCATCACCAACATCATTACCAGCATCACCATCGTCACCATCACAATTCTCAGTATCATCATGTTCGATATCACCACCACCATCATCATCATCATCATCATTTTGTTACTCAGCTAATTCCATTGGCCTGCATCCTAATTCTCACAAAGTTCTGGGATAACTAAGTCTCTTCCAAGGATAACTAGAAAAATGAAACAACTGGTGATTATTTTAGGTGCGACATAAAACACTGAAATATCGCTTCATAATTTCGCACAGACCGTACGACACATGAGACTTTATTCCTTTCTTTGCGCGTTGCATTTGTATCCTTCTCTTGCGTAATTTGTATTCTTTATCGTTTTTCTGCGTAAGTGAAAGATTAAGTTGAAATTCAAAATATAACCTGGATAATAATACACTCGTGAGAGGAAGGACCATATAAAGGAGAATTCAGTGCTTACAAAAAAGGTAACTACAGCGGAATCTAATTAGACTCTCTCACCTACCCCTGTGGCTGTGGATTACGCATCTCGGAAGTACAATGACGTGTGACGTGGTGGTGAGGGTGTGGTGGTGGTGTGAGTGAAGTGGTGTGGTGTGGTGTTGTGGTGGTGGTGGTATAGCTGAGGTGGTACTGTGCGTGAGGTGGTGTGGGTTGGTGGTGGTGATGGTGGTGGTATAGTAAAGATGATGACGATGACGATGTGGTGGTGGTGAAGTGGTGGTGTTGGTGGTGGTACAGTGCTTATGCGGCGATGGTGCAGCAGTAGTGACGCAGGAAACTTGGTTGAGGTGTTTAAGTGATGGTAACAGTGAAGATGTAGGCGCCTTGGTGGTGGTATAAAAATGATGCTCAGGTGTGTGTGTGTGTGTGTGTGTGTGTGTGTGTAACAATGTGCGTATGTGGTGGCATATCGGTCCGTATGTGGTATGCTGGAATGTTGGTACGCATGATGATCACTATGAGTAGATCAGGCAACACCCATGCTCTACACTACAACACCTCACACAGTACAATGCATAGACAGTGGCTGCACAAATAATAACAGCGATCGGTTGTGCAGGGGGTACAACCAAGGACAAAAATTTCGCCTATTATCCCACTGCGTCAGCTTCTCACTTAGGGCATGTCCGTCACTATCCTGCTATTCCACTGGCTCTACGTCACAATTAGGGCATGTCCGTCACTTCCCTGATGCATTATATACAAGGAAACCATCTATGGGCAGAGAAACATACCAAACATCCCTCAGTTTAGGAATATTAGCCAGCAGAGGAAAGTGAGAAGCAGCAGGGTCGAAATATTAAGCGAACATCTGTCCCCGGCTGTACCCTTACAATCTGATTCTGCTATTTGGTAGTACATTATATCCACCGTCATTACACTTCACTATTACACTTATTACATTCGACTGAAGTGGCATTACAGCAAGAGAACCACCTATTTCAGTGTTTCAGAGCATCCCCCTACCACCACTTTACCATACCTCACTTAAATACTGAAAACTATACTTATCAAGGAGATTTGATATTAATTCTTGATCCCATCCGCACGATGAGTTTTCAATGGCTTATTTTTGCTACACCCAGACGAATTTTATTTCATGCTTGGGGGAGACGTATCGTAGTGCATGGTATTAAGAACAATCACAGTTCCTTAAGTACATGTTATACTATATTTTAATTACATTATTGGAACGCCTGAATAAGTAGTGACATCTGGTGGCTGCGTACAAAAGTCAAGAATTTAAATCGGATAAAACATTTACTTGCCCGCGAACTGAATAAAAAAAAAAAGTCCAGCTGAATTAATGTCAGGTATAAAACTCAGAAAAACAAAACTCGCGTCATACGCACGAACTATTTGATAAAACTCTGAAACATCGATGACTGTCAGAAATGAAGAGTTGCTGTATAACCTGACGAATCATTTACCAGCACGTGAATAAATAAACAAATAAATAAATACATCAATAATAATAATAATAATAATAATAATAATAATAATGAAATTACATATAGCGTACTAGAACGATAGGATAACAACCCCTTCACGATCATCACATACAGTATATTATAATTAAGGAGGATTTCTTGTACTGAAGGGGTTAATGAAGGCTATAGCTAACGTCTCCAGTTCCAAACGTCTCCCCCATGCTGAAGAAAATCGTCTGTAGATAGCAAGCATAAACGCAGAAAGACGTCAGCGTAACAAGCTAAGTGACGTGAAATGTGAATTAAAAAAAAAAATCGCGCCATATCTACTTAATTAACGGAAGAAAACGCTAACTGGATAATAAATTGATGAGCCCTTAAGTGAGGTAAGGTACGTGGTGATCTTGCTAATCTTACTCTTACTGCATAACATACACATGAATAAGAGCAACGTGCAGTGGGTGGGGTGGAGCGGGGGAAGGAGAGGTGTGGGAAAGGAGGGGGAAGTAAGGGAGAAAATGGGGCTAGGGGAGGAAAGTGGGGGAGGGGAGAGGAGGAGAGGTGTGAAGAGGAGCGGAAAAAGTGGGGGAGAATGAAGGGAAGGGAAGGGAAGGGAAGGGAAGGGAAGGGAAGGGAAGGGATGCTGTGGTGGTGGTGGGGAAAGACTGGTGTGTGTGGAAGAGGGAGTGAGGGAGAATATGAAAGAAGGGATCGCAGGAAGAGGCAGGGAGAGGTAGTGGATGCCAAGGTAAGGGAAGGAAGAGGCAAAGAAGAAAGAATGGGAGGCAGACGCAAGGACAGAAAGAGGGTGGACAGGGAGGGTAAGGCAGGGGCACAGGCGAGGGGTAGGGGACAGGGGATGGGAAAGAAGTAGAGAGGATTGTACAAGGGCTGATGGAAAGGCAGGGACACCGGTAGGATGGGATAGGGGCAGGGGGTAGGAACGAAACAGAAAAGCAAAGACGAAGGCAGAATGGGGCAGGAATTGGGATGAGGAAGAAGCAGTGGAGGCATGGAAAAAAAAACTTGAGGTAGGGGAGACCGGAACAGGGACTGAGTGAGAGACAGGGGTAGAAGCATGGACAGGATTTGGGGAACGGCAAGGGAGGGGCAGGATAAGACAGGGGAAACACAGGTAAGGGTATAGAGACAAGGAAAAAGATAGGATGATGGGGGGGAGGGACAAGGCAGGGACAAGAGCTGAAGGAGAGGCAGGGCTGCAAGGAAAAACGAAGGGAGTAGGCTAAGGTGGGAAAAAGGAAGCAGGGGTGGCTTGGATAGATGCTGAGATGAGGAAGGCATGAGCAGGGGTACAGAGGAGGCAGGATGGGGATAGAGGCGAGGTAGGGGTATGAACAGAAGGGCAATGGGAGAGGCAGGGGATGGACAGGGGGTAGGGTAAAGGCAGGGACAGGGAGAGGGTACTGAACACTCACCAGGCGGAGGCCATCTGTGCGGTGAAGTCAGGTCCCAGGGGGTAGGGGTACTGGCCTGATGCTGCGAACGGGTATACGGGGGGCCGCAGACCTGTACGTGAACACTGAGTTAGTATTATGTGCACATACACACACACACACACACACACACACACACACACACACACACACACACACACACACACACACACACACACACACCAGCAATCGCAACACCTCGGAGAAAAACACAACCTTAAAAAAAAAAAAAAAATCAGATCCATAAGACACAAACACACACACACACACGCAAATCCCTAAATACTTGAATCATACACGGTCCTACTAAACAGTTCTGAAGTATAACCAAATTCCAAACACCTAAACTGCAAAAATACGAAGAAAAACATAATAACGAAAAGCGGGGCGGCTGTCTTATCGAATCTATGGGTGCAATGGCATGGGCAGGTCCCTTATTTATGATGGTCAAATTCCACACAGCTACACGACCCAGACATATCATTCCACCACGTGAAGGCGTCCCTCTCCAGCGCCAGGGTGTAGAGTGGTGGGCTGAAATGTATATGGAGAGGGAGTAGTGTAGCTCTCGGGGACAGTCGGGTGTAGGACAAGTGTAGGGGTGTATGGGGAGGGTTTAGTGTGGCAGGGTGCAGTGTACATGGGATGGGTGTAATGTAGGTAACAGGGGGAGGGACGTCAGTGTGTAGAAGGGATGAAGGGTGTGTATAAGATGATGTAGTGCAGTATAGGATGGGTGTAAAGTGTATAGAGGATGTAACTACAGGGAAGGTGGAGAGTTTAAGAGAGGGTGCATGTAGGGACGAAGCAGTGAAGAGGGACGGATGATAAAAAGAGAAGGTGTAGAGAAAGCAAGTGTGTAGGGTAGTACAAGAAAGTGAATGGGAAGGGTGCAGGGGAGTAAAGGTGAAGTGTATATGAGGAGGGTGTAATACAGTAATAGGTGGGAGGATGTAAAGAAGTGTAAAGACAGATGAGTACAACTGGGGTGTCGGTGTATGAGGAGGGGTGTAGAGCATATAGTGTGTATGGGAGGGTGTAGGAGTGAGGGGAGGGTGGGAGTGCAACAGGGCGAGTGGTTGCAGAGGGGGAAGGACTGTTGCAAAGGTAAAAATGTCAGGATTATGAAGGGAAATTGACAGCACTAAGCAACACCCTTCTCTCTCTCATTAATACTGGAAAACGGTATTAATAAACATGCTAGGGATGAGAGAGAGAGAGAGAGAGAGAGAGAGAGAGAGAGAGAGAGAGAGAGAGAGAGAGAGAGAGAGAGAGAGAGAGAGTCAGTGAAGTGAGTGGTGAATATAGTGAATGATATACAATGACGGGATGAGAGGTGTGCACAGTGAGTAGTTGGATGTGATTGTGATGAGTGGCAGTGAAGTATGTGAGAGTGGTGAAGGGAGGAGGGGTGTGAGTGGTGAAGGAGTGTGTGATGAGATGCCAAGGTGCGAGTGCTGAGTGGCTGTGGTGTGGTGTGAGGTAATACTGAAGAGTGAGAATAGCGAATGTGTGGTGTGAGTGGTGAAAGACAGTACAACGGAGTGCAAAGGGAGTACAAGAGTAAGACTGCTGTGAGTACTGGGGTAGTGGTGTGAGTGGTGAAGAAAGTATGTACAAAGGAATACAACTGGAATACAAGGAAAGTTTCGTGTGAATGGTGAAGAAAATGTGTACGAAGAACTACAAAAGGAGAACAAAGAGTGAGACTGGTGTAAGTAGTAAAGCACAGTGAATGCAAAGGAATACAAATAAAGCACAAAGGGTGTGTGACGACGAAAGTGTGTACAAGCGAATACAAAGGGAGTACAAAGGAGTGAGAGTGGTGTGAGCGGTGAGGCAGTGGTGTGACTGAGGTGGGAGTGTCCAGACGGGATTAACCATCTTTATTGATGCTACCTACAGCCGCTACTGTCCTCACCCCTTCTCCCTCACCCCTCTACCCTCCCTCACCCCCCTGTTCACCCTTTCTTACACTTCTTTCCTTCCCCCCTCACTCCCTTCCTCATCCCACTACACCCCGTGCCTTCCCCCCACCTTACCCCAACCCACATTCAATCCCCCTCACCCTTCTTGCAGCTCACCCCACTCCCTACTTCCACCTTCACCTCTTCCCCCACGCATACATCCTCACTTTCCCTCCCTCACTCTCCCTGCACCTTCCTCACCTCTCTACTTCTCCCTCCCTCACTCTTCTTCACATCCTCCCTTACTCATCCTTCCACCTTCCCCCACCACCTCTTCCTTCATCCTTCAATCCACACACCTTAACAGCTATACTTTTACACCCCCCTCCCTCATCCCTCTCCCGACATTCTCACCCTTACTTTATCCCACACCCTCCCTCGCTCTACAATTCCTCACTCCCTTCCCTCCCTTCCTCCCTCACCCTTATATTCTTCCCTCCCTCCTTCCTCACCATTCTTTCCCTCACTCCTTTCCTCCCTTACTCTTCCACACACATTCTCTCCCTCCTTCCTCAAACACGTCGTTCCCCCCTCACCTCTCCACACACATCCCTCCATCACCCTATCCCCCTACCTCCTCCACCCTCACCTCTTTCTCCCTCACCTTAGCTCTTTAACTTCACCCTCATACCCTTCTCCCTTTCTCACCCTGCCTCTAACTCCCCGCCCTCAATTCTTCCTCCTTCCTTCACCCCACCTCCCTAACACCCCCACCCTCACCTCCACCACTCCTCTATCCTCCCTCCCCCACCCCTCCCTCACAATCACACCCCTGCGGAATGATGAAGTGTAAGGTAACGATTTTAAACACCTTCAAGCATTTCACCCCCACTGTGTGTGTGTGTGTGTGTGTGTGTGTGTGTGTGTGTGTGTGTGTGTGTGTGTGTGTGTGTGTGTGTGTGTGTGTGTGTGTTCTTTGCACATATATACATTTTAAAATTAATGTACGTTTCTAATAAATATCAATGTGTGGGTGTAATTCAGTCATCATCATCATCATCAAGTCTTCCAAATATCTATCTATCTATCTATCTATCTATCTATATAAATATCTACATACCGCCATTATCATCACTATCATCATCACTATCAAATCTCTGAAAGATATATAAGATCTACGTCGCTGAGGACATGATATTGTAACCTATTCCTCGTATGTAATATTCAAACTTAACGCTATTCAAATTTACACTGAGATTATCCTCTACACTTTTTAAAACTATGGAAAATAAAAACTTTCCTAAGAAATCACCGTGCAACATTCTAATCCAATTTGCCACGTCTGTACACGGGGAGAGGGAGGAAGAGTTACAGCGAGGCCTCTTCTCCCCTTTCCGCTGCCAGGGTGTTTGGTGCTGTCTGCGAAACGACACTCCGTTCACTTTAACTAGGCGTAAAACTGCTACATCTCCCTCTTGAATGCTGAACTATGAGGGGAGATGAACACAAAACTATGGTGCCAGTCACGAAGAGGCGCCAAGGAATGGATGTAGAGCCGCAGTATTGTCTTATCTGAATTATGGGTTGGCTGGAAAAAGACAAAAACCTCCGCCTAGCTAAAATGAGCGAATTACAGTGCTGGCCAGTGGGGGTACCAGCAAATCACAACACCGAGACAGTAAAAAAGAAAAGCGGTAACAGGGAACCCTACTGTACGGCCTTCGTAACGTAAAGCCCCTGAGTCAAGGCTTCCATAATCCAGATCATGTAAAGCCAGATCAACAATGACCCTGGATACCTTTATATAGCGTTAAAACACACACACACGCACACACACACACACACACACACACACACACACACACACACACACCAATCACTTCCGACAAATTTGAGCCATCGCGCGTCAGGCAAGGTCCCCACTCCGCCAGATGTCAACAAGAGGGAATTTCCAGCTGCCTACTTCCGTCCCTTTGCGTGTTCTCTTCCAGCTAGCACGTAATAAGTGGGCTGTGCTATTCATTCCCTGTTTTTAAAAATATTCCTTAAACCCAAAATATGTAATCCCGTAAATATGAAATTGTGGGACGAACGCTGAAGGGAGGTGATGTGAAAGGTGACATGAAGTGAGGTGAGGTACGGAAAGGTAAGGTCAGGTGTGGTAAGGTAAGGTAAGGGATGGGAAGGAGAGTTTGATGTACGGTGAGATGAGGTGAGGCGAAGAGAAGTGACGTGAGGTGAGATAAAGCGAACTGATGTGCGGTGGTGAGGAGATAAGATGTATGGTAATGATAATAGGGAGTGATATGAAGTGAGGTGAAGCGTTGCTGGAAAGGTGTAGTATAGTGAAGTGAGGTGAGGTGAAGTGAGATAAGATAAAGTGCATGTGAAGCTAGCTGAGGTGAAGTTAGGACTGTTGATGTGAAGCAAAGTGAAGTGAGGTAAACCGAAGCATAATACGATAGTGAGTTACAGTGAAAGTGAAGTGAGGTGAGGTGGCGGGCGTCACTCTCCCGCCTCACGCCAACTATTAATCAAGCGAGCGTCTAAAAATGGCGCCCAGACACACAACTGTGCCGGATATTGATTTGACAAACATGGCGGCTATCCATAAACCTGGGTACGCTTCACGAGGACCCGCCCACACCCACACCCACACCCCTTTCCATATCAATTTCCACACCCACATTACCCACACTCCTCCGCACCCACATCCGCACCCACGCTTACCACTCACATCCACATCCACACCCAAATCCACACGCCCACACCCACACCTACATCAGCATCCACACCCACTCAACCGAACTGCAGTCGGGCTGGGCACTTCCCCCCTACCCAGGAATCCCCAAATTAGGTCAAGTTAAGCAGTTAAGAGATCGTATAGGTTAGGTTAGGTTAGACTAGGCTTTTAGGGTAAGCTTAGGTAAGGTTAGGGTCAAAGTAAGTGCGATCATCCAGAGAAGGGAAGGTAAGCATGTGGTGTTGAAATGAGAAGCAGTTCAGAAATACCCTATGCTGTCCCGGTCGCTATACACAAAGAAACTAAGAAATCTAGATGATGCATACCAACTGTACATATACGGGAAGAAAAAAAAAAAAAATACGTAATCAATCTTGCCAAATGCCACTCATCCCTAAAACACGACCAGCATTAAAGAAAACGGAGAAAAAGGGCAAACTCTACTGTACTATTTCCAACTTCTATGTTTTTGAAAAGTGTGGTCCGATAACTACCCTCTTTCGTGCTGCGTTTCCTTAAATCTTCCTAAGAATCGACGCAAGACTTATTATCCTCAATGTAAATACCCTGAATAGCCTTTAAATATCAATCAATCTCCTTTATTTATGAGCACTTGTATTTAATTTTTTCGTTCCCACCTCTTAATGGCCCGATTTCAGAAATCAATATACAACCCATTTTACTTCCACTCCTTCATTAGGACAACGCCTATTCAATTTTACCCAAACATAACTGCTGGAGGAGTTGAGGCCGTTCGCTAATAGGGTATCAATTTTAGGTCACTTCATAATTAAACTTCAGGTCACTTCCCAACTGGACCAAAGTTTGAAGACTCATGAAAAAGATACATGTCCGCCTTAATGAGCCTCGTGCAGTTGACAGGCACTGCTCTGAGCCTCCTTCTTGCCTCCCCACACCACTTACTGGCTTTTGGGTCTAGGTGGTACGGCTGTATGCCCATGTGTGCTGGCGGGGGCTGGCCCAGGGTCTGCCCGTTGTGGTAGAGGGAAAACAGAGAGCCTCCGGCAGGGCCCGCTCCCAGACCCATCTTCTCCGCCGCCTGTGAAAGAAAAAATCTGTTATCAGAAGATTATCAAGAAATCAAACTCTAAATGTAAATAAAATCCTTATATATATATACAGAGAGAGAGAGAGAGAGAGAGAGAGAGAGAGAGAGAGAGAGAGAGAGAGAGAGAGAGAGAGAGAGAGAGAGAGAGAGAGAGAGAGAGAGAGAGAGAGAGAGAGAGAAGGCTTAACCTCGATCAAAAGCCAAGATCAGTAAAAACAAGACCTGCATCTGAAGGTCACACAATCACATCTAATACAAACTCAATTAACAATAGCTGGATAATAAAGTGAAAAAAAAAAACACGACGTGGATAGCCCAATATGACTTTTGTGCGGATGGAGGCACTGACAGACTCCATCAGGGTGATCAAAGTGGCGACAAGTGTGGGTGTAGAGTCTTGGGGTGGGTGGTGGTGGGGTGTGGAGTCTTGGGGTGGGTGGTGGTGGGGTGTGGAGTCTTGGGGTGGGTGGTGGTGGGGTGTGGAGTCTTGGGGTGGGTGGTGGTGGGGTGTGGAGTCATGGGGTGGGTGGGTGGTAGGGTGTGGAGTCATGGGGTGGGTGGTGGTGGGGTGTGGAGTCTTGGGGTGGGTGGTGGTGGGGTGTGGAGTCATGGGATGGGTGGGTGGTGGTGGGGTGCGGGGGTGACATCTATTCACTGCCTACATGTACTACATTTGTACCATCCGTGGGATAGACGGACAGAAGGATGAATAGACAAATGGATGTACAGCAGGTTAAACTGATAAACAGACTGCTGGATGAATGGACACAAAACTCATAAATGCAGTATCATACCCACATATATATTTATATATAATTCTATGTTAGCATATACAGTATACTGCATTACACTAAATATATGCATATAAGCAGAGAGAGAGAGAGAGAGAGAGAGAGAGAGAATTTAACTTTCTTCCTATCAACCGCATCTCTCTCCTTTAAAAAGAAAAAAATAAACCCATATCTCACACTTTCTTCCATACATCAGACTCTTACTCCATTTCCCTCCATTTCTCTCCATCTTCACCACTCCTCTTCCATCTCCCTCCGCCTCACCAGCCCCCTAATTCAGGCTGGGTGAGGCAGGCAGGCAGGCAGGACAGGGGGGCAGGGTGGATGACAGTGAGGAAAGGCAGCTTGAATATGGAGGTGCTTTCGGTGGAGGGGCTGGGTGGAGAGAGAGGGCTGGTGGAAAAAGGGAGAGGGCTGGCAGGGAGAGGACATGGATATGGAGAGAGACGAGGGATGTGTAGAGAGGAAAAGACTCGTGGAGAGAGGAGAAGGATAACAGAGAGGTGAGTAGGCTGGTGAAGAGAAGGGAGGACTGGTGGAGACAGGTATGGGCTGGTGGAGAGAAAAGGATGATGTTGAGAGGGATGGTGGGAAAAGGAGAGGAATAGACAGCTGGCGGAGAGAACAGAGGGATGGTGGAGAAAGGAAGGATGGTGGAGAAAGGAAAGAGGGCTGGTGGGTGGAGAAGAGTTTGCTGATGGAAAGAGGGAGAAGAACTACTGGTGATAAGAAAGGGAACTGGTGAAAAGGAGATAAAACTGGAGAGTGGAAGGGCTCAGTGGAAAGAGAAAGAGCCGGGTAGTGGGAGGGGAGTGGAAAGAAAAGGGAAAGGTAGAGAGAAGGTTCATGTAAAGAGAGAGGTGGTAAAGGAGAGAAAGGATAATGTAGGAGTGTGAGTGGAGGATGAAACTGGTGAGAGAGGAATTAGCTTGGCGGAGAGAGAATGGTAATGATGAGGAATGGTTTAGGGAGAAAATGGGAAGGGGGAGAGAGTTATGCAAGGGTTAAAAGACTGGATATTATGGCTGAAGCGAGAGAGAGCTGAGATAAGAGATATGACGATGATGATAATACTAGTGGAGAAAGGATATGGTACGAGGGAGGCAGAATGAAAATGGTGGAGAAAGAAATGGAGGGGTTGATACAGGAGTGGGCCATGAAGAGTAGAAAAAGGTTGAGTGAAGAAAGGATAGGAAGGTTGGAGTGGGTCAGTGATGAGAGAATAAAAAAGGGGAGCAGGAGAGTTGTGAGGAGGGACCAGATGACATATGGAGAAGAAAGAGAAAGACAGCAAGCTAAATAAACAGGAGAGAAAGGAGACAGCGAGAGAGGAAAGGGCCATCAAATCAAAGGGGTACCATGAATGAAGGACACACACACACACACACACACACACACACACACACACACACACACACACACACACAAAAGCCCCTGGAAACTGTTAACTAGGTATCGATCGGACGGAGGCGACGACGCAGCGGCAGGAGCAGCACGAGGAGGAGGACGAGAAGAAGGAGAGAGGCGAGGCGAGGCGAGGCGAGAGAGGGCGTTTGTCCATGGATGCTAAAAGGTGGTGTGGCGGGGACAAAGTAAAGAGGTGGGGGGCTGCATTAGTGAACAAAGCCGCCCACCACCGCTAGTCCTCCTGCCATTTGCCACACTCACACTAATACATGCAAATCCTGGATAACATTTTGGGGTGGTGTGGAGATAGGAGTGTAAGTGTGTGGCTGGAGATGGAGTCCCACCACCCAGGCCTTAATTCTTAGCCTTAATTGTCAAAAATCACACACGAAAAAGGTAAAACAATCAGGAATGAGATTAAAAGGTAATAGGATGATGAAGAAAGGAGAATTTGAATAAGTGGAATGAATGAAAAAAGGGGTGAAAGAAGCAAAGAGAGGCAGTCAAGGATGGAATGAGAGTTGATTGAGAGGGGTGGGGCGAAAGGAAGAGGAGTGGGGAGGGGGAGAGACAAAGAGAGAGGAGAGGGGAGAGATAGAGAGAAGAGAGAGGGGAGAGATAGAGAGAAGAGAGAGGGGGGAGATAAAGAGAAGAGTGGAGAGGTATGACAGAGGAAAGAAATGGGAGAGAAAGAAGAGAGAGACGAAAAGAGGAGAGAAAAGAGAGAGAGAAGGACATGGAAGAGGAGAGAGGGTAAGAAAGCAGAGAGAGAGAGAGAGAGAGAGAGAGAGAGAGATTTTTTTTTCGAACGTACGCGTGTATGTGTGCACGCGCCGTCGTCACGTTCACTCTCATCCCTGGCCTAGATTACACCAGTTCACACCAGCCCATATACCACCTAATACCAAACCAGTCCTGTCCACCACGCCTAACACCACCCAATACCAGAATTCTTAATACCAATTCAATCCATTCTGCCACCCACAATACCACCTAATACCAGAATCCTCAATACCAAATCACCGTTAATACCACCACTCACCAAATCCTAATGACTAGCTCTTAATACCAACTAATACCAGGAGTTTTAATACCACATCAATCCTGTCAATCGCCCATAATACCACATAATACCGAAGCCCTATTAACCAAACGAGTCCTGTGCATCATTCATACCAACTAATACCAGAAGTTTTAATACCACATCCGTCTTCCTCGCGTCCCTTAATACCACCTAATAGAGAAGCCTCAGTACCCAAAATACCCAAAATACCGGACGTCCGAATACCGGTAATACCACACTTATACCAGCTAATAAAATAAGGGATAATACCACATCACTCAGACTCATTTTTAATATATAACTTAAGGCCTAAAATTATTAAGTTCTGTTCAGTAATAATTCTCTCTCTCTCTCTCTCTCTCTCTCTCTCTCACACACACACACACACACACACACACACACACACACACACACACACACACACACACACACAAACCGGACGCACGAATCAATCAGTCCGTACATGGAGCTTTTTAACCAAACTTTATGAAGAGGTGAGAGAGAGAGAGAGAGAGAGAGAGAGAGAGAGAGGGGGGGGGGAGGTTAGGCAGATCCCCTCACAATCGATAGAGAACAAATGTGCGCCTGAATAAGATATGGCGGGTTGATATTATCTTGGGAAGGAGGCAGGGTATATGGGAGGCCTGGACCGCACATATGGGGATGGGGATGTCTCTCTCTCTCTCTCTCTGCTTATGAAAAAAATGGGGGTAAGTACGTAAATTAACTTGAATATGAAAAAGAAAAAAAGTTTAAAAAGTTTAGACACAAAAGAAAGTGAGAGTTTAAGATAAGTACAGGGAGCAGACACTTGAGTCTATAAGTTGTTGTTGTTGCGTAAATCCAGTCTGTCTTCCGAGCAGACCAGTCGACTACAGGTAGGCAACTCCTTCTGCAGGGCCGTTCTATAGGTACAACAATACAGTACATACATCGCGTAGGGATCCGGCACCCCTCTGTGGCACGCAGCGCCCAAGCAGGGTCAGACCAGGGTCCTTCCTACAGCGAGGTGCTGGAAAATATGAGGTTTGGCTCCTGGGTGGACGTCGCAGCTGCCCCACCCAGGGTTCACAGCGCGACACGTTAAGGTTTTTCATCATCACCAGTCAGTGCAGGCAAGCAAAGGTAATGAACACTAATTCGGTAGAGGTAGGCACACGTAACACTAGAAATTACTTAGGTTAGCTCAGGTGACATACATGTAGAAGGCAAATAGGGTTAGCACAGGCAACACACACCTAGAAGTTAAGTAAGGTTAGGACAGGTAGCACATACGTAAGCTAATAAACGAGAATATGGGTAATAATCAAAGGTTAATCAAGGTGAACACAGGAAAGCCATTTATAGGTCTGGTAAGGTGGACAGAGGTAAGAGTCAATCAAAAGTCATTCCAGGTGAGGACAGGTACAGAATAAGAGGTTAATCAAGGTGAACGTATGTAAGAATCAGAGGTTAATTACGGTGAACAAAAGTATTAATCAGAGCCAATAAAGGTGAACACAGGTATTAGGCAATTAAAGGTCGATTAAGGTCAACACAGGTACAGAGAGAGAGAGAGAGAGAGAGAGAGAGAGAGAGAGAGAGAGAGAGAGAGAGAGAGAGAGACAGAGAGAGAGAGAGAGAGAGAGAGAGAGAGAGAGAGAGAATGTATTTCTGGTAAGGGAAATGAAACAATTGCTGGTGACTGTGACCCAGAATGAGATGAAGTGGTGGACAAAGAGACGAAGAAGAATTAATCGGAGATGAGTGTTAAAATAGATGAAATTTGGCGAAAGGGAAATGAAAATAAAATATGCTTCAGTGACATTAACGCTGGTGACAGTGAAAGCAAGCAAGATGAAAGAAATATTGGTGACTGTGAGAATGAGATGAAATTCAGTGGTGACAGAGACAGGTGGAGGAGCGAGGCTGATGCTGATGATGATGCTGTGTGATGTATAGTTGATCAGGGGGGACAATTAATGCCCTTTACGCCAGGGGTCGGGTCAGGCGGGGTCAGTTGAGGCTCAGATCACATGAAAGAGGCTGCCTGGGAATACTTTATGGCGGGATGGTGAATTTTGGACGCATCAATTTACAGGGACCAGCACACGGTATTACTATTGGATCGAGGTGGATGTGTTGGCCGCCTGTGGGGAGGAGGGCTGTGTGGGGAGGAGGGCTGTGTGGGGAGGAGGGCTGTGTGGGGAGGAGGGCTGTGGGGAGGAAGGCTGTGGGGAGGAAGGCTGTGCGGAGGAGGGCTACGGGGAGGAGGGCTGTGGGAAGGGAGTGGAAGCAAGAGGGGAGTGTGAGGGAGGTGGGGAGAGGTGCTGGGGAGAATGTGGCAGAGTTAAGGGGACGGGATTGGAGGGAAGTTTTTAGGAGGAACAGCGCGAAGGGAAGGGAAGGAAAGGTGTGAAGTGTGAGTGAAAGGCAAGAGGGAAGGGAAGGGGAAGGGGGTAAGAGAAGGGTGTGAAAAGAGGGAGAGACAGGATATGGAAATGTGAGGAAGGAGATAAGGAAGGAGAGGATAAGAGTTGGTTAGGGATTGGGGAGAAGAGAAGCGATGGGAGGTTGCAGGAAAGAAGAGGGGAAAGGCGGGTGTGGGAAGGCGAGGGGAGGATGTGGAGAGGGATGGAGAGGGCATGGGAAGGGGAGGAGAGTATTTGGGGAAGCTGAGATGTACAAAGGAAGAGAGGGGAGGGTGTGGGGTTGTGGGAAGAGGATGGTAAGGAAGGGAGATGGGATGAGGAAGGGAAGTGGAGGGAAAGGGGTGGATGGGGGTGGGGAGGGGGCAGTACTCCTCCCCAGCTCTGGCATTTACACGACAATCACGGTCACCGCACCGACCATCCCAATTTTCTATTTCATTTGATGCAAGAGTGACGACGGCAGTGTGAGTGAGTCAGCACACACACACACACACACACACACACACACACACACACACACACACACACACACACACACACACACACACGCACACACACAAAAAATGCCATCAACATTCCACATTGCACAACTCGTGTCCAATGAAAATCTCAGAGGCAGCTAAATTGCCCTCCAGTGTTAGCCTCTCTATTAACTTAACAAATCTCCAGACCAGCACAGAGGACACACAGCAAATATCACCACCGTATATGGTGCAAAGAATTTTACCAAACTGAAAATTCTCATGGAAATCGAAGCAAACACAAAGCGTTAAAATGCAATCACCAATATCCCGCCTTGTGACTTGAAAAATGCCAAACTAAATTCATGAACACAAAAATCTCTTGTAAAACCCTAAGAAATATGGTAAACTTCTAAATTATTGCCAAAGCTTAGCAAAGAGCGTTGAAAATTGCTTACGAAGTGTTAGAAGATAGATTGAAAAAAAAAAATAAAGCTTCAGAAAGTAGTTAAGAAACATGCTTTAAAAACTGCTAGAATACAGGTAGCACACATTTCTATAAACTGTCGCTGAATGGAAATTAATATCTTGGCATTTAGCTACAAAACCATTCAGCTGGTGCCTATGACCTCGCTGCCCCACCACAGCCCAACCGTGGCACCAAGAAGGGCTTATCCTATACAACAAAAATCGTCTGGTA
Source organism: Coenobita brevimanus (assembly GCF_032717465.1). Classification (NCBI taxonomy): domain Eukaryota; kingdom Metazoa; phylum Arthropoda; class Malacostraca; order Decapoda; family Coenobitidae; genus Coenobita; species Coenobita brevimanus. The sequence goes on from NC_137039.1 coordinate 35,433,471, forward strand.
ATGCCAGGAATATAATGGAATTGCGGGCATTATGTTGGGTAACTAACCCTGCCTGCCTGCTGCCTTACCTGGACATATCTGTTTGGTTGTCATAAACTGACAAATATTTACTGATCCGCCGCTCAGATAACAAAACGGACTTGGGGTGCAGTTTGTAAGGAATACAAAATATAATTCCAAGGGAATGACTGATAATGCAGCATCAAGATCAGGAACTTCACTCGACAGGTTAACAAGCCTGAGGGTAATTTTTCCTCTCTAACGCTCTTAACAAACTAAAACAAATACTTCTCCACAATACCTCTTGACAGCTGGAGGCAACTTCTCAACAGAATAAAATTATCCGGCGCTGGCCAGTAAAAATCCACAACAGGTAGAGACTACACAAAGGGTTAATACTTCCCAGCACAGTCAAGACAAACTCATTACAGTGTACACTTGTCTTGAGGCAAAGTAAGAATTATGGAGAGGTGAAGAATGGATACACCGTAGTGACAAGACGAACAGACTGAGTCCAGACGCTGGTAACTGCCCGCCTCACTACTCACTGCACACTTTTATGGCCCTCCGGAACAATTAAAAGCACGATGATGACACAGTGCGTGGCCAGCACCCCGGACCAGGGCCATTACGACGGCCACAGTCCCCACTCTCACCGCAGTAGCCCCATAGCCGGCAGGGCCAGCCTCGTTCCACACACACAAGCACTCACGCCCTGGGAAAGCGGATGAAGCCCTGGGTGTGGTGGCGTTATGGCTGCCACAAACAAACCCATTAGACGTCAACAAGTCCTGTTTCATAAAACGTGATCGGTCACACTGGATGAACTCTGGGATTATGTGCTGATAATAAGCAGACGGTCCTCTCTCTCTCTCTCTCTCTCTCTCTCACACACACACACACACACACACACACACACACACAAACACACACACACACACACACACACACACACACACACACACACACAAACACACACACACACACACACACACACACACACACACACACACACACACACACACACTCCCAGTCCACACACGTCTAAAACTTATACACACACAAATACCTCAACCCACGACCATATTCGCTTAACCACACCAATTCCATTCTAAGCTACACATCCTGCACCCACAATCCACATGCATCCAACCACAACTTACACACTTTCAATCCACACCCATCCTCACACCCATATGCACCACATCAAACAAACATACTCCATACCCACACCCAGATCCCACACTTGCACACCTTCAGGCCAGACGAAAAAATCCCATCCCACACCCACATCTCTGAACATAACTCCACACTCCCCTTATCCACACGCCTTAAGTCAACATCCACACATACCAACCCGTACCTCTCCACATCACCTCCCCACATATTAACGCCCATCCTATCGCCCCATCCCCACACCTCAACACATCTCCCCTATTCACTCACCCGAAATCTAATATCCACACATTCCAACCCACACCTCCTCACATTATCTCCACACATACTCACATAAGCACACTCACCCTATCATTCTATCCCCCCCCCCTCATACTATCACACATTCCCCCACCCCTCCACCTCCACCACACATCCCCCCACCCCCACACCCCAAGCAGGAGACGCCAGACGTAATAACCGATGGACGGACCTCGACATTCCTCGTCTCGGCGACACAGAATTAAAAAATAGGAAAAAGCCATTTGAAGATTTTATTGCATAGTGAAGTGCGGCTGAGGGGGAGGGGGTGAAGGAGGGTGGAGGGGGAGAAGATGCCAGAGAGGGTGATGGGGGGAAAGGTGGAAGGGAAGAGGGGAGAGGGGGTGAATGGAGGATGGTGGAGGGGAGCAGTATAGAGGGGTGAAGCAGGAGGGGGAGAGAAGGATACAGCAAGGACAGAGAGGGGAAGAATGAGAGGGTTGGGGAGGTGAAGTAAGGGGGAACGGAGAGAGGAGAGGGTAAAGGGGGAAGGGAGAGAGGGAAGAGCAGAGAGGGAGGATGAGATCGGGTGAGGAATGGTGAAGAGGGGAGGGAGATCCGGGGAGGAGTGGTGAAGATGGGAGAGAGAGAGACAGGGGGAGGGTGGAGGAGCAGTGAAAGGAGAGGGTGGAGGAGCAGTGAAGGGGGAGGGAGAGAGGAGCGGGTGGAGGGGTAGGAGGGAGTCGGGGATTGCTCACGTACTTGACAAACTGGGGGTGGAGGGGGAAAGGACAGATGACGAAAGGACAGAGGAGTGAGGTCTGCTGAGGAGAAATGGAAGAAGATTGAGGAGGAGGTGAAGGGGAAGAGAGAAACGGAGTTAAGTGGGGGTGAAGGAGTGGGAGAGGGGGGGGGGCTCACATATTCGAGTGGGAGGGGAGGGAGAAAAGAGAGATAAGAGCAGGGGAAAGGGACAAGCAAAGTAAGATTTGTAGAGGAGAAGTGGAAAAAGACTGATGAGAATGTGATGAAAATGAGAACAGAAAGGAAGTGAGGCAGTGAAAGATAGAGCTAGAGAATAAAGGCAAAGATACATATGCAGAGAAAAGACAGATATTAATAGAGAAAGGAGAGACGAAGAGATAAACAGGGAGGGGGGAGGGAGGAAGAGATATACAGGGGAGGAGGAGAGGGTAAGACAGAGAGAGAAGGGCATGAGAAGAAGGGGAGGGGAGCTGTTATACGTATTCAACTTGAGGAAGGTAAGGAGGGATAGAGGGATGAAACAGAAAGAGCTTAGGCAAGTAGAAAGCCTGATGATGAGAGTGTGAAGACATGGCAGGAGGGTACGACTAGGCAGAGAAGTATGGGGTGATTATTCTGAAACACTGGTGCGTAGGTGAACGACTGAAACGACGGAGGGAAGTGAGAGGAGACCACAATATGGAGTAGAAGTAATGACGACAGAAAACGAGGGGTGGGAGATAAGCATATGAAGAAGGATGAGGATGGATGTGAAGGAGAATGAGGGCACGTATAATGGATGAGGATGGAAATGACGAACGAGGACAAGTATAGGGAGAAGAATGGGGAATGATAAGGTGGCACAGATAAATGGGGATGGATAGGGAGGAAGATAAAGAGATGTGAGAATGAACAGGATGGAGAAAGAGGATTAACAGAGGACAATGGAAGCAGCAAACGGGGAAGAAAAAGGGTGGATGAGAGGAGGCAGAAAGATGGAACGAGAGAGAGAGCGACAACAGAAAGTGCAAGAACGGAAAGAGCAATGTGGATGAAAAAGGAGGAGAGAAGGATTGACGAAGAGAAGGACTGAAGAGGAGACGACTAGGACTGATGAGGGCTAGCTAGTTGTCTACACCTGTTTGATCTGTTTGTATCTAAATATCTATCTACCTGTCTAACCTTATCTATATGTCTGTCTGTCTGTCTTATACTGATCTGTCTACCTATCTATCTATCTTTCTACTGAATCTGCCTAAAAGTACACCCAAAATTAGCCCGTTCCCTGAGATGCAGGTTGGGCCAGACGTGAAATGCACTGGCGAGAGTATCCCCAGAAATCCACGGCGTGCCAGAACCAAAATATTCTTCACCTGACCGCCAGATACAAATGCCAACTGGGGAGGAAATGTAGTGAATATTTAATGTAGCCCACGAACACAAAATACACATAGATACATACACACACAAATATACAAACACACATACACAGATCCATACACATAACGCCCACACAATGTCCTGTCTACACACATACACACAAACACCTCAGAGCCTTCCTCCACACCTACACACAAACAAACACAAACACAAAAATCCCCTCCACACACACACACACACACACACACACACACACACACACACACACACACACACACACACACACACGCAGAAGGGAAATAGTAAAAAGTGAGGAGCGCTGTGAGTGAGTGAAGATCAATTGGTTGTGATGAAACTCAGGCTGGGTGGCAGTGTGAGGCGACGCGCTAGGTAGGTAGGTAGGTAGGTAGGTAGGTAGGTAGGTAGGTAGGTAGGCAGGTAGGTAGGTAGGCAGGCAAGATGGAAGGAAGGCAGGCAAGGAAAGAAGTGCAATCGTAAAGTTAGGAGGGAGGCGAGGTGAGATATGTTAGTACGTAGGAAGTTGGTTGGTAAGTAGGTAGGTAGGTAGGTAGGTAGGTAGGTAGGTAGGTAGGCAGGCAGGGAGGCATGCAGGCAAGGAGGCAGGCAGGCAAGGAGGCAGGCAGGCAAGTAAGTGAGGCAGATACGTAGGCAGGACTAATGGGGCAGGGAGGTAGGCAGGCTGGGAACTTGGGAAGGGTGAGGCAGCCTTCAGGAAAGCTGATGCAGGGAAGTAAGCAGACGGGACGGCAGGAGTGGTGAGGCAGGGAAATGAGGCATATAGGGAGCCAGGCTGGCGAGAAGGGTGAGGCAGGTAGGGAGGGAGGTTCCAGGAAGGGTGGCAGAATGAAGTGAATATTGAGGCAGATGCGTTACATAGAGACTGAGAAATAAGGATAGAAAATGGAGGACCCTAACATGAGAGGATGAACAGGGGGGACTGAATGAAAGATAATAGAAGGGGAAGAGGTGGGAGGAACTGATAAAGGAGGGAGATGAAGAGGTGAGAGAGGGGAGGAATGAAGAGGAAGATGGTAGGAAGGAGGAGAAATACTGGTAAGGAGGAGGGGTATTTGACGAATGTAGGGGAGAAGTAGGGAACTCAGAGAGAGAGAGAGAGAGAGAGAGAGAGAGAGAGAGAGAGAGAGAGAGAGAGAGAGAGAGAGAGAGAGAGAGAGAGAGAGAGAGAGAGAGAGAGAGAGAGAGAGAGAGAGAGAGAGAGCAAAAAATAACGAAATAAAGCCAAAACAGGGAAACAGAGAGTAAAGCTAAAGAGATAAAAAGAATGAGCGAAAGCAAAAAGGCAGCAAGAGAGAGGGCAAGGAAGAAGGAGTGAGAGTAAAAGAGAGCAAGAGAGAGCAAGGAAGAGAGAGAGAATAAAAAGAGAGCAAGGAAGAGAGAAAGAGAGAGAGCAAGGAAGAGAGAAAGAGAGACAGCAAGGAAGAGAGTGAGAGCAGAGAGCAAGAGGGAGCAAGGAAGAGAGAGTGAGAGCAACAGAGAGCAAGGAAGAGAGAAGGAGAGTAAAAAGAGAGCAAGAGAGAGCAAGGGGGAGAGAGAGTGAGGTTGTCCCGGCTCACAACGCCAATAACAAACACGATAAATTGATACTCGGCGTCGATAATAACCTGAGAAAAAGGTATTTGTTTTGCTCCGACAGTCAGGCGGCGACAGGGCCCTGAAAAACAACCTCCCTCGCCTGCCGCCCTGTCGCTGCTGATGGTGCTGACTGGTGCTGACTCTTCTTGTTCCTGGTGCTGACTGGTGCTGACTCTTCTTGTTCCTGGTGCTGACTCTTCTTATTGCTGGTGCTGACTGGTGCTGATTCCTCTTATTGCTGGTGTTGGCTGGTGCTGAATCCTCTTATTGCAGATGCTGACTGGTGCTGACTCCTCTTACTGCTGGTGTTGGCTGGTGCTGACTCCTCTTACTGCTGGTGTTGGCTGGTGCTGACTCTTCTTATTGCTGGTGCTGACTCGTCTTATTGCTGGTGCTGACTCTTCTTAACGCTGGTGCTGACTCTCCTTATTGCAGGTACTGACTGATATTGACTCTTTTTATTGCAGGTGCTGACTGGTTCTGACTCATCCTACTGCTGGTGCTGACTGGTGCCGATTCTTCTTGTTGCTGAGTGATTTTGTTTTCTGCGCTGACTGATGCTGACAGGTGCTGACTGATGATGACAGGTGCTGACTTTTTGTTTTAGGTGCTGACTTATGCAGGCTGGTACTGTCGTGCAATGACTAGTACTGATAATGATGCTGAACGATACTGACGAGTGCTGACTGATGCTGATCTTCCCTGTTCTTAGACTAACTGGTGCCGAACTGTTTTGTTTTTGATGTTGACTGTGTCGAGTGTGTTGTACCGTTGTTAACCCTGCCCACGACGCTGGACGGAGGTTGTGTTCACCCGCGTGTGTCTGTGTACAAGATATCTCGAAAAGTTGTTACCAGATTGCAATGAAAATTCGTGGACAGGTGGGCGGTGGGTCAACGAAAAACTGATTAGATATTGAGGTGCGTCCACTTATAGATACCGGAATAAACAGTTGATTTTATTGACGTTGACGGAGGTATGCACTCTCTGTGATTTCGTAACAGAGCAAACTAAGGTCGTAGATTTAAATGACAGTGTGAGACAGTAAAAATATACGTCCGGTACGAAAAGAGGGATTACAGCGTTGGTGAAGGCATGCGCTCTCTGACTGCTTTCTAGTTTTATTGTGATGCTGATGCTGTAGGCTGATCTTGCCGCAGGGTCTGACTGGAGCTGATGTTAATGTTGAAAGTCTTGTTTCAGATGCTACGTTATGCTGATGCTGCTGAATCCTCTCGCTGAATGATGCTGACTGCTGTAACACCGGAAAATCGTACTCTGGTATCTCCACTGTTTAATCGTCCACCTCCGTTTGACAGTGGTCTTCGTCATTTTGCAGCTTACTTCCCGTCGCTCAAAGGCTCTCGAAATACGACAGTACTATGCATCTGCTCTCTCGAAATACGACTGTACTATGCATCTGCTCTCTCGAAATATGACAGTCCTATGGATCTACAGTACATGCTTTCCATAGAACTTCTTCGGGAGTAACAGTATTCCAGTGTTACTCTCTTGCTACCACTCGGGATTCAAGATGGATAGATGGCAATTTTAGGTTAAATTAAAGTGAATAGAGTATAGGACGTGAAGTACATACAGGGCATACAGCTAACACGAAACTTCATCATTTTTTACTACACCTCTTATACCAGACAACTCAGATCACCACCAAAATTTAATAAACTCTTCCTTGAAAACTGACCTACATATCCAGAAAATTTCATTGATGTCTATGAATAATTTTTTGACATAGCGTGTGGACAAACAAAAAACAACAGACAAACAGGAGTGAATACATAATCTCCTCCTACCTCGTTGGCGGAGGTAATTAGGTTCCGGAAACTTTACGTGCTACCTGGTAAAAAACGACCAGCCATTCTCCATTCATCATCTCACTAATGGACGCTGAGACTTGCATAAACACACAGGTCATTTCCTGTTGTGTAGATATTATAATTCTCCGTCTGTCTGGGGCAACGGGCGTCATTAGATCTTTTTTTTATTCAGGGTTTTCCAAGACCAGCATTGCTGGCTGAGGGAAATCTTAGCGGACAGGCCTGCATAAACACACAGGTCACTACTGGATGTGTAAGTATGGTTTTCCTTACCCTTTTCTTGCTATGGACGAACGTGAGTACTTTATTCTGTCCAAAACTAAGGTAGTCGACTTTCTCCTGAAGGGAATTCTATGGTCTTCATGGCAAGGGTGTGTGAGGTCAAAAATTGGTGTGTAGAGAGGGAGTACATGATCTCGTACATGGGCTTCAGGGTAAAGGTGTGTGGGGTCACTCCTTGGTACGTGGAAAGAATACAAGACTAAGGGAACGGACTATATAGCATGGGAGCGTACGGTCATCTGGCGTGGAAGGACTACTGGACCTCATAAACGGGCCTCTTAGCCTGTGTCCAGAGCCGGAAGCCCTGGGAATGAAAGACAATATACAATTTCTGGGTGGGGGAAGGACGAGCCAAGACCAATGGAGCTGAAACGAGAAATTGAGGAGGGAGGGGTTTGGGACAAGGAGGGAGAAGGAAGGGATGAGGGAGAAGGAAGGGAGGAGGGAGAAGAAAGGGAGGAGAGATATGGGGAGAGACAAGGAGGGTAAGGTGGGATGGGGAGTAGAGAGGAGAAGAGAGAGGAAAGAAGGCAATAACAGTAAGAGATGAAAGAAGAGGAGACTAGTAAGAGACGGGAGAAGAGCAAGGAGGGGAAGAGGGCGAGTGGGAAAGAAAGAGGAGAAGAAAAGGGAGAGGAGAGTTGAGACAGAAGAGGAGGGGAGTGAATGGGAGGAAAGGGGGAATGGATCGAGTGATGAGGGGAAAGACGAGATGAGAAGAGAGGAAGAGGGGAGGGGAGACAGATGGAAGGGAGGAAAAAGAGAAGAAGAGAGTAGGGAAAAGAGAAAAGTGGAAGGGAGAAAAGAAGAATGAGGAGGAGAAGAGAAAAATGAAAGAAAATTAGGAAACAGAGAGAGAGAGAGAGAGAGAGAGAGAGAGAGAGAGAGAGAGAGAGAGAGAGAGAGAGAGAGAGAGAGAGAGAGAGAGAGAGAGAGAGAGAGAGAGAGAGAGAGAGAGAGAGAGAGAGAGAGAGAGAGAGAGAGAGAGAGAGAGAGAGAGAGAGAGAAAGAGAGAGAAAGAGAGAGAGAGAGAGAGAGAGAGAGAGAGAGAGAGAGAGAGAGAGAGAGAGAGAGAGAGAGAGAGGTAAGGCCCTCAGAGATCGCAACCCCGGCACGGTAGGAATGTACAAATTAACACACTTTCTGAATATCAAAGGAAACTTCGCTATTTCCACCAATCCACTCGCTAAAATGTGGCATATGGTCCACCCGGGGCGTACGCTTCCACATCCACACCACCACTGCATCATCCACTTCCCATCCACACCCCCACATCATCATCCACTTCCACATCCATCATTACATCCTACACATCGACATCTCAATCTTCCACTTGAGTATCCACATCTTCACTAGATCCTCCACGTCCACATCCACACTACCGTACATCCTCCACTTCCACATCCACACTTTTACATAAGCCTTCACTTCCACATCCACACCGCTACTACATCCTCCAACTGACTTCCACCTGCCTACACATCCACTATATCCTCTCTACTCATCTCCACTTCCTACTCCTCACCACCAACATCTTTCGTCATTCCACATCTCCATTCCATAAATCCACCAGCCCCAACTTTTATTCTTCCTCCGGCAATTCCATCCACATTTCCACAAGCCTCTCCAATTACTGTTCCACCTTCTTCACTTTTTCATCATCCACTAGTATTTCCACTTTCCATCTGTCTTTCCATCAACCCCAACTCTCCACCCAGATTTCCACCAGCCTTCCACTCCTCTGCACCAATCTCTTCTCTCATCATTCCACATCTCCACTGCAGCTTCACCACTCTCCAGCTACTCCACAATCCACCCAATCCACCTCTCCTCCCATTCCACTGTTTCATTTTTTCTTTAACCGTGTCTTATCCACTCGATACTCCACAAACTTCTCCACTCCTCTTCCACCTTCACCATTGCACCAGTCTTCCATCCATCTCTCCACCAGCTTCTCTCTCTCCTCCACCCACATCTCCAACAACTCTCTCTCCACCATCCACAGAAAACACATACATGAAAAGGGAGACGAGAATGGGGTGAGGGGGTGTGGGGGTGAGGGAGAGAGGAGGGGTGAGGTGAAATGAAAACAAAGGGTAGATGAGAGAGAGAGAGAGAGAGAGAGAGAGAGAGAGAGAGAGAGAGAGAGAGAGAGAGAGAGAGAGAGAGAGAGAAATTAATGTCACCTTTGTCACCTGTATCGGCTGACATTTACACCTACAGAATCTTTCACTACGATGCTTCTCTTCTAAGCTAAATAAAACAGTCTATAAGTGGCAATAATATGTAAGTAATATTCCTGCTATTACCAGACGTATCTTTCTTATTCTCTGGGAAAATATCTGCTCAGGTGGGCGAATTTCGTTAGGTATACCGGAGTTTACATAAAATTAAGCATCATCCTAACCATCACTTCTGTAACTCTAGAAAATACATGCCCATCTATCTATCTTCTTATCTATCTATCTACATGTCTGTCTACCTATTCATCTATCTAATCCTCAGGTAAACTTAACCCCCGTAATCTATGACGTATACTGTTCATTATATTCTTGCTGAGAGTAACACAATCAGACGCGCTGTTTTATCTTATTCTTGTTGCCACCACACAACTGAATTCATCATCAATTATAGACGATGTGGGTAAAGAGTAACTATTCCCATGTACCATAAGACAATGTAACCTGCATATAATTCCTACAGCCTTTGACGATTTAACTGACTTGTAATTATAGAGGATGCAGGTAAACACAGATATTCTCCAGGTAACACAAGACAAGGTGTAACATGCGTCTTCCATCTTTATGAGCCGTGACATCCTTGCTGTTTTCCTTAACGTCACACGATTATATTTAGATCAAGGGTGACGTCTGGTATACAAGGGTTCAACACAGGGACGTATTCTAAAATGACTTTAAAGACTTCGTAGCAAAATTTCCGTAGCGATTTAGTTTGTATTTTGCACCTAGTACTCTCCTGCACATTATTTACGTCCCTTTCATATCGACACAGTTTTTGTCAATAATATACAAGAAGATACTGATATAATATGCAGAATAAACTGCTAGGGAAGAGGTGATGAGGTGTTAATATTCCTAAAGTGAAAACAAGATTCGAGGCATCAACTCAAGTCTTTCCTAACAGTGTAGGCTCCTGTATATTATTGCTACCACTGGACGACTTAATTCACCTGTAATTATAGATGATGCAGGTAAAATGTATCTCCCCAGGTGAACACAGGATGGGATGGCTCAACTTGTTTTCCAGTGATCCAGCGCCTATGACTTGTTTATTTATCATCTTCTTCCTATAACGAGGGGATTCTGTCCACGGGTAGACCAAAATACATATTCCCCATGTAACACAAGATGCGACGGCTCAACACAAGTCTTTCCCTGAGAGTGGCGCCTCAACACGACGATGAATATTGCAGGAGGAGAAGCCGGTGGCGAGGCGAGGTGAGGCGAGGGAAGGGGAGGCGAGTGGGCAGGTGGTGGTGGTGGTGGTGGTGGTCGAGCAAGCCAATCATTCAGTATTGGTGAAAACCCGATATTAAAGGGAAATATTCACCTCCCCGGCACACCTCCCGAGTTTTGTGTTCAAAGGCGGAGTCAATACTTAAAGGGGAATACCCGGGAGCAAAGACGAAACATGTGCTTAAAATCACGAGACTGTGAGTTTTCAAAAGCGACGTGTAGAGGTGGTGGTAAGAGTGGTGCTGATTCTCGCTGAAACAAGGCAGGCAACCTTGTTAGTGTGTGAAAGAGAGGGGGAGCCGAGGGGAAAGAGGGAGGCGGGGGGCGCCGGCCCGCCTCCCTCCTCTCCCCTCGCCCGCCCCCCTTTATAACGGCGGCAACATCAAAGGGAAACTTGGTAATCGAAAAGCCCTTTGAACTAGAGCGCAAATCAGATTTTCGCTCGAGTACGCCGCGCCGTCACATCTACTAGCACTGTGGAGGTTCGTGCCGGGCGCTCCACCTCCGTCACTCACCACCGTGTACACCGATGTACAATATTACATCTGTGCCACACGTACACACACACCCTCATCCCTCCTCCAAGCCCAGCCTGCCTTCTTTCACCGCCTGTGGAAGCTGGCAAAGCCGGAGGGAATAAAGAGACACGCTCCGAGTTTCCGTGCCACATTTCCACTTCCACTGGCCAGTCTGTGTACAGCGTGACTAGAGATAGTTATAATATTACGTCTGAGGCACACGCACACACCTACTCCCCTTCCTTAACTACCAATCCTTCCTTCTTTCCCAGCTTGTGGAGGGAACAGAGAATGCAGCACCCCGGGTTTCTGTGTCACATTTCCACTTGCACAGGTCAGTCTGTAAAACGACTACCGACAGTTAATTATAACAACTGTTGCATATGCACACACCCCACCTCCTCCAGGTCCACTGTTCTTTCTATCACCGCTTGTGGAAGCTGGAAAAGAAAAGAGAGGAGCGTTCTGCATTTCTGTGCCTTAGTTAAACTTCCACAAGCCAGCTTACGTAATATATAACTTGAAACAGAATATTACATCCATGGTACACGCAGACCTCCAACCTTCCTTCTTTCACCGCTTGCGGAGGCTGGTTGAGAATAAAGTGTGGAGCGCCCTCAGTTTCCATGCAAACATCTACGTTCACAAGCCTGTCTGTGTAGTATATGCCCTGGAACTGTTAGAACTTGACATTTATGACACATGTAGACCTCCAACCTTTCTTATTTCACCGCTCACCCTTCCTTCTTTCAATGTTAGTGGAGGGAATAAGGAGAACAGCTTTCCAACTTTCCGTTCTAACCTTCACTTCCACAAGCTTCTCTGTGTCCGGCACAACTAGAGACAATTAAAATAGTAATCTGAGGATGAAAAAACCCCTACACCACCAACACAATCTCACAGTTAAACGACCCTTCTTTTAGTACTTGTGAATGTTGTGTGGGAATAGGAAGGAGCCTACTTTGTTCCTGGTCCTCAGCTCCACCTCCGCAAGTCAGTGTATTTACAGCATGACAATACAGTTAATATGACAACACAATGGTACACGCATACCCTCTCTCCCTTCTCTCACCTTTCGTGGATGCTGACGGAGAATACAGACAGTGGCATTCCATGTTACACTGGCACACTTCCACGTTCCATAAAGCCAGTCTGTGCACAACACGACTGGCGTTATTTAATATACTAGTATAGGACACAAACAAAACACTATCTTTGCTTCTATGCCAAACTTCCCGTATTTTAGAGATCACGAATAATGACTGAGAATAAAGACAGGAACAACCTTAACTTTCGTGCCGCACCTCCACCACTTTCCACAGCCACCCAGTCTCCACAACATAACTAGCGATACCAAAACTATTAATCTATAGCACAAACGAGTTCCTACTTCTACGCTGTAGCCAAACCTCCCTTATTTTAGCAGGGATTAAAGGCCGCAACACCTCAAGCTTCTGTTCCACATCTCCACCACTTTCCACAGTAACCCAGTCTATGTACAACATGAAGAGGCTGTTAAATCACTACCTCTATGATTCACACAGACACACTACCTCCCTTGTTTACTGCAGAGAAGAATAAAGACAAGAGCATCCCATTTCTGTGCCACAGCTCCACCACTTTCCACAGCACCCCAGCCAGTGCACAACATGACTAGCGACAGTTAATTAGCCTCTGCCCCGAGTGACGGCCTGACTAGATCTGAAAATCCAGGTTTTAATAAGTCAATACTGTTAAAGTGGAGGAAAGGGTGACGGCTGGCAGGGGCGACACGAGGGGAGCAAAGTAGATTAAGGGGACGGCTGGGGGGAAGAAGAGGAGCGAGCAGAGCCAGGCTTTAGCACGCCAAGGAGGAAACGTAGGCAGGTGCTGGGTGGGGGGAGGGGTGGGTGCTGGATCAGGGCTGGAGGGGTCAACAAAGGGAGGATGGAAGGGAAGAGTAAGGGAGGAAAGATGGAGGAAAGGTGGAGATGGTAAGAGGTGAAGGGACAAGGATGGTCGAGGAATATATGGAAGAAACGTAGGCAGGTGCTGGGTGGGGAGAAGGGTGTTGCATCAGGTATGGAGTGGCCAAGAAAGGGTGCAAGAAATGGAAGAGTGAGGGAGGAAAGATTGAAGAAGGGAGGATAAAGTGAGAGAGGTGAAGGGAGAGGGATAACACAGGTAAGGGAGGAAAAGGTGGATGCGGAGAGGTAAGGGGGGTTGAATAGGAGATAAAAGACAGGTGAGGAAGGAGATGGGTGAGGGAGGCTGGAGTGATGTTAAGGAGGAGGTGAAGGAAGTGATGCGTTAAGGATGAGGAGAAACGAGGGAGACTGGAGAAATGTGAAGAGGTGAGAAAAGTAAAGAGTAATGAAAGTGAAGGGGAATGGATTGCAAGGACAAGAAGAGTGAGGCCGGATGAACAGACTGGATGAAGGGGTCGGGTGACGGTGCTGTGAGTACTTGGAAGGAAGGAGAGAGAGGAAGGGGTGAGGGAGGAAGGAAGGAAGTTGAAGGAAATGGGCAATGGTGGTCCTGTACGTGATGATAATGGTGATGTTTTATTATCACTGCAGGTGATGAATGATGAGTGCCCATGACGGGTGACGATAAAGACGGTGACGAGTGATGAGATGTGGATGGATGAGATAATGATCGCAGTGGTAGTGGATGATGGTGATGTGTGATGAGATGATAATGGTGGTAAGTGATGGGGCTGAAAGAATTATTAGGGACGATAGTGGATCTGAGAGATGATGGATGACGCTGTGGTGGGTGACGAGGGAGGTGGAAGACGGTCGTGATGATGGTTCCGATGGATGATGATGGGCGATGTAGCTGTGGTGGTGGATGATGAGGGAAGTGGATGGCAACTCTTTGACTCCGGTGACCGTGTTGCCTTTGCCGCCGCTGCGTCCCGTCCGTCCTGCCCAACAAAATCAATATCAAACAGCTTACGAGAGCAAAGTTCACTGTTGACCGACAAAGAAGGCGACCGGGCAGGGTAGCGCAGGGCGGAGGGTGGGCAGGTGAAGGTGGAGAGTGCAAGGTCTAATGAATACGCTAAAGAAGATGGGTTACAAAATTTCTAAAGACATAATTCAACAAAGTCACTTGGAATACAATCCTAAGAACGAGACAGGTTAGAGTGAAGGGGGGATGGGGGAGGGCGGCTTGAAATGGAGACAGGAATTAAAGAGAAGAGAGAGGAATAAGATGAGGGAAGGGAAGGAACAGAAAAAAGGGAGGAATGAAATAAGGTAGAGATGGGTAAGCGATGAGAGGATAAAGTGGAGAGTGGAAGAGATACAGGGTGAGTTAAACTGGCAGGAGGGGGTGGAAATGAACTGGAAGGAGGGAGTGGAAATGAGTGGCGAGTGAGGAGAACTTAAAGGCAATTTTGTCGCGGCCACCCTAGATGAACTCTGAGATTGTGTCTGGCGCTAGACAGATACTGTGGATAGATATATACTGCAGATACAAAGACATGCAGATTGACAGACAGATGCACATATAGACAGACTGACAGATGGCCAGATATACAGACAGACAGATAGAGTGAGAGACAGACAGGAAGATAGACAGATATAGATACAAATAGACAGGTCGATATGTACATACAAACATACTGGAAGAACGTAGAACACTGTATACACACAAATCTTATGGAGACTGTCCCTAGCCCATGCAGTCCAACTAAGCCAAAACAAAATCACATGGAGGCAACAGGAATCTGAAAAGTCTCTGTCAAGCTAAATAAAACGATCGTCTGGATGTAACAAGAATAAGGCCAATGACATCCTCGAAGTGATGGGGTTAAAACACTCAGGCAGGAGCAAACAAGTCACCCCAAACACGTGGCGAAAGAAAATGTCAAAACCGCAGAGAAAAAGGAGTCATGGGAGGGTGATCCAAGCCTTTCCCCCGAGCCGCCACAATGACCGCCATGATAAGCAGTTGTCGGCGGCCACACACACCACCCACCAATCACGCACGTCAATTAGGGCGGCTAAGTGGCTCATTTGTGAGTTGTGATGCTAATGTGGAGGTCGGATAAACTAGCGTGGGTGAGCCTGAGGATTACTACACATTTCTGGTCGACGTGGTGGTTTGGTCAGTATGGCACAGCCCCCACCTCAAGAGGGTGATCTGGAGAAGGTTCGAGTCCCACCAACTGCCGCTGAAGTTGTGCTCTAAATGAATGATCTGAATTGTGTACATACGGATCTAGAGGGAAAACGAGTAGGGTCAAAGGACAGAGGTTTTCCATCATTGAAGAAGTGTCCCAACCCGCCTCCTGATACGCTCTCCAGTATATATCCGTGTATCTGAAGCACAGGGGAGAAAAGCGGAAGTGGATACTGGTTCTGCTGTAGTGGTGATGAGGCGGTGTTTACGAGTGAGAGAGTCTGTACGTCACCGAAGGAACAGAACGGGGTGTGAACATAACATAAATAAGGGGATACTACGGTGCTCTCTTGAATGTCTGCCCTTGTCTGGGATCAAAGCCGGGTTTGGATGACTACTAGACACACACACGCTATCAATACGACCACCGGAGACCCACCCACAGTACCTCACAGGGCTGGAAACGTCATCATAACTAATTCAGCAATGGGAAGTAGATTCGATTTTATTGTGGGTAATGCCAGACAATTTTATGCAGCTTAGGTCCTCTCGGGCTGTTGGGATAAGTACGGTTTCACACATATCCCCTCTCTCTCTCTCTCTCTCTCTCTCACACACACACACACACACACGCACACACACACACGAACAGACCACCCACCCACCTCCACTTCTCGAGCTGCCACCTGCAAGCTTTATTGGAGACAGACACACACACTGGCGACGAGTGAGTGAAATTACCCCCAGAGTATGATAATATTTTTTTTTTTTAACTGCCACATGACTCAATTGTGCTACACGGCGATCTATCGTGGAAAAGGGTTTAGACGCAATCATTATCAACTCTCCCTTTACCATAACGTTTTTTTAAATCTAATTCTCACCACCATAAAACAAAGCTTTTTTTTTTTCAGGTTAGGAGAGACCCCTTTGAAGAGGACGTCTGCTCAGCGCTCATTATACTTACTAAACACATCACAACCAATTCCACGACACCTGCAAGAACGAATTATCCACGTGAATCGTACACTGCAGGTGGCTTAGCAGAAAGACATGAAACCCACCTAACTCGAAGAAGGCGGGGGAGGGGAAGGGGGGGACTGAGAGCCAGCTAAGTTGAGAGAGAAAGAGAGAGAGAGAGAGAAAGACAGCTATAACCGGTGAGTGAGGGGGGGCTGGAGTGTGGTTAAGGGCATCTGTAATGACCCCTTCTGAGCTAATGACCACGCAGACGAGGACGTGGTGTGAAAAATGGGAGGAAACTAAAAAATATGAAGGAAAAGGCAAGGAGGGAATAGTGGAATGAAGGAAACAGCAAAAAAAAGAAAGGATGAATTGGGCAAGAAAAACAAAAAAAGAAAACTAGGGAAATGGAATGAGGGAAGAAGAGGGAAAAAAAGAAAAAGGGAGACTAGGTGGAAAAGGGAAGAAGCAGGTTTAAAAGAAAGAAAGAATAGTGAAAACAGTGAAAGTGACATGACATATAAGAAGGTGGAAAAGGGGAATAGTTTTGGGAAGGAACGAAAAAATAAGGCGAGAAAAGGAGGGGAGACATTGAGGTGAAAAAATGGAGAAATGGCGAAGACGGAAAGAACTGAAAAAAAAAAAAAAAACTACCGGGGAAGAGGAAAAGGTGGAAATAGACAAGAAGGGGAAAAGAAGGCAATAAAATACGGCGAAATAAAGAATGGGAAATGGCGACGAGAAGGAGGAAATGAGGAAGAAGAGGAAACGAAAAAAAAAGGGAAGAGAAAAAAGACTAACTGCATAGAAAAAGGGAAAAGAAGGATATCAAAAGAATAAAAAGGGAAAGGGAGACAGGAGGGGGACATGGGGAGGGGAAGAAAGTAGGGGAGGGGAAGAAAGTAGGGGAGGGGAAAGGCAAAGAGTCAAGGAGAAAAGGTCAGAGATGGGAAGACCAATGATGTAGGGAAGGGTGGGAAAGGGTGCAGGGAGGAGCTGTTATTATGGGAAGAGGTATGGGTGGTGGCCATGGGGAGAGGGGACAGGGAAGGGATGGTACAGGGTGCAGGGTGGCCAAGGAAATAAGGGAAGGGGGCAGCTGGACTAGGGCAGGGGTCAGGGACGATAGGCGGGCGGTAAGACGGATAGGAAAATGGAAGATACTGCCAACAAGGGAAAGAAAGTATGAGAGGAGGCCAGGGGGAGGGGGGGTGACAGGGTAGGGAAAGACCAGGATGCAGGGGAGGGGGGGGAGGGAGTCATAAAGGGCACAGGTCAAGGAAAAGAAGGAAAGGGGTGCTTGGAATGGAAGGAAAACGGGTGAAGGAAGGAAGCTCTGTTAGGCATAATGGCGGTAATTACACGGTGTGGCGGCGGCCGTGGGTGCTTGTGTGGCTCTGAAGGGGCTAATTAGGAGCGGCCACAATACCTCCTCCTCCGGCACGCCTCTCAACACACCCTAAATTGCACGACGCTTCCCTTCACCGCCCAGGCACATCGATATCCTTCCCCTAACCCTTGCAGTGATGTGACTTTCTTTTGTTTTGTTTTTTTACTCTTCTTACTTCCAGACGACTATATTCAACAATTTTCTGTAGCAAAATATCTTGTCGAAACTAAAAAAAGATACTAATATACATTTTTTTTCTTTCATATATCACGTCATTACCAAAAATTCTCTCTCATGAATTTACTCATCTCTAAAAATTCTGTGGTAGACGTCCACCACGATCGCGTTGTAGATTCGAGGACATAATATCGATCCACCTCTCAGACAAAAAATTATGAGACTCTTACACAATATTTTGAGAAGTTTAATTGGACTCTAAAGATTTCAACACTGGATTTCGAAAGTCGCTGCCTCACTGTCTCGTAATTTATCGCAATGAAGGGTATCGAAATTTACGTCCGCAGCTGTACAGACAAACAAATTAAGTATCTCCCCAGAGTTTGACGAATAGAAAGCGGAAAAATCGACCCATCTGAAACACACATGACTACAGATAGAGTGGTCATTGTATTTCGTCAGTTGTATATTTCCTTCAGACGGAACTATGAAGGTGGTATTTATTATTATTATTATTATTATTATTATTACCTTATTTTATTTTTCACTGTACATCTCCAACCACAGACGATTCCTACTGATAGCCGGGGGGGAGGGGGAACTAAGAAGATATTATTATTATTATTATTATTATTACTTTATGTTTTACTGTACACCTCCAGCCACAGACGCCTCTCATGACAGACCAGAGGGGCGGGGGAGAAGGGTGCCTGCCTCCCTATTCACAGGCCAGAGTCACCACGTAGATAACAGGACCACAGTGCAATGGGCCGCATCGACTTCTACAGGGGCGGGAAGAATGGCGCTGTGGGGAGGTAGAGGAGAGGTCGATGGTGGCGGGGAGGCGAGGAAGAGGTCACAAGAGGTCATAATAGGTCACAATGAGTCGGCTAGTGAGTTCCATATTTACAAACTTTCTCCAGCTTAAATTGACAACTTACTTATACTTTTATCTTTACTTACAAGGCTACCATACACTACATATCCAAGCCAGACTGACTACTGAAGGGAAAAAAATACGAGACAATATTAATGCTGATAATTGTAAACTTTAGGGAGACTTATTTATTCCGTAAAACTGATTAAACTTTTGAATTAGGTTATGTATTTTTAAGCTTAATTTTCCTTTCCTATTTCTTTTTCCTCTTCTTTATTTCCTCTCTCTCTCTCTCTCTCTCTCTCTCTCTCTCTCTCTACTACCAGGCGATTTTTTTTTTTTTTTCACCACAGGCTCATATGAACGTGAATCCGGCGGACAGTAGGCTAAAGAGCTGCCCTACTCTTGCAGCCCACCATCCTCCTTTCTGGGGCTAGGGAGGGAGTTAAAATCCTTGGAAAATGCGAACCCAGGTCACAATAGGTCATCCAAGGCCAGGTATCATTACTTCGTGTCCCCCTGCGGCGATGCGATGGTGAGATGGATGACGTGTGTGTGTGTGTGTGTGTGTGTGTGTGTGTGTGTGTGTGTGTGTGTGTGTGTGTGTGTGTGTGTGTGTGTGTGTGTGTGACGTCACAAAATGGCTTTGTTTACTACTGCTATTGTCGCACGTTTCCTACAGGTGCCTCTCCCCTCAACCCCCCCTCCCCTCTATCACCCCCCCTTGTTACATCCCCCTCCATTATTTCCCCTCTTTTCTCACAATCTTTTCCCCTCACCTTTTTAATCTTTTTCAAACCAATAATCTCCTCTTTTCTTATATCTTTTTCCACCAGTTGTTTTCCTCTCTTTCCTCATCTCTTTTCAAAATACTTTCCCCTCTTTCTCTCTCTTTTTTTTTCTGACAAATGATCTCTCCTCTTACAATCTAGAAAATGATGTGCTTTTTTTTAACAATTTTTTTCTTCTCCCAAGTTATCTTCCCCTCTTTACTCAGTCTTTTTCGTCATTAATTCCCCTTTTTAATATATTTCTACATTACTTCCCCTCTCTTTTAACTTTATTTCTCCTCTTCTAATTTTTTTTCATCATTTCTCTCTCTCTCTCTCTCTCATTCCTCTCTTCTCCTCCTTTTCTCCCTCCATTCTTATCTTTTCTCTTGCGATTATTTCCTCTCTCTTCTTAACCTTTACGAACAAAATGATATCCTTCTCACACTCCCTTTTCTCTTAATCATTTTACATCACTCTCTCTCTCTCTTGTCCACCTTGCCCCTCCCGTACCCCTTATCTTCAAGCCCTGACTGAAATACTGGAGACGGTTTTTTAATATTCTGAGAGCGGAAAGTCAATGCCCAGTTGCATAAAATCGCAAGGGAGTAGCAAGACCGTAACAACAAACGTATATGCGCTTACTGGGACGATAACAGTTTCAGCCCGACTTGGAGCACAGTTTAAATAACGGGGTATGGTTTCTTCAGATGGGTAAATCACGTAAGATATTCCACATCCTGAACAAGTTGATGAAGTAACTAAAAGCAAAATCAACTGGCAACTTTAAGTGTTATGGTGTCTAGGTACCGTCAAACGATTCTTTTTTAATTCAGCTCAGGCGAGACCTCTGGCGGTGAAGAGGTTAAACAGACCAGCAGTGAATGAGGACGGGCGGAGAGAGCCAGGCGTCGGGACAATACGCAGAGATGGTGGCACTGTGGCACTCACCCCTCACCCTTCATCACCCCCTCACCCCTCTTACCCTTTCATCTCACCCTCTCACTCTCTAACTACCGCAAACACACCCTCCCTCACCCTTCTTTCCCACCAGCCCTCTCACCCTTTCATCTCACCTCCTCACCCTCTGACCACCACCACCACACACTCCCCTCACCCATCATCCCCCTAAACTCCCCACCCTTCTCACTCTAATTCCCTCACCTTCTGTCTCATCCTCACTCTCCGACTACCACTATTACACCTTCCCTCATCCTTCATTGTGACTCCTCTCCCTCCCTTCCTAACTCCTAATACTACTACACTATCACCTCACCCCTCACCCTACCCCTCATGCTCCAGGTACAGTCTCCCCATCACATCTCATTCTACGCTCTCATCTTTCCTCCCTTACCTGTTGGCAATAACACACCCCATCCTCACCCCTACCCCTCACTCTCCCTTCCTTACCCCTAGCACTACCACACTATCCCCTCTCCTCTCATCTAGCTTTCCTCTCACCCTCCCTCCACACTCTCTCCTCACTCCTTACCCCTCATCCCACCTCTCATCTACGCCCCTTACCTGCTCCCCCTCACAGCCCCACCTGGCCTTAGGCACACAGCCCGCGCGTGTACAGAAACGCTCGGTTTTCTTTTGTCTTTACAGGTATTGTGTTGGATACAGACGGTGAAACAACTGCAGGCGACCCACCCGACCTATTGTCCGCCCCTCGCCCTGTGTCCTGCCTCCCTGTTTGGTCAATCTCGTGAGCAAACTCCCCCGGGTGGCCACATCCGCGGGGCCCCCACGTCTTTGCCACCACCTGTGTCTCATAAGGGGTCGGCCCCATCGCCTTGCAAGATCCTATTCCGCGTCTCAATAATGTGTACTTCTTTTTATAACTCTAAAACTAAATGGCACCAAAACAAATCTTTGAATGTCAATAATCTGCAATTAATTTCCTTTTCTAACTGACGTATAAGTATTTGTATCTCAAAATATGTTATTCCCTCGTCAAAAATAGCTACTTCTGTGCGTAACCCTCAAACTACAAGACACAGAAACTAATCTATGTATCTGGCAAGAGGCTGGTCCTGGCTTACTTTAAGACGCCCTACAACCCTAACCCTCTCACCTCAGTACACTAAACTCACGATACAATGTACTTCTGAAGGTCTGGCTTTTGTTAACGTCCATATTCCAGTAAAAAAAATACGTACTGAG
Organism: Coenobita brevimanus; assembly: GCF_032717465.1. Classification (NCBI taxonomy): domain Eukaryota; kingdom Metazoa; phylum Arthropoda; class Malacostraca; order Decapoda; family Coenobitidae; genus Coenobita; species Coenobita brevimanus. Next base: position 35,455,189 of record NC_137039.1, read on the forward strand.
AATAGTCAGCGGTAATATTAAAAAGTAAACCGCTGTGGAAGAGGTGTAAGTGAGCTTCTTGAGGTTACGACAAGACGGCATTAAGTGTGTCTAAGAAATCCAATCGTTTACTGTCTCACGTCAACAAACTGTCCTCCTCGCTTCTAACTCTCACCTTTACTTCACCCCGCACTCTCTTTTCCTCAGGCTACAAAACTCCCTCGCTTCAGCAAACTCTACTGCACTCCTCTCTGTAACCTTGGCACTAATAAAAACTTTCTTTATCCCTCACGATGCTCTCCCTATGCTGCATGTAAGAAAACCACAGCGCCGAGAGGGGCCACAGAGATTTCTTTAAACCCTATCAGGACGTTTGACATACTGACCATATTATTCCCGTTACCGTCAGGCCATTTCACTCAGCATAAGAGTGGCTTCCCATTAGATTTCCCTCGGCTGGGCAAATTAGAAAGGCTGATAGAGACGTATATTTGTTATCTAATCCATGGACTGCTAGGATTTGTACCAGATGAAAAAAATCGTCTGGTTTTATCCGGCATTAAACAACGTAACTGCAACCATAGTAACGAAAGGGTAACAATTAGAGAGTTTCACGCCGACTGGGGCACGAGACTCTTACATTTCAAACAATAGTGAGCTTCGAAAATGACAAAAAATATCCTTGAGAAAAATAACAAAAAGATATACATTACAGGGGAGAATAGAGGAAGGGAGGGAGAAAAATGAGGGTGTGGTAGAAGATGGGGGGAAGTGGACGAAAGAGGGAGAAAAGAGGGGGAGGAAAAGAAGAGGAAGGGAAGAGAGTGAAAGGAAAGGTACGTGAGCTGGGAGAGAAAGTAAGGAGAGAAGTGGGAAACGGGAGAAGAGACAGAAGATGGAGAGAACTGTGGAAAGGGAGGAAAGAGGAAAGGAAGCGGCGTGAAAAGGAGAAGAGAAAGCGTATGCGTGGGGATGGGAGGAAGAGAGGGGGCGGAAGACGAGACGTGCAGGGAGGATGAAAGTGATGAATGCAGGGAAAGAAGTTGAGAACGAAGGGAGGTAGAGAAGGGCAGGCAGGGGAAATTGGCAGAAGAAAGGCGAGAAGAAGTGGGGCAAGATTTTGAGGAGGGGGAGGGAAGGGACGAAGAGAAGCGAAGAAGAAAGGAAGAAAAGTGACGGATGGAGGGAGAAAAGTCAAGAAGAATTATTGGAGGGGAGGGGAGGGAAGGAAAGGGGAGAAGGGAAGAAAGGGGTGACACTAACAATAAGGCAGGAGGCGTGAATAAGTCCTTTCACACTGTAATGAATTAATCACCTGACAAAAATCAATGACTAGGCCTACCTGCACGTTGCCGGGGATAAGGGCAAGGGGGTGTAGCTAAGAAGGAAGGTGTAACTAAGGAGGGGAGTGTAGCTAGGGAGAGGGTGTAGCTAAGAAGGTGTAGCTAGGAGAGAGGGTGTAGCTAGGGGAGAGGGTGTAGCTAGGGGAGAGGGTGTAGCTAGGGGAGAGGGTGTAGCTAGGGGAGAGGGTGTAGCTAGAGGGGGGGTTTCCTTGTAGCTTCAACCCCTTCAATCCAATGACGTATTCTGTATTTTATTCTTGTTCCCTAGATTTTTTCAATTAACTTAGCTAAACTCAAAAGCTAAATTTCCTTTCCTCAGCTGATAGGTAGATCATATTCTTCTGTACGTTATATATCCAGAGTATGGCCATAGTAGAAGAATTTAAGTAAGACAGAATAGGTCAGTAAGGTGTAATAAACAAAATAAATCGCTTAGGAGAAGGCGTTAGGGAGTTCCTGTACCCGATGGGAATACGGGGTAAAGGATCAGGGTTAAAAGATACGGAACTTCACGGATGTAAACAGGAAAGTTCAAGCCTACACGATGTTCGGTATTAGGCAGGTATGAGGCGGGTACCAGGCGGGTATAAGGGGATACAGGATGAGTGTAAGATATATATAAGGCGTGTATAAGGTATATGTACAGTATGGTAGGCGGAGAAAGAGTGGCATCAGTAGTCAGACCATCCCTCACCCTACAAGTATAAGGTGGATATATGGCAGATAAAAGGTGGGTATCAGGTGGGTTTAAATCGTATACATGGTGGGCGTAAGGTAGGTATAAGGTGGATATCAGATGAGTATAAGGCGGTTATCAGGTGGGTATCAGACACGCACAGGACGGTTATCAGGTGGGTATCAGGTACATATAAGGCGAGTAAAAGGCAGGTACAAGGTGGGTATAAGGCGAGTATAAGGTGTGTGTGTGTAAGAGGGCAGCAGTAGCAGGGCCATCCATCACCCTGCCGCCTCATTCACCAGACACCACAATGACCCACCTTTAGACTCACACCCCCTACTCCCCCTACCTCTCCCAGCCAGCCCCTTCCTCCTCCCCCACCAGCCCCTTCCCCTCCATTTTCCTTCCCTCCACTCCCCTTCCCTTTCCCTCCATTCCCTTCCCATTCCCTCCCCTCCCTTCCCTTTCCCAGCCAACCTCCTATATTCTCTCCTTCCCCTCTTTTCTCCTTTTCCCTCAAAGGCTATTTCTCCCCTCCCCAATTTCCCCTCCTCCTAATCCCCTCGTCTTTCCCCATTCCCTCCCATCCCCTCCTTTTCCCTCCTCTCCTACCCATTCCTCCTTGGTCCTTTTCTCCCCTCTCAGTTATTTTCCCCACTCCCCATTCCTGTACTTTGTTCCATTTCCTCCATTCTCACTCTGCTTATTCTTCAACTGCCCCCGCCTCTCTCTCTCTCTCTCTCCTCGTTCCTTCCCCTTCTCTCTTCGACTTCCTGCTCCCCCGACCCTCATCCATTCCCAACTGTCTTCAACCTGTTTCCCTTCCTCTTTCTTTCAGTCTCTCCCTCCTCTCCTCCCCTCTTTTCTTCCACCTCTTCCTTCACCCCCTGACCCTACCCACTCCCCTTCCTCCTCCCCATCTCCCCTCCTTCCTGTTTCCCTGCCTCCCCTTTTCATATACCCTCCCTTCTACCTTTCTCTCTCTCTCTCTCTCTCTCTCTCTCTCTCTCTCTTTTAGTCTCTCCCCTCTTTCCTTTCCTGTCTGTCTCTCTACAGCCCTCCCTCCGGCCCAACTCATTCCCCTCCTTCCTCCCTCTCTTCCCTCCTTCTTTACATTCTTCCTACCTGTTTTCCTTGCGACTTTTTTCGATCTCTTCCACCCGTCCCTTCTCAAACTTGCTCCTCCTCCTCCTCCTCCTCCCCCTCCTCCTTGTAGCCCTCCTCCTGTATTTTTCTTCCCTTTCTCCTCTCCAACCCTCTGATCTACCTGCTTTCCTTCCTCCTCCTTTTTTACTTCAGTTCCCCGTTTCTTTCTCCAACCTCTTACTCTTCTCCCCGATCCTCCTTCCCATCCTTCTTTAGCTGTACCTGGACGAACGGATAATTTGCGCCAAAACAAGTCCCATTCCGACCCCAATCTGAACAGGTCCTATGGCATGAAAAAAAGAAAATAGAGGTAGGAAAGAGGAAAGAGTAAGACAGATGCAGAAGTATGAAAGGACTAAGGCTAACACAAAACAGGACAGAGGCGGTGGCAGGGACAGGACAAGGGTAGGATAAAACAGGACAGCGGCAGGGACAAGGCAGGGACGGCAGGTATGTGCAGGGTATGACAGGGGTACACAAGAGGGCCGCGGCAGACGAGTGAAATAAGCCCTAAATACGATCACGAGGCTCTTTTGTGTGTGTGTGTGTGTGTGTGTGTGTGTGTGTGTGTGTGTGTGTGTGTGTGTGTGTGTGTGTGTGTGTGTGTGTGTGTTGGCTTTGTGTATATATGCATGTATATTTCTGTGTATGATTGTAGAAAACACTTAGAAGGAGTCGGGGGAGAAGAAAGGAAGGTTAAGATGTGGGGGAGGGGAAAGAGTGGAAGGTGGATGGGAGAGAGGGGAGATAGGGAAGGGAAAGAAGGGGAAGGGGGAAAAGGTGAAGATGGAATTGGAGGGGGGTTCGGTGGAGGGTGGTGTTGGAGGGGGAAGGGGGAACAGGTGGAGAGGGAGGAAGATAGGGGGCGGTTGAGATGGTGGTGATGGTATGGTAGGGGGAAGGGGGAACAGATGAATGTGAAAGGGAGGAGGAGAGGGTGACAGTGGTGGTGGTGGCGATGATGGTGAGAAGAGGGGGTGGCAGGGGTGGTGATGATGTGGGAGGGAGGGGAAAGGGGGAATAAGACAAGGGGGAGGGACAGGAAGAGGGGGAAAGTGGTGGGGGTGGAAGTGATGGGACGAGGTGGGGTACTGATAGTGTGGAAGGCGATGGGGAACAGAAGGGGAAGGGGGAATCGGGGAAGTGGGGAGGAAAGGGGAGAGGGGGAACATTGGAGGTAGTGGTGGTCAGTGGGGGGGCGTGTGACAAAGACGGGGCACAGAATGGCCAGCACCGAGGTCTGCCCCTGGTCATTGTGCCATTGTGGCGGGGTGTTGGGCGGTGGCGGACGCAGACGGACGGCTTATCACACACACATACACACACACACACACACACACACACACACACACACACACACACACACACACCTTATCATATATCTACACCACTCACCTACCCCCCAACACATACGAAATTTTCTGCCTATTTCCTACACACATCATGTGCAAACACACACTAACTCTTTCTCACTCTCGCGTGTCTTCTGCCACTTTACACACACGTCATTTTTTCTCTCTCTCTCTCTCTCTCCAAGGGGAATATATGGAGAGGATAGTGTACACTGTACATGGAGAGCGGGAGAAAGTGAAGGTGGGAAGAAAGAGGAGGGAGGGGGGAGGAAGGTTGGGGTGAGACAGAAAAGGGAGGATGGGAGCAGGGAAAGGGAGGATGGGGGCAGGGAAAGGTAGGTGGGATAGGGATAGAAAGATAGGAAGAAAATGAGGGAGAGGTAAAAAGACCTCAAAGTGCATGAAGGAAGTGAAAAGGTGAGGGAAGGAGGTAACAGGTGAGAATGAAAAATATGAAAAAAGGGGAATGCGAAGGAGAATGGGAGGGAAGAAAAAGTACGGGAAAGAAGGGAAAGGAAAAATGGAACTGGCGAAGGGAAAGGGGAAAGTGAGTATAAGGGATGGAGAAAGTGAAGATGGAACAGGTACCTGGGCGTGGAAGGGGGTGGGAAAGTGAGGAAAGGAGAAGGCAGGTGGCAGGAGAAAAGTAAAAGTGGAAAGGCAAGGTGGAAGAGGAAGGGTGAAGTTTAGGGAGGGTAAAAGCAGGGCGAAGGGAGAGATAAAGGTGAAGGTGGGACAAGTGTAAGAAGGGCGAAGGTGACAGGGGTGAAGGGAGTGAAAAGGCGAAAGAGAAAGTGAGACAGGTGAAAGACTGGGGGGAGAGGGAAAGAGGTGAGGTGAAGGTGAAGGAAAATGAAAAAGAAGAGGATGAGTAAGTGGTCATGAGAGGGATTGGTGAGGGGGAAATATAGGATAGGGAAACTGAGGGAAAAAAGAGGGGAACTGAATGTGAAGGAGGACGAAAGAAAGTGGAGGTGAGGGGATAAAAGGATGTAGAGAAATGGGCACATGAGGGAAAGAGGGATAGAGAAGTGAGAGAAAGGGGAGAGAGAATGTGGGATAGATGAGAGGGAAAGAGGGGAGGTGAAGGTGAGGTAGGGCTGTGAAGGTGATGGGACAGAAGGGTGTGGGGGGGAGAAAGTGAGGATGTGACAGCTGAGGTCCTGGGGTAAGAGACTGGGCATTATCAGCGCCTCTCATCTCCCTGTTAGCAGTCCAGCCAGACCTCACCACCACTACCACCACCACCTCTCACCACACTACCACTACTACTACTACCACAACTATCACCACTACCTTCTCCACCTCTCGCCACACTAATACTACTACCTCACCACCACTGTTACAACACTACCACAACTACCACTACTTCCTCACAATGCCACAACAGTTACCGGGCACTACCAATATATACAACCATCACAGCTACAACTACTACCACTCTACGACAACTACCATGCCATTATTCTACCACACTACCTCAACTTCAACAACTATTACATTACCACATCAATTACACAACAAAAACTGTCACACTCCGGACGATTACTTTTACGGCTTTACATAGTACTGTATATATAATTAATTCTACGATCTTACTCTGCCGCGTTACTAAAAGTCTCAGAGAAGGCATACCTCCGTTGACTCCAATGAAATTTACGCTTTATTCCTGCATCCGGATCAAGATCTACCTTAAAATCACATCAACTCCTCTCAGATCCACTGCCCACTTCTCCACCAAATTTAATTGAGATCCAGTAACAATTTTTGAGATGTCTAGTTCACAAACAAACAGAGAACAAGTAACAAGGTCATCTAGAAAGACAGGTAACAAGGCCATCTAGAAAGACAGGTAACAGGGGCGACTAGAAACAATGATAACCAGGTAATCTAGGCAAAGGCAGTGAGGTGTCTCCTGAAGGTAGCTAGAATTAAAGGAAAAGCATCATCGTACTGAGACAGCCAAGTTTCCCAGACTGAAAGAGAATGTCAGGCTGAGAGACGACAGGTATCAAAACTAGCTAGGGAACAAAAACAGTAAAGTCTCTCCTGAAGCTAAAACAGCCTGACGATCACAAGAATACGATGTCAACCTCTTTGTTCCAGTGATGCATTTCATTTTCAATTCCTGCTGCTACCTGACATGTCTATTGGCTTTTAGGAGAGACCTGTTGTTGCTAAAAGGCCGAGGAAGGCAATATCAAAGCCTGCTAGTTAGAAAAACCTCTCCTACGTTGCACAAAATAAGTAACTAGCATGAAAGATCGACCATAACATTATTGAGTGGGTTAAAAAGTGTCATCTTACCTACAGGACAAAGTTTCCTACACCGTAAGAGAAAGTCAGACTGAAGGAAGACAAGTATCGGAGCCATCTAGGTAGGCAAAAGGAAGTCGGAAACACAAGGGCACATCCATAGAGTCCACAGTCACCCGGAGTCCAGGTGGGAGTGTCAACCTAAAGTGCCACACAGTTCAGCACTCTCCTGTCGCTTCCCGAGACCCGCCCTGTACGTCTGCCACCACTCTGTCGCCCGCCCACTTCCATACTGATACCCGCCCACTTCCATACTGACACCCGCCCATTCCATACTGATATCCGCCCACTTCCATACTGACGACCGCCAACTTCATGCCAGCACCCATCCACTCCACACTGACGCCCACCCACTTCAACATTAAACCCACCCACTCCATACTTACGCCATCCACTTCCACAACGTCGCCCAGCCACAAAATCGTCTATTACCCCGAAATAAAATGGTCCCTGTGCATCCATAGCACTGAAGGGGTTACGGGATACCAAGGACCATTTCGGAATAAGGTAACTCGGCACCGGCCTTCTAAATATACACGTAAAAAGAGGACAAAGGAAAGTAAACAGCAAGAGACCAACTGATTCTTTCGAGGCTTTGTTAATGGCAAGGCTGTAAATGGCGTACGGTAGGCATTCTGTGGGTAAGAGACAAGGATAGACCAGCTGGAAGGCCTCTCATCCCTCACCACATGAACTACCGATGCTATTCTATAATAAGATGGTTCAACAAAGTATAGAGTTAGCCCCCCCCCAAAAAAAAAAAAAAAAAAAAAAAAAAACTCAGTGCGCCTATAGCAGCGAAAGGGCTACAGAATACCAAAGTCTATTTCTGCACAGCGTTATTCTGCACCAAATATTTCACCGCAAGAATTACCGATGCTGTTCCAATGGCGGGGTTTCCTTCGGTTCAACACAACAGCCTGGAAGTTGGCCCAAAGTTCGTCCATAACAGCAGAAAAGTTACGGAATATCAGGGTCCGTTTCAAAGCGTTATTCTGCGTCAGGCAACTAATATTTCACACTATGAGCTACCGATTTATTCTACTGGTGAGGCGGTTCAACTAAATCGTCATGAGATACCTTGAATTAAATACGTAAGCACATGCGGCCATACCAGCAAGAGTTTCAGAATAACACGATTCATTTCAGCATCACGTCACAATAATCTTCCAAATATTTCACCACGAGAGCTGCCGACGCTATTTCAGTGCTAGGACGGCTAAAAAAGAGTCGTCTGGAGTTACTTCAAAGATCTTCAATAACAGTGAAAGGAATAACAAGCTTCATACCGGCATTACGTCATTCAGCATCAGCCTTGCAAACATTTCAACACAGGGGCTACAAATCCTATTAAAAATCGTCTGGGTGTAGCCTCAATAAAATACCTCAGTGCATCCATAACAGAGGAGGGGACCACAGAATAACAAGGTCCATTTCTGCACAACGTTATTCAGCACCATCCTTACAAAATACTTCAGCACAAGAGCTACCGATGCTATTCCAATGCTGCCTCTGACCCGGGACGCATTACAATCCCTGCCCAAGATAACGGATAAATAAACATGAAGCTGAGAAGATGTATTGGAAGTGACCAGGTGTGTGTGCGTGGTGAGAGTGGAAGAGGAGAGAAAGGAGAGGAAAGAGGGAAAGGGAGAAAAAGGAGGAGAGAAGGAAGGGGAGAGAATGGAGAGGAGATAGGGTAGGGGATAGAAAGGAGAGGAGAGAGGGAAGGGGAGAGAAAGGAGAGGAAAGAAGGAAAGGGAGAGAATGGAAAGGAGAGAGGGAAGGGAGAGAAATGGCAAGGCTAGCGAAGGAGACATGGAGAGGAGGAAGAAGAGTGAGAGAATGACAGGAGGAAAGGAAGAGCAGTGAAGGAAAAAAGAAAGGAATCAGAATGGAATGAAGAGAGTGTGTGGGGAGAAGAGAGGGAAAGGTCAGTGAAGGAAGAGGAGAAGGAGGGAGAAAGGTAAGACTGGTGAAGGAGAGGAAGGGAAGAGAAAGGGAAGGAGGGAGGGAGGAGGTAATGGTGATCGTGAAGAGAGACAAGAAGAAGGGGGGAGCAAGAAGGATGATGGGAGTAAAGAATGATTAATAAAGGAAAGAGGGAGAATGAGGAGGGACGAAAGAGAGAGGAGGGAGGAGAGACGATGAAGGAAGAAGGAAGGAGGACGACAGCAACAAGGAATGATCGGTGAAGGAGTGGGAGAGGAAGGAGAGACCAGGGAAGGCGAGAGGGTGAAGGACGAGGAGATCAATGAAGGAAAGAGGAAGCTGGAACACAAAATCAGTAAAGGAGAACGAAGGATTGGAGATCGGAAAAGGTGGGAGGAAGGAGGGGAAGAGAGGATCAGTGAAGGAGAGAGAGCGAAAGGAGGGATGGAGGGGTAGCGAAGGAGGAGAAGATCAAAGAAGGAAAGCCTGAAGAAGAAGGGACGACCAGCAAAGGAGAATGAGGGAGAAGAAATGGAAGATCTGAGCAGGAGGGAAGTAGAAGGAAAGGGAACATCAGTGAAGGAGAGCAAGTGGCGGGAGGGAGTGAGAAAGAAGGAACAGAGGATCAAAGAATGTGAAGGGGAGCCAAAGAGGAAGATCAGTAAAGGAGAAAGAGGGAGAGAGGGAGACCACAGTGGTAATATTTATAAAGTCCTGTCGGGCACAAAGGCAGCCGTCACTCCCTGTCATTCAATCATCACAGGCAGCCATACCCCAAGTCCTTGCTTTCTCTGCCAACCTAATTCTACCAACACATGTTTTTCTACCAACTGACCTGGCAGCCCCCGGTTTAAGAACTGGCACCAAAGAATGTATGCTGACACCCATGGCCACGGTTCGTGCCCCGCTCCGGCCACATGGTTGACCCTTTTGTTGTGGTGAGTTTCTGTGAGTCAAATTATCTGTCGTACGTTGGAATAAAATACTGAGTGCTTAATTTTCAGTCTAAACGCTCACCGGAATAACACAATACGTTTTTGCTTTACCAGGTTCCTCTTGGGCACAGTGAAATGAACAAATGTAAGCCAGAATATAATGAAAAGTAGGTATTTCGCCGGCAAAAAGTCAGGATAAGTGGCCTCTCTCCTCCCCACTACGACAGTCTATGGCCATGGTGGAGGGCTGCAATCCACCTGGGCCCATATTTACAAAGGACCTTGGCCAATTCTTACGAGAAACGAGTCTCCATTGCAGTGTATTTGTTGCCAGAAATCATCACGTGTCGTTGTCTATTCCACGTTAACAGTCACTCGTTTGTTTGTTTTAAGTGTCTGATAGCTCTATGAGTAAAGGACAATGGACAATACGGAACTTCCGACTTAGTAATATCAAGAAATATGAATACAGACCGTGGTGTAGGGGGAGGGGGGCGAAATATCAGATGGTCATAATAAGGACAGTTTTCACAATGACGTCAAGGCTAAAATACAGAGAAAAACTCAAAATTTACGAACTCAAAATTTATCCTGGCAAAATCGAGAATGACTCGTAATGCTGGAGAAAAAATCAATTGCCTTTGGGACGTCCGGAAAAAATCTCTAATAATTTTTTTTTTTTTTTAACCAGAATTAAATGGTTTCCGTCTTGCCTATGCCTCACTCTTGTCTCTGTGAGGTGTAGTTCTGTAGTTCTGCAGTAGGGTTTATCACCAATCAGAGGCGAATTATGATACTCTGAATACATGAGACCTTTAGATACTGGCATTACAGTCACTAATATTTTTTGTCATTCTCTCTCTCTCTCTCTCTCTCTTTCAACACAGATTTCTCTCCAACACATTTTTCATTCGCGCATACATTACGAACCAATTAACATACATAGCCATCCCCTATCTAAACAATTTTCGTTCGCCCATACATTAATGCCTAATTAGTACACCTAACCAACAGTTCCAGTGTAAGTGTGGCCCCTTACCTGCATGAGGGAGGTGTGGGGTGTCGGGGCAATTAAGGCATGGTGTGAAATGGGAGGTGCGGGTGTGGAAGGTGCAAGATGGAAGGTGAAGGCTGCGGGAGGTGCAAAATACGCGGTGTGGTGTGAGCTGTGAGATTCTAGATGTGAGGTGAGTGTTGTGAGGAATGAGGTGCAAGTTGCGAGATGATGAGGTGTGTTGTGTGAGGAATGAGGTGCAAACTGTGAGGCGATGAGGTGTGTTGTGAGGAATGAGATGCAGGATGGATGGCGAGAGAGAGAAAGGGAGTGAGAGGCGAGATGAGTGGTGAAGATGTGGCAGGAGCAAAATATGGGGTGAGGGTTAGGGCGGAGCTGAGGTGCAAGGTGTGATGTGAGGGGCAAGGGGTAGCGGAGAGGGGCAAGGGTGAGGGGTGAGAAACAAGGGTGAGGGGAGAAAGCAAGGGTGAGGGGAGAGAGCAAGGGTGAGGGAGAAGGTAAAGAAAATGGCATACATTACGTGAAAGGTGGCGGCTGAGGGGAGAGGACATGAAAGAATGGCGAGAGATGTGGGGAGAGGATATGAGAGCGGGGTGAGGGGTGCAGGGTGGGGGTGAAGGTGAGGGAGAGGGTAGGGGTGAGGGCGACAGCTGCTCCCCTCCCTGCAGCAGCCTCCCTCTCTCTCTCCACTATCACAACACGCCGCCCAAACACACACCAAACATCACACTGTTTTTCTTGACGATTAAAACACATGCGAGAAGGAGAGAGACCGGCCCAAACACACACACACACACACACACACACACACACACACACACACACACACACACACACACACACACACACACGGTTTCACGCAGGCTACATACAAGTACACACACACATACGCACATAACTACACACACACATACGCGCGTTTACACATATGCACACATACGAGCGCGAGCACACACACTTATGGTTCCATATCTAAACACAAACACATAATGACATACCGGTACATAAGTATCTGTGCTCTCTCTCTCTCTCTCTCTCTCTCTCTCAACACAGCCGGGCACCCCCAGAATTATCCCCGCCCCACCCATTGTCCCATCCCTTGTAAGCTCACGTCCACTCCGCTATCTCGCCTTTTTACACAAATACACAAAGTAATGCGATTCACCGTGATCTTGTGGTATTATGTGACCCTTGTTCTTGTTTTGTTGTTGTTCCAGGTGGGTTATGTTGTTGTTTTTGATGTTGTTATTGTTGTTGTTGAAGCGTGGTAAGGGTGGAGTGGCGCCCCTTTCTGACACTCCACCTGAACCTTCCACCTCGTACGTCACTATTAAAGAATGTATACACGAGTACGCCTGGTAGCTGGAAAGGTGTAGACCAAGAAAAACTGAGAGAAGCGAGAAAGTGGGGACGTGCATGAGGGAAAGTGTGTGTGGGGAGATCGGACGCCGAGGAAGACCAGTGAAATGGATGAGGAAGGCGGTGAAGGTGGCAGTTAGAAACAGGTCGAGAAAAAGATGGTCAGGTGGAAAGACAGGGAGAATGAGGGACGTTGGTAGAGGACTGGCTGGAAAGGATGGCAGACCAAGAAGAAGGTGAAGCGGCAGGGTGAAGGGACAAGGTGAGGTGGTATATGAGGGAGGTTGATTTTGAGTGGGGAGGTTGACGCGAGAGGCAGAACAAGGTAGTGAGATGACGATGGTGAAGTATCCTTAGAGAGCAGAGACAGATATTGTTAGATGTCAATTTCAAGGCCACCGCTCAGATGATGCGACGTCACATAATAGACACAAACAGACAAGTAGATAAAGAGATAGACAGGAAAACAGGTAGACATACACCTGGGCTACATTCCTTCATATTATTCTGCATCAACCTCTTCCACTCAATCCTTCTCCAGACTGCCGCTCTGTTACTGGGGCATCAACCTCTTCCTCTCAATCCTTCTCTGGACTGTTTCTCTGTTACTGAGGCACAAACACTTTAACATGACTGGAAGATTGACTGAAGGCATCCAGCGCTGAGTGCAAGGGAGATGAGTGAAGCTTACTCACCCATCCAAGCTTGAGTAACCAGACCGCAGCGCCGCACAACACTCACCTTGGGACAAAAGAGGCGGGGTTAACACAGGACACATCAGGACAGGTGCACACACGCAATCCCGCCAGCTCAACAGATTACAGTGTGTGTGTGTGTGTGTGTGTGTGTGTGTGTGTGTGTGTGTGAGGATGGAAGCCTGGCTTAGACAGCCTATGGTCACCTTAATCATTTCAACAGCCCATTAACCCTCTCATAGGCAGGACAGCTCTAGTACTTTATTCTAGCCAAATCCAGACGAATATATTTTGATAAGAGTGACGAGAGTAAGCCATAAGGGCCTGAGTGTAAATATACCTCAATGCACCTGAGCATCAATATAAAGGTACAGCACAACACACAAACTACAGGTACACCAAATCTACGTACCTACTGGCGAACACCTTTATAACCTACTAATACTTGGACCGGCGGTGAGGCAGGTAGGAAGGACAGGTATGGGAAAATAAAGGTGGACATGAAGGGAGGCACAACAAGGCACAGGTAGATGGGATTATATAAGCATTGTGTATAAGGGATAGCATTGGGCTCACAGGGAAATACTTCTGCTCTGAGATGGCTGTCCTATTTCTTGTTAAGCTACCGTATTCCTTGTTAAATTATGTATGTGTTTCTTATTATATTTTCAAAGCGATGAACAGAGTTGGGAAATTAAATTCATATGTAATCTGCACACTCCTGATCACCTTTTCAATACACCACTACAACCATACCACAGGTCATACCACCATCACACCAATCTCCACTACTTTAACCACACCAATCACATCAATACCACCACATCCGTAACATCACTACCACAACAGCAAGTCAATACCACCACATCACATCCATCACACTACCATCACCTTAACAACACATCATTACCACCACAACACACAAACCACTGCAGTATCTCCGAACAACTCACATCATTATCATCACATCAATCACATCATTATCCAATACACCCTGCACACCACTACCACCAGCATCATACCACCAAACCAGTCACACCACCACCACCACCATCCGTACATGTCACACCACTATCATACCAAGTCAAACCACTACCAGCACACCAAGGATAGAATTGCTAGGCTTCAGGTAACGGACTAATAAATCTATGCTAGAGTCGGACACACACACACACACACACACACACACACACACACACACACACACACACACACACTGAATATCACAGTTACGATAATTCATTGATAGGGTGATTGTTCGCTGTGAAAACTAATTAACCTCCTCTGTAAATAGCTCCTCAGTTGGTGTGTGTGTGTGTGTGTGTGTGTGTGTGTGTGTGTGTGTGTGTGTGTGTGTGTACCATATGTGCACTCCCTCTCCGCGGCCTCAGCACAAACAATTAAACAATATGACCGTGAAAGACCTTAATCAAAAAGAACTCGGCCACAAACCCCGCTGGAGGGAAGCCTATAGGATTTGCGGGCACAAGAGGCAGGCCAAAGATTTCATGGAGACACACTGAATTTATCCTACAGGGACAATATTTACCATTTTATCCTGGGCCTAACTTGTGTATGTGGTTGTCTGATTGTAATTTTATCTTCACCTATATACGCACGAAGCACTGCATAGCCAAACTAGAGCAAGTAACACAGTGAAAAATACAAGACAGATTAGCCACCGATGTTATTTCCCTGCTGCGGAAACCTGTTTGTCGCAGAGCTGGACTGGGAAGCTCTATAAATGCGACTCCCGGTTTACAACAGGCCTAGGCGGCTACTGTCCACTCAGGAATAGCGACGTAAACCAATGCTCAATACCCCCTGAAGAATGGCCCTTGTCGCTTGGTAATTTACGGGCCTCTTCTCCTTGCCTCGGGGGAACTGGGTGAGGCTCAGAGGTTGGACTTGGGGGACGCCGGAGATCGGGCTAGGAATGTCATTCATAAGGAGCATTCACAGTGGAGGGTGGGGAAGGAGCCACATACCTACCTACCTACCTACTTACCCACCTATCGATCTACCTACTTACCTACTAACCCACCTGCCAATGTACCTGCTTACCTATCCACCTCCTTGTCATTTATCATACTACCTACCCACCTAGCTATCTATTTACCCACCTATCAGTGTATCTACTTACCTATCAACCTACTTACCCACCTATCAATGCATCTTCTTATCTGCCAATCTAACCAACTACTTACACCCCTACCAACATATTGACTTGTCTTCCTACCTCTCTACCTACTTACCCACCTACCCACCAACATCCACCACACCTACCAAACTACCCACTCACATACCAATCTATTTGCCTACCTACCTTCATTCTTACCGTGCCATCTAATCTACCTGTCTTCCACCCTGTATCCAAATTTCCCATAGCCACAATTAGCCTACTGATGCTACTCCTTTTTATTCGCTCGTATACAAGGTTTTCTCGTCAGTCAGATTTTCCTGTTCTGTCTTTCCCTCTGCCTACGACCTCAAACCAGTCAAACAAGTCTTTCAAACTGCAGTATGTCGAGGCATCTGTGGCGGAAAAGATTTTGATTCTGGGTTTCTATTGTTCGATTTTTTTTTTTTCTTGGAGGTAGGTAGGGGCGCTCACCATTCACTCACTCGATGTGGTGCTGCCTTCAGATGACATGACTGTGCGAAAAGCCGAATGGTTTACTGCAACCCACGAAACCATTTACGACGCTGGGTGGTAACCATACACCCAAATAACGCCTGGTGGTCTAGTGGCTTAAGGTGCTCCAACCGGAAGGGGCCGGCAAGCTTACCTCCGAAGAATGGTTGTGGGTTTGCAAGGCCACAGACGGGTAAGTTACGCCGGTCACTGTCAGCTAGCATGGGTCAGCTGGCCTTATGCACTCATCCTCTCTTCTTGGTTTCTTATGTATTAAATGTTGGGAATGAGTAGCCTAGCCCCCGGCCCCTACTCTCATGATGGAGCAGAAAATGATTGGATGACGGATGGATGAGCGACATCAGCAGATTTTCAGCTTTTGATTACTTCTTTTTGCACTGAACACACACACACACACACACACACACACACACACACACACACACACACACACAACCTTAACCTACCCTCACCTTTGGACCCAGCCAAGCCCTTCATAGCCCTTGACTGCACCATCATCCTAATGCAACACTGGCTGCAGAATCACCCTAACCGTGTCTCCCTAACTGTACCGCCCTAACTAACAGACCACTAGAACCACATCATCACCCTAACGGCAGAATTACCTTTAAATAACTCAGATTAACTTCATCACTATAACTACACCAGCTCCCTAACTTATAGGCTACACAGCTTTACCCAGACCACCATTCAAACTACACTAACTCAAACTCTAATTCCACCCTTCCTCTAACTGCAAAACCACACAAACACATACCCCTTAAGCTAGACTGTGATTCTAAACTGCGGCATCATCATAACTGCGGTTCCTTCCCTAACTGCCGATTCATTCTAGCTGTGTAGCACAACGTATGAAGTCATGCTAACTAAATATTGTGTATTATCAGTGCTGTGTGTGATTTTATGTATATTAAATGAAAGGAGAGAGAGAGGGGGGGGGGAGAAGAAGAAGAAGAAGAGGAGGAGGAGGAGGAGATGAAGAAATAGGAAGTGTGGAGAAAAAGAGAGAGGAGCAGAGGGAGAAAAAAAAAAGTTGAGGAAAAGGCTTGAGTGGCCGTAAATAATGTGGCTATTATCTCCGCCCCTACTGGGACGACATGCCCAATTTGTGTGGCAGGGCGCGGCCACCACACTGCCACACCACACCACCACCACACTGCCTGCCACACCACCACCACCACACTGCCTGCCACACCACCACCACCACACCACAACACACCATACTGACAGCCTTACCACCACCACCACCACAACCACCACCATCACACCACAATGTCAGTCTCACCACCACCACAGCCACAACACTGCCAACTCTACCACCACACTAACATCTCACCACCACCACCACCACCACCACCACCACCGCACTGCCTGCCCTACTACCACCACCGTACCACCACACCACACCACACTATTACCACACTGCCAGTTCTACCACCACTACTACATTACCACCACACAGCAGCCTTAGGGCCACCACCATACACCGCTACACCACACCACAATATCACCACACAGACAGGCCAACCACCACACCGCTACACCACACACACCACCACCACACTTATCTCAACCAGTCACAGGGGTATACCGGACCATCATAGGTATATCAGCCACACAAGAAGCAAATACCTCACCAGTCCCCCATCAGTCCACCACAATACCACTTTCACTAACACCACTTCTGTACAATACCCATCACACCAACACAACACCAAGTACACTACCAATCTCTCACATCACCACCACCACCATCATCACCACCATCACCAGGACATCACGCTACACTTCCACAATACCCCCGCCCCCAACCACACCCAGTCACACCAGTACACCACTCACAACCACCACACTACCATACCACCACAACCACTTTACCATATGCATATCTGGTTACCACTGGCATCTTTAGATTGGGGCTGCCAAGTATGGATTGTCTGTCCTAATGCAGTTGTCCTCCTTTCTTATGTTCTTAACCCCGTAACTCCAGGCAATCTTTTATATTCTAATTTTCTGTCTATCTATCTACTGCCAGACGCCTCAATCCTGCAGGGCGTGGTCACAAATAAATCGCCTCCACGTCACCCTGTCCTCTGCCATTTGACTGTCTCCCCTCCATATAACAACGCCTTCCCTTAAATACCTCTTCACCCCATTCCTCCATCTCATCCTCCCCTTCTTCCACTTCACCTCTCTCACACACACTTTTCTGGTCAGTCTCTCATTTTCCATCCTCTCCACCATGAACAAACCACTTCAAAGTATTTCTCTTAACAATCACATCCACATCAACACCACAACACTACCACTATATCATTTCATTACATCTTGGCTAAAAATTGTAATCTCCCCATCTTGGGAACTGAGTTGTAACAAGAGATTAACAGTAAAATACGATGCTAGTCACGAAGAACAGCTATGGAAAGGATGTAGAGCCGTAGCATCGTCTATTTCTGGTACAAAGCTGCGAGAAATAAGCTACAAAAAAGACGAGAATTAGGGTCAAGTTAAAGTGAAGAGAGTATAGGAGACTGTACTAAGCTCAGGCCTGGAGGGGTTAGGAACAATCTAATGACCTCTTCAACCCGTGGACGTCTTTCTATTATTCTATTCTCGCTACTGCCAGGATTCCGGGGGACTGAATGGTGTGTGAATGATTATGTGGCCCACTTCGCGGGGTATAACGTTGACACTTTCGTAGACTAGTTTCCCTTTCCTTGATTCTGGATTCCGTCATACCCTAACTTTGGGTTGGAAATGAGATAAGCATGGATGATGATGATGATGATGATGATGATGATGATGATGCCAAACGACTACTTAGCTTACAGGAGACCACCTTGGGCTGTGGGATTAATTAACTGGGAGAGATTACCTGTACTGATTGTTTACTACCGCGAGTGATGTGCATTTCTCTCTCTCTCTCTCTCTCTCTCTCTCTCTCTCTAGTGTAGATATATTTTACTTTCTTCCAGAAGTTTTTTATATGGTGTAGATTTTCTTTTCTCCTCCGCGTCTTACATGTGGTGTCGATTTCTTCCCTCTTCTCCACGTCTTAAATATATGGATTCCTTCCTTGCTATTTTTTTTTTTTAACAAATCTTAGATGTCCAGATTTCTCATTCTTTTTTCCACTTTTTTTTTATACATATATATGTAGTGTGGACAGCTCTATATTTTCCAGATGTCTCAAATGCCGTGTAGACTTTTTTTTTTTTGTGAATTTCTCTTTTCCATGAGTCTGGAATGTCTTGGATTTATATTCCTTTCTCTGACTATTCCAGGTCCGGCGCCAGGTAGCCTACACGTGCCCAGGTGTGGCGCCAGTGCGGACCTCGCGTGTCACCCATTTCCACACCCATGCCCGCCCACCCTCACGCTCCACACGTGCTTCTAGGAATCACAATTGTAGCTTAACTCACGCCCTGCCACGCCACCACACACACACACACACACACACACACACACACACACACACACACACGCTTCGTAGTATCTGACCCACTGACGGCCAACATGCACTTACACCTACACGTTCGCATTCTTACAGTGGGAAGTATTCTTGTTTATTTAGGAGACTTAACACCACTTCCTCAGCGATTTATTCTGCACAATATCTCAGAAATTTCTTGTATGTTATTCGTATTAGTTTGGAAGATTTCAAACAACCCTTCTTCAGCGATTTATTCTGCATACTTTAATATTTTCTTGTACGTCATTAAAATTTTTTCGGTATCGACACTAAATCGTTTTCTCGTTGCCAAAGAAGAGTTCGTATTACCTTCTCATCAGTGGCTTATTTTGCATATTACACCTTAAATATTATCTTGTGTATTACCTTCTCATCAGTGGCTTATTTTGCATATTACACCTTGAATATTACCTTGCATACCCTCAACAGCCTATTACTAGACCTACTCTATGCCAGTACTATGCAAAACAAATCGTTGAGGAGGTGGTGTAAAGGAAAAAAGCGCTCAACTCAGTGACAACCGTGACTGATGAGAGTAGCCTAAGTGTACCGCTTCTTCGATCGACATACGCACTACTGAGGGGGTAAAGTACTGGATTTAAGATACTTGTATTATATTCAGGTGAAGGGCAATAAGGAAGGTCTGTTAATTTACTCACCTGTGTTCTACTTCCTTTGATATTGGATACTGGAGATGTGGTGTATTTTTTCCATTCACTCTAATTC
Source organism: Coenobita brevimanus (assembly GCF_032717465.1). Taxonomy (NCBI): domain Eukaryota; kingdom Metazoa; phylum Arthropoda; class Malacostraca; order Decapoda; family Coenobitidae; genus Coenobita; species Coenobita brevimanus. Next base: position 35,474,794 of record NC_137039.1, read on the forward strand.
TTCTCTATTCATATACAATTAAGCTCTTCTTGGATATTACACACCCCATCCATCATGGTGGGAATGGGGTGATGATGATGATGATGATGATGATGATGATGATGATGATGATGATGATGATACATTCCTTTAACTAACAGGGGGAGAGGTGCCAACGACAGGGGCGGAAGGGAGGGGCAGGAAAAGTAATGGAAGGGGTAAGGGGATTGCAAGAGGAGGAAGACGTAGGAGAAGGGGAGGAGGCAGAAGGTGGAAGGGGTAGCACTTGAAGGGAGGAGTTGCAATGGGTAGGAAGACGTGACATAAGCAGGCGGGAAGGGGCAGGAGGAAAGGGAAGGAGACAGAGACAGTAATGGAGACTGGAGGGGGGTGGGGCTAGAGAAAGAGGATGAGTTAAGAGAGAGAGAGAGGGGGAAGGGATGGGGGGGGTGAGTTGCAATGGTCGAAGGGGGTGGAAGTGGAAGGGGGAAAGCAGGTAGTGGGAAAGGGGGCAGAGGTGTGACATCAGCTATGGAGTGGTGGAGGGTAGCGCGCGCGCACGCAGGCACGCGCTCATATGCACCCTCCACACACACACACACACACACACACACACACACACACACACACACAATGCTGCCACACGCACTACTCCTTCTCGGAAACATGAAAATAGTGAGATGTATGTGCGTGTGAGTGTTGCAGGCTGGCCACGGATACCTACTGTTCGTACCTACACTCACCCCTTCTCTACTGACCCAAGCACTTCCACCTGGCCTCTCTTCCACCTCCACCTGGCCTTTCTTCCACCTCCACCTGGCCTCTCTTCCATCTCATCTGGCCTCTTTTTCCACTTCCTTCCACCAACCTTGACCTCCTTTCCATCTCCTTCCATCCAACTTTACCTCACCTACTGCACCTTTCCATCTTACCTGCCCTTTTCCTCCACCTCAACCGGTCTCTCTTCCACCTCCTATCAATCCACCAAACCTCTCCTTCCACCCACCTGGCCTCTTTTTCCACATCCTTCCACCCTACCTTACCTCTATTCCACCCCACCTGATTCCCCCCCGCTTCTCTCTCTCTCTCACCTGACATGGTCCCTTCTTCCACACCTCTCCACCCAGCCAGGTCACTCTTTCACCCCTATCAGTCATCCAATCCTTGTCTCCTGTCTCTCAAAGCCAAAACAACAACACTAACAACAAAAACAATCTGGCACATATACTGTAGGTTCGAAGCAACATCAGTTATACGCAAAACATCAAAACAACAACCACAGATTTACGTATGGAGCAACAACAACACACAAAACAACAATAACAATAAAAGCTACAATAAACAAAACAATAACAACAACAAAAACGACAAGTGCTCTACGTGACATGCCCACCAACCCACCAGACCGGCAGACCACACAGACCACACGCGGCGTTCACAACCACAACATCCACCACACGGCCTTTACGACAGCACTATATTACTACCACCACACAAATGCCATCACTATTACCACTAAGCTAGCACCACATCGCCATCAAATCACCAACTACCAAACCACACCACACTACCACCACACCGCTACCACACTGCCATCCTACCAGCCACCACACCAATGCCACATTACCACCTCGTCAGTCACATCACCATCACACCACTACGGCACTACCATCATGTCATTACCACATCAGTAAACCACAAGCATCATACCATCACTGCATAAGCACCACACTCGTCTCACTACACCAGCCACATCACTCTCACGACACCACCATACCGGTCACAACACTACGACACCATCCCCATACGAACCCCACCAGTACCACACCAGCACCAGTACCACACCAGCACCAGCACCACACAGGGCTTTACCACTGCCAACCACAAACAACCATTTCTCATCCTCGACCCAAGACAACCTCGGCCATCAAAAACAGCATGAAATTAACAGCAAAACACATTACACAGCAAAAACACACTACACAGCAAAAACACTACTACACAGCAATACTACACAAAACTGCACATACACACTACACAGCAAAAACGTCCATGTAAGTATAAAACTGTCTTCGAACTCTTCAGCAAATGACCATCTTTTTTTATTTTCTTAACAGTATTCCAAGATGATCGTATTTAGGTTTCGAGATCTTATATGATGGAGAATTCAGACATAATCTATAATAATCTCCTCAGTATTGCGGTCTCCCCTACAACTTATTCCTGTTAACCCCCAAATATTGCGTTCGGTTAAGGAAATACTTGTTATACAGTATGCGGTGTAGGAGTGCTGATAATGATGATGATGATGATGATGATGATGGGGAAAACAAGGGTTAAATCTGGTCACCTTCCCCACCGAGACAGGCAAACAATCCCCAGTTCCCCACACCTTCCCCAACACCATTCATTCCCGCCGCTACACGCATTCACAGTGCCTCAATACATCGGAAAGCGAGAGAGAGCACAAAGAAGCCTCGTTTACCCAGGGGAAGTCCACGGATCCTCTTCCCCTGGGGCGGATGAAGAAAGCGAGAGAGACAGTGGATCTGGTGTGTAGTGGTGGAGATGTGGTGATGGTGGAAAATTAGGTGGAGGAAGAAAATGCGGACACAGAAGTGGGTTTGGTTGAAAGCAGGTAGGAGGGTGTTGTACTGGGGGAAAGAAAGAAAGGAGGAGGAGGAGGAGGAGGAGGCTGCAAGAAAGACAATAGGTTTGGTTGTAGTGAGCTGTGATGGTTGAGATTTAAATGTATCTGGGGTAGGTTGTCAGAATACTATGCAACAGGAACAACAATAAAAAAAATAACATTAAAAACAATCACTGGAAAAATCAACAACAGTAGCAGCTAACAACAACAACACTCCATATCCGTTGTAATAAGAAGGAAAGAATAACAACAACAATAATTATGCCGTCATCATCATCATCATCATTATCATTATTATCATCGCCTTACTTTCCACCAATACCACAACAACTAAAAGCACAACAACCCAACAGCACGGCAGCTACAACCACCACTGCCAGCACAACCTCATCCACAACCCTCCCCTCCACTGCCAAACAACTGCAGAACCACCAATCCTCCGCAGCTGTGATAGAGATGTGATAAAGCCGTGATAGAGACGTGCTGTGAGGGGCAGGCGGGCAAGAGGACCCCAGCGGGACAAGACAGGCCAGAGACAACAGGAGAACGAGATCGCCATGGGAGGTCGCAGTGTCCAGGGCTACGGTGAGGCGAGGCACAGGGTGCATACCTACCAATGGGGTCACCATAGCATTCTACTCTTATCGGAAATTGTCTTCTTTTTCGTATACTCTCACTTCGATATTCATTCTGATTCGGTTGCAAAGCTTTTCGTATGTCTGTGAGTGAATACGAAACTATAAACAAACAGTCTAATACACAGGTTGTCATAAAGTTGGGAAGCTTCGTAAATATGAAACTAGTGCTAAAGTGAATGGAGGTGATGCAAGGCACTCCTATGTGATGGTCTGCGACAACATGTGCCGATGCTGAGAAACAAACTCGGTAGGGAGTATGGAAGAGTCCCTGAATTTTGTAAAATCGTGTGCATGTAGCTAAAGTAACAAGAAATATCGTCAGTAAAGGAGGTGATAAAGACTGTTACTTCAATAAATTATTTAGCCCCAGAGACCCGTTTCATCCGTGGAAGTGTGTACAGTATTTATTTTATTCATCATACCTACGCCAGACGATTTTATTTAGTTTAGAAAATATTTTCTTGGGCTTATGGGTCAGAATGAATCTTAGTTAACCCATCAGTGCCTCTTTCATTTAACTGTGGTCGGTGCCTGATGATTTTACTCAGCTTTGGAAGACAACCTTACGCTGAGGTGGTAAATTGCGATGAAGCTGTCAGTCGTAAGCAAAGGCTTAAGAATCACATGAAGGTAATGGGTGGATGGGTAAAGAGCAGGGAAATGGCGGGAGAAGGAAAGGGGAGTCGGGCGAGAGGTGAGAGTAGGAGAGGACTGATAGGGCTGGAGAGGGCTAGGGAGAGGGGTGGGTAGAGGGCTGTGAGAGGGGGGCGGGATGGTGGATCGTGCATCGTAGACCATGCAGAAGGCAGGGAGAAACCTCGGAAGCACGTAAAGGGCTGGGGAGAGGGCCGAGAGAGGACTAGAGGGAGAGGGCTATAAGACAAGGGGACTGTATTCTCGCTCCTACATTATGGGCGGATGGGAGTCAGGTAGAGCACTCTGAATAGGACTGAAAGGGTAGAAGGTAGACAGATGAGAGAGAGAGAGAGAGAGAGAGAGAGAGAGAGAGAGAGAGAGAGAGGCGGGGGGGGGGGATTGTGTGTGAGAGAGGGAGAGGGAGAGAGGGCTGTGTGTGAGAGTGGATGCTGGGTCATACATCGTGGGCGGGACCTGACACCCCCCACAGCGGCCACAACTCCCCTCCTAATGTTCAATTGTCCGTGCGTCGGCCCGCTCATTTGCACCATCCTAATGAGGTTCTTTACGACACATTAATTATAATTGGTAGGGTGGCGCAGGCGTCCCCGATCGTAACTTACCTGCTCAATGGTCCCGCCGACGCCTCACCTGAGTTAATCCGACTCTTCCTCCGCCAGGTAACATGGGATGCAAATTAATTTATGGGGGAATTAGAGGATGATGAAGAACAGGTAACTCTGGACTTCTTGTTCACTGGTGGGGAGGGGGGAGAGGGAGGGAGGGTTTGGGGTGGGGGTAGTGATGGGTGCTGTGGGGTAGAGGTGGGGATACTGCCGCTTCCACACTTGTTTTTTGTCCATACCTGTCCTACTCCACACCTGTTCCAGCTTATACCTGTCCTAGCTAACTCAACCTCATCTGCATTTTTAAGACCAAACTTGCATACCAGCAGTGACTTCTCTCTCCTCCCTTACATACCTGGGAGAGCTTCAATCAGCCACTCACCTGTATATATCTTTTCACCATAATCGTATTCACAACTGCATACACTACCCAACCCACAACCACAACTACAGTATCAATCCTACACCAGCATTTTTCACTACAACTATCTACACACCTGAACAGACTCCCCAACACTACTAATATTAACTTCCACACCTGCCTACGACCACCACTCCACAGTTACAACCACCAAATCAAGCCTACATCTGCATTCATAACCACAACCATCTACACAGACCTGTACAGATCTCTAAGCTGATCTAACTTCCACACCTGTTTATGGTCCCATTCCATATTCACAGCCACCATATCAAGTCTACATCTGGAATACACCCATCAACACACCCACAAAGATTTCCCAGCACTACTGATACCGTATAACTTATACACCTTCTTGGATCCACCACCACCACCACCACCACCCACGTAACTACAGCTGTCCATTCACACAATAACCCATGTACCAATATACCTCTCACCATCACCACTACTATCAATGCTGACCCCCTCTCACATCTACAATTACTGCCATCATCACTTCAACTTTGTCATCACCGCCCTCTTCTACACCTGCATCCATCACCCACTCATTAAATTCCACAGCCACTACACACCCGTATCCGCACAACGATGCTCACAACCCAATGAACGTCACTGCTATACTCACTCATCTCCGCCTACACCCGCTTCTGTATCTACACTAAATCATTTTCATATACAATCAAGTCCACAGCTACAGTACAAAGATAATTCATACACCTCTCATTTCCACACACACATACACATCACCTACACGCCTGAAAATATCATTCATTCATTTTCACATCTACCCTCAATCATTCACCCTACTCCAAACTAACAAACACCATCCTTTCACCTCCACTTAAACATTCCACTCAACTGACTTCATATTTGCAAGCGTGTCCCCTCTACCGGCACCCACCCCTAGACCTAACTTACACCCCTATCACGTCACCATCCCCTCACCATCCAATTCCTCCCACACCATAACACACCTACAAACCCTCTAATATTCCATCCACTCTGCCCCAGTCCCATGCACCCTTCCTTCTCATAGTCCTACATTCAGTCCTCACCCACCTTGCCATTTATGCATCAACAAACATCCTTTCCACGTTAAACCTTACATCCTTGTATCCATTCTCCCATTCTTTCACTCTCATCTCAACCTTCCTTACCCCCTACACCTCTCACCTCCCATACCCTCATCCACACTACCTCTAACCCCAACATTCCTTCCTCCTTTCCCCAGCCTCCTGCCCACCAATGCACCAACCAACACTCCTCTCACGCCAACCTTACACTCTTTTTTCCTCTTTCCTGTCCTCCTTTTCCCATCTCTCACCCTATTCCTGCTCCCCACGATACCGCTCATCCCCTACCCCTAAACCCTAGACCCATCACCTCTCTCCCCCCAACCAGTACACCCAATTCCGTCTTCCTCCACCTCCCTACACTCCTGCAACCCTTTCTCTCCACCCGTACACTCAAGCAATCCTCTTCCAACACCCCGTACACTCTACACCCCTCTTCCTCCACCCCTTACACTCTCGCAATCCTCTTCCCCTACCCCCGTTTCCCCTGCAGCCCTCCCCCCGCTCCCCCTCGCCACCTTATCGCCGCAGCATCTCGCCAAAATCGCCAATTACGCGCCATAAAAATTACTTCCCCGGTGGCAAGGCTATACTTTACTCCGGTGGTCGCTGAGATGAACGCGACAAATTTAAATACAATGTACCGAGATAATTAGTAGGAGTGCTGGTGGTGGCGCTGGTGGGCTGGGAGAGAGAGAGAGAGGAAGAGGGAGATAGGGAGAGAGGAATAGAGAGGGAGAGAGGAGTAGAGAGAGAAAGGAAAGAAGAGAGAGGGAGGAAGAAAAAGGGAGAGAGAGGAAGAAAAGGAGAAGAGGAGAGGGGACCAGATATATCCGGAGACAGGCAGAGCTCGACCATGGTTCCCCGGTACATACACAAAGACAGACAGATATACATACAGATGGCTATCAAGATACAGAGAGATAGGCAGATAAACAGACTGACAGACAGATAGATAGATAACAGATATTCAGACTGATACAGATAGACAAATGGATGGGGAGATTGTTATATAGACAGAAAGAAAGACAGACAGACAGACAAAAGGTATTTCTGTGCATTTACGTGTGTGTAGGTGCGTGTGTACTTATGTAGGTCTGTATGTGTACGCCTGTGTGTATGGAAAGGTAAAGCAGACTTGTACGCACACACACACACACACACACACACACACACACACACACACACAGACCAAAAAAACGTGCACAGGCCAAGACAAGATTTTCCACTTAGGACTCGCAGGCACGTAGTCAAAACACTCTCTCTATAATGATATGCAAACGTTTATAATATTTAGGGACCTCCTGCCTGTCCTTTACCCCTCCCCCCATTAAAAAAAAAATACAGCGTCCCAAAGATCCATTATACTGAAAGAAAAAAAAAATCACCACCAGAAAGCCATTATAGACTCATGTGAAAGGAATTAATCTGTAAAAATTGGCGTGTTTTCGAACTTTTAAAAAGCGGTATTTCCCTGAGTGTCACGTAAAGGGAATTAACTTGTAAAAAAATCGGTATATATATGAAAATCTTTCAAAAACTTCCGTACCTCTTTGTGGTTCATTCTTTAATTTCTTTAGTGCGATGAGGCATTTTTTTTTTTTTATTCTTTCTACCAAGATAAGATTATAGTTCGCTTCGAGGATATTTTTCGGACAGAAGAGGCTATATACTGTCTCAATTAACCCCTTCAGTGTCAGAGGTCTTTTCAAAGTTTATTAAAATCGCCAGAATACAGTAAGAACGAAAACAAAACGCTACCGTGCTAAAGGGTTGAAAATTTTACAAGATTCCCGCCAGAAATCTTAGTACTCTCTCCTAGGTACGGCTGTATGGTTGCACGTAAGTTTATTTCATGTGTTCTTCGTTGCTATCCTTGTCCTATTCTCCTAGTGCAGTGGTACTCTTAGGCAGGATGTTGTATAGTATGGCCCCGACCGATTTACTGCATTATGGTCGGTATAATTTCATCTGAGGGAACTGGGCCACACTTAAAACTTGACTACTGAAATATATCATGGTTCTGTGAATTTCCATGAACCTTACTTATGAGGCACAAATGAGTCTTCTTGGTTACTAGTCAAATTTATCCTCCAATCTAACTACATCTGGCCATCAACTGAGCTGAGAGGGGTAACGGGTGTTTGTCAAATGAAAATAAACAGGGAATAGCTGTCTCTTCAACGAAAATTTTGAGGGCCATGGGAGAGATGAGTATACTGTGTTGGTGATATCAGTTCGAGTCCAGTTCAGGGGTGTTTTTTGTTTGTCCCCAATATCTCAAAAAGTTATTGATGGATTTCAGTCAAATTTTGTGGATATGTGGGATATGGGCCAAGGAAGAGTTGCGTGAATTTCGGAGGTGATCTGACTTGTCTGGTATAGGGGTTGGCGGAGGTATGTGCTCTCTGTGTCCCGCATTCTTGGTTCTTTTTGTAACTGGTCAGAACACTTGGAATATACTGCAAGTACCCTGCAACCTTACTCAAATTAGAAACACAAACTCTGGTAGGAAAAATATAGAGAAAGATGGAGCTGTACCAGAAGTTTAAGGTAATCTCTGAGGATAATATAATTTTACGGAAGACTGGAATATGACCCAAACGCCTGACGACGGAGCAACGAGGGATTACACCACGGATTATATCGCGTAATTTATTTCATTGGACGGAGAGAGACTATATACCGCACGACAACCTCAGCTAATCCCCCCATTACCGAGAAAATCGTCTTGAATATCGTGGCCAGACTGCACGGACTGTTGTTGTTGTTGCTATTACTGTTGTTGTTACAGGAGACAATGTTGTTTTTTTGTCGTTCTTGTTGCTGCTGCTGCTGCTGATAATGATGATGATGATGATGATATGTAGTCGTTGCTTCTGCTTCTGCTGTTTTGTCTGTGGGGACATCGGCAGAAATTCTTTGCTTTTTTCTTTTATGCAGGTGTTTCATGAGGCAGCATTCTTTTTGTCCACATTAAATTATGCGAGAAATTAGTGTCACCGTCACCACCACTACAGCCATCACCATCGCCACCACCACCATCACCGTCACCACCACCACCACCACCGTCACTACCACCACCACCACCACCATCACCACCCTATTTCGCACTATCATGAATGGGAGACGTGTTTGGATTTCAGAAACAGCAAAAAAGACAGCAGAGAGGAAACACAAAAATTAATATTAAAACCATCCACTGAGGGCCTGACAAAAAAAAAATAAATAAATAAATAAGAGGGGGGGGGGGCCTTACCTCCTTTTACTAATAATTTAACCCTTCAAAATTCTCAATACAGAATTTTGATCCCTGAAAAGCAGGATACGAAAAATTAACATTATTATATTTCGGTTACCCCTCCTAGGAACCCAACTCTGATCCATCAAGGGGCTGTTATAAATGAGGTGTTTTTCAGGCGGCGAATTGTGTTATCTGAGCTGAATCGCTAAAAAATACTCGTTGCTAAGATATGAGAAGGGGTGAGGCGTGTGTGTGAGTGAGTGAGTGAGTGAGTGGGTTAGTGTGTGTGAGTGAGTGTGTGAGTAAGGGTGTGAGTGATTATGGGAGTAAGGAGTGCAAGACAGGACGAACAGTGTATGAGGGAAGAAGATAATTATATGCACAGGAAACGAGATAGAATGCAGGGATGCAAAAGAAGGAAGGCAGGGAGGAAGAAGAGAGGAAGAAAGGCAGGGAGAAGAGAAGAAGGCAGGGAGAAGAGAGGAAGGCAGGGAGGGAGAAGAGAGGAAGGCAGGGAGGGAGAAGAGAAGAAGGCAGGGTGGGAGAGAGAGGAAGAAAGGCAGGGGGAAGAAAGGAAGGCAGGGAGGGAAAGAGAGGAAGGAAGGCAGGGAGAACAGAGGACGGCAGGGAGGACGTGACCGAGTGAATACAAGGACAGAGAGGTACTAAGTATACTAAGGATGAGAAAAGGGAAAGAGATGAAAAGGATGGAATGAAGAAAGAGGAAAATGAAGAAGAGGCAGGGACGGAGATGGCTAAGAGGAGAAAGAGAGGGATCCAGAGCTGTATAGAAGGATGTTAATAAGATGAGGGGAGGAGAAGAGGTTGAAGAGGAGAAAGGCAAGGGGACAGAAGACAGAGAGGAAAGGCAGAGAAGCAAGAGCAGGGAGGGGAGGTTAAACATGGAGAGGAGAGAAAGATAGACAGAGAAGGGAGAAGAGAGGACAATGAGGAAAAAGGCAAGGGCATGGGGAGATGACATGGGGAAAACGTAAAGAAAGAGACAAGCGAGGGGATGGTAGGGATGAAGAGGAAAGGCAGATAAAGAAACAGACGTAGGGAGAGTAGGAGGAAGGAAGGGAAGAGAAACAGGATGACAAAAAACAGTGGCATGGGGAGACAGGAGTACAACGAAAACGAGAGGGAAGGCAAAGACGAAAAGGAAAGAAAGACTGAAAGAGAAGGCAAGGAGAAAATAAGAAGGCAAGGAGAGGAGAAGGGAATGAGTAGGATAGTAAGGATGAAAAGAAAGGAGGGTGGACGGAGGATGGAACATATTAACAGAGAGAGGGATATAAATACAGGGACAGCCGTAACATTTTCGCACTTGATTTTGTTGGTATTGTGTGTGCGTCAAAGCCGATCCCGTCGAAACTCCACCAACACATTACCACTGCAAATTACACCAGCAGCATTTCCGCCGCCCCTGATTAGTTAATACATTGTTGATTGACCGTCAAAAATAAGTCTGTAGCTGCCTATATTACAGAGAGAGGCTGCAACTGTGTTATGTCCTTGCTCTTACTACTGTTTTGTTGATATTCTTCCATTCTTCGTGTTCTGGTGTACAGGGCCTACCTTTCCCGCCTTTATGAACAGTGGATAACGTTCTGAAAACACACTCAATAACCATTTGCTCTGTGTATGCCTACTATTTCTCTCGATATAACATAATCTAAGCCAAGTTAAGGTGAATGGACCATAGGAAGCGTTAAGTAGTTTTCTCATCTCACCGGCTTAGGACTGCACATGTGTGACTGGAATAACTGACTTTGACTGTTCGTGTTCTTAGTTGTGTTTTTATTTAGCTGCACCTGTTCTGATGTTAATTATGTTGTACCCTCTTTATCCTCTGTCTGCCTGTTCTCTCATTCCCATCTGTTCTTCATGTCCTGTCAGTTTTGGTTGTCTGTTCTGCCTGTTTTGCCGCATGGCGTTAGACAGGTCGACTGCCAGACCATAATGACAGTACCACACGCCAACAATGAATACTAATGCACGACAAACTAACTATCTAACAGCCAGAATAAATCCCAAACATTGCAACTACTCCCACTGACACTAAGTAAGGCTGTACAAGGCGGTATTATGCTCCTTTGAAGAGAGCAATTAAAATCATTCACCACGAGACAGCTCCCCCCCGCCAAGCTCAATAAAAATCGTGTGGGGGAAGAGACAATTAAACACACCGCTATCCAACATTAAAACTTTTTGCAGCGACAACAAGTGAGGGTGAGGGAGGAGGCACCACGTTGAATATGCACCCTAAGATTAAAAACAGCGTCTGGGGGTTGCAAGAATAAAACAAGCGTACCGTTTGACGCTAACTTGTCCTAAAATTGCCATCTCCCCACCTTGAAGACTAAGCTGCAACAAGAACTTAACGCCAGAATATGATGCTAACCACGAAGAAGTGCTATGGAAAGGATGTAGAGCCGTAGTACTGTCAGTGGGCTACGTGAAATAAGCTGCAAATGAACAAAATTCCGGGCCAAGTTAAGGTAATTGGACTATAACAGTTCCATCGGCTTACAGTGACACTTCGTAAGGCTGAGCAGGGAGATACCGTGTCGAATCTGTTTCTCTGATAACTGTAACTTACCCTCATTTTTGCTGAATAAAATCGTCTTGCTGTACCTTCCATACTCGTACTTGGTCAGCATGGAAAAGGGTTAACCGTGGCTGTCGATATCCTTTCAAATATGCTCCTGAAGTGAATTATACAAGACCCGAAACACAAAAGTCATCCCCTGCAGCCCACACACCACCCACACCCCTGCTGTCATTACTTACAGTATTTTCGCTTTCCATACTTTCAGCTTATTCACACATCGATACGTTTTACAAGGGGATAATGGACTCACAATGAAATATATGGGCATGAAACAGCACCATTACCCCAGTGAGTGCGTATATTACAGGTCTGACCACACCGTTTGACATCACAACCACGTTACAGCTCACCCCTGTTGTCAAATCACCCCTGTTGGCCTGCACTCTTAACTTCATGTGGCAGCCTCTGTGTGTTAAGGGTATACGTGGGCCTAGGGCTATTTCCGTATCCGTCGTAATGGGACTGTGAGAAATTCAATGGAGGGCCGCATACGTAGACCTATATATATTTCTGTGTCTGTTGTCAGGGCACTGAAAGATATCCACCACAGAATCTCTTATACAGGCCTACAGTATACCGAATATATTTCTGTATCTGTTGTTTTGAGACTAGGAGATTCAGTGGAGAACCGCAGATATAGACCTACTGTATAGGCCAAATATTGAAATCTTTCCATCCTGAATGCTGAGCTATAACATGATATTATCACAAGACCATACCGCAAGTCACGAAGAAGTGCTAAAAAATGTACAGCCGAAGAAGTACCTCCATTAACCACTTATTACGTAAATAAGCCACAACAGGACGAAAATCTGGGCCAAGTTAAGGCGAAAGTGCTATAGCATATAAACGAACAAGGTATATTGAATGTTTATCACGGCGGAATTTCGAACCCAGGTAACATTGGCACAAGTAGGTCGGGAGGCGAACACAGTGCCACCTGACCACCTCCGTTCCAGGCATTTCTAGAGTAATATAAGTCCCTGACAATTTTTATATTACTGTTACTACTATTAATAACCAGTTTTCTCATCACATCTAAACATTGTCCATCAGCGTTCAAATGGATTTTTAAAAATCACTCACCCAGTACTTTTATTCCTGTCCTCCTAAGCAAACAAACACACACACACACACACACACACACACACACACACACACACACACACACACACACACACAAGACTGCAGGGGTAACTTAAGGCATCTTGTGCTGAGTTTATGGGAGATGAGTGAAGCTTACTCACCCATCCAGGCACGAGTAACCGGGGCGCTGAGGACCACACTCACCTGGGGACAAAAGAAATGGAGTTAGCATGCACATGAACACATCTGCTTCGTTGTTCTTTCTGTTATGATGTTCTAGTTCTGTTCACGGGTCAGAAAATGTCGTCTGCTTAGGCTAACTCGACCTTGTTCTTCCTTCACAACATTTGCCGGTTCTGTCTCTTTCCCTCTCCATCCACTTCTTCCTCTCTGCTATCCCTGCCTACTGCCTCCCTCCTGCCACTCCTCCCACCATCTCATCACCTCCTTCCTCTCTGCTTCCCCAACCCCAGCTTCCTTCCTCCTTTTCCAGGCCGCCTCCTCCCCTTGTCTCCTGTTCCAACTCCACAACCCCTTAGCTGTCTGTGCTCCTTGTTCGTGCTTTCCTGTCGCTTGTTCCTCTCTCATTCGTCTTTCCTGCTACCCCTCCCATTCCTTTCTGCCCCTGCCTCTAGCTGCCCCTGCTCCATTCCCTGGCATCCCGATCGTCCCTTCCTCAGTCCCCTACCCAATGCTGTCCCCTGCCCCCTATGTTCCTCTCCCCTCCTCCTCATGCCTAATTCTCTTCCCTGCTTCCTCCCTGTTCAGTTCTTTCCCGTGCTCCGTATCTTTCTCTCCTTCTCTCCCTACCCACCTCTCTCCCCTGCCTATTGCTTTTCTCCCCCTTTTCCTCCTCCCCAATTCTCTCCCCTGCCCCTTACCTTTCTCTCCCCTTCACCCCCTGCCCAATTCTCTCCCCTGCCCCTCACCTAATCTGATGGTAGGGGGGCGTAGTTCAGCTTTAATACGCGTCTCTCGTGGCCCAGCCCTCTGTCACCACCCCCACCCCCACCCCAGCCCTGTCACCCACCCCCCAATCCCTCTCACCGACCCTCCCACGCCACCCCACAACACCGTCACAACCACACCACTGTCATAACTACCACACTGTCACCATCATATCACTGTCTTCACCACCACATTCACCAACACCTCACGGTCTCACCAACACACTGTTACCACCACTACCACAGTCACTACCACCACCCCGCTGGCACCTCCAACCCCACACAGGCGTCACCACCACCACAGTCACAACCATTCCACTGTCACCACCACCTCACAGTCACTACCACCACATCCCTGTCTAGGTTAGGTTAGGCTAGGTGTGTCTGGACAGGTATGGAGTGGAGTTAGATTAGGTTTAGGGAAGTTAGGCCATGCGACTGTATGCATGTACGTATATATATATGTGTATGTATGTATGTATGTATATGTGCATGAATGTATGTATGTATGTATATGTGCATGAATGTATGTATATGTGCATGTATGTATGTATTCATGTGTATATGTGTATGCATGTATATACGTGAATGGATGTATGAACGTATGTATGTATGTATGTATTTAGATGTATGTGTGTATGTATGTATATATGTGAATGAATGAATGAATGAATGTATGTATGTATGTATGTATGTATGTGTACGTGATAAGACAGAGTAAGATCTCAGCTAATTTTAAAAACAAATTTTATCTCCGTTATCATGACCGTCAGTGCCGCTACAAACAAGCTCATTACCAAGGCGATAAGAGGGGATGCTGTGGTTGAAATAAATGATAGAATGATGTGGTAGGGGCGGGTTAATAATTGGTGGTAATCAAGGAAAGGAAGTGTGTGTGTGTGTGTGTGTGTGTGAGAGAGAGAGAGAGAGAGAGAGAGAGAGAGAGAGAGAGAGAGAGAGAGAGAGAGAGAGAGAGAGAGAATTTACATACATTACCACAACAGCCACAAAAAAACTGCCCGAAAAAAAAAAAAAAGGTTGACACAGTACTCGAGGCAAATTAGCTGAAAAAAATTGAAGCAAATATAAATTCAAAATAATGGGGAAATGAAATGGCTTTAAAATTGGAAAGAAAATATATAAAAAAAAAAATAATAAATAAATGTGGAATAGTTAAGTTATCCAAGAAACTGAAGGTACCTCGTCGCTTCAAAGAAAATGGAGGCTACAGGTAACACACACGTCCAGTACCTGCCTATCTACCTACCAACCTACCTTCCTACCTACTTACCTACCTACCTACCTACCTTGAAAAAAAAGGTGCTAAGGTGTTGAGAGATAGTGTAGTTGAGTTATCCAAGAGGTATTGAGTCGCTGGCCATTACCATCCTAATTAAACCTTCGTATTACTGCATGCCGCCCTCGCCTACCGTCCCTTTGATGTCCCTCCAGCCAAGAAGAACCAGGCGTCGAGTGAGAGAGAGAGAGAGAGAGAGAGAGAGAGAGAGAGAGAGAGAGAGAGAATCTGTACCCAAACTTTGCATAACCCCCACCTAAAATAAAGAAAAAAAAAAGAAAAAAGAGGGGTAGGCAATAAAATAACCATTAATCTCTCTCTCTCTCTCTCTCTCTCTCTTTCCTGCCACTCCACGGCGTCCTCCCTCATGCACCCCTTCTCTTTATCCTTCCACCTGTTTCTTGGTCTTCCTCTCCTCACCACTCCCTTAACTTCCATCAAAAGAGATATTCTGATAACAGGGAAAAAGTGGAATGAGGAGAGTGGAATGTATATGAGGTTGTGGAATGAATGAAGGAATGAAGATTATGCACTGAGAAATAAATACAACACTAGAGTTCACGAGTCCTTGTGGAATGATTGAAAGAATGAATATGTCCTGTGGAATGAAGAAAGCAGTGGGAATGAATGAATACACGAATGAATGAGGCTTCGTGGAATGTGTGAATGAATAATACCCTAAATATGGGTAAGAGACACGCGGAGTGACTAAGAGCTACGTGGAATGAATTAGGCGGTGTGGAATGAGTAAGGACCGTGAGTACAATCCTAAGTCTGAGTAAAGGACGTGTGGAATGAGTAAGGATCGTGAGTTAAATCCTGAAAATGAGTAAAGGACGTGTGGAATGAGTAAAATCCTTGAGTCTGAGTAAAGGACGTGTGGAATGAGTAAGGCCTTGTTTAAGTGAAGGGAAGGGGGGTAGGGTCCCCTTTGAAGTGATGCATTTACCCGCGAGAATTATTCATAGTGTAGCCTCTGCAAACATGGAAGGATGGGCTGGGGTGATGGGGTGTAGTGATGGGGATGGGTGGGAGAGACTGGGAGATGGGGTGGGGAGATGAAGTGGGATGATGGGGTTAGGTGATGGGGATGTGATGGGGTCGGGTGATGAGGATGGGGTGATGGGACAGGGTGAGGGGTGTAATGATGGGGTGTGGTGATGGGGTGGGGTGAGGGGTGTAGTGATGGGGTGGGGTGAGGGGGGTGAGGGAGATGGGGTGGTGGGATGAGGGGTGTAGTGATAGGGATGAGGTGATAGGTGTACTGATGAGGATGGAGAGACCGGTGTACTGATGGGGATGGGGTGATGGGGTAGGGTGAGGGGTGTAGTGATGGGGCGAAGAGGTAGGAGTGTTGTGATGGGGATGGGGTGATGAAGTCGAGTGTGGAGATCGGGTGCGAGGATGGGGTGATGGGTAAGGGATGGTGATGGAATAAGGTGTGAAATGGATGATGTGGTGGGATGACGGGATGGGAGGGTGAGGTAATATGGGATGGATGAAGAAGAGAAGGTTAGTGATGATGTGGATGGGTGAAGGAGCGACGGGTGAGAAAGAAGGTGGGAGGGAGAGGAGGGGGAGAGAAGGATGGGTGAGAGAGGGAGAGGGATGGAGAGGACATAAGAGTTGATGGAGGAGGGATGGAGGAATGAGGAGAGGGAGAGGTAAGGCCAGGTAGAGGAGGATGGGTGATGAGAATGATGAGGGAGGGGTAAGAGCGAGAGAGGGGGGGGGGCAGGAAGGTACGAAGCAGAGATAAGAGGAAAGGTGGAGAGGAGAGGACAGAGGTTTGAGAGAGACAGGGAGGGAGTAGGAGGGAAGGAAGGAGAGGGGAAGAAGATGTGAGGGGAAGGATGGAAAAGAGGATAGGAGAGTAAGGGGAGAGGGGATATGAGATAGGAAGAGGTGAGGCTAGGATGACGGGAAGGAGAGGGGAGGTGAGGGGAATGGTGAGAGTGAGGGGACGGGAGAAAAATTATTTACTGAGAGAGAGAGAGAGAGAGAGAGAGAGAGAGAGAGAGAGAGAGAGAGAGAGAGAGAGAGAGAGAGAGAGAGAGAGAGAGAAATTGATAACATTAAAACAAGAGTATTGTGTGAAAGAAAAAATTAAGTACCAATATACTTACCTATACATAGCTTACATTACCATAATTATGCTATTTCCCACACAAGACTGGCAAGCTATATACATACATACATACACACACACAAACTTACACACACACATACATACATTCATTCATACATAATTATATAGTGTACATTCACATACGCACACACAAATCATCTCAATCTTATTTTCCCTACCTACACAAATACATAAATATATACACATACACATACATAAACACAGACGGAAGCAGGATCTCCATACACACTACAAACTCCAAAAGATGTCGGTGAGGGTAAAGAGAGAGGGGAGAGAGAGAGGGGAAACTTGAGTGAAGGAGGGGAAAGCCGAGAAGAGGAGGAGGAGGAGGAGGAGGAGTGAGGGGAAGTATAGGGTGCGACGGGGAAGGGTGAAGAGGGGAATGAAGAGAGAGAGAGAGAGAGAGAGAGAGAGAGAGAGAGAGAGAGAGAGAGAGAGAGAGAGAGAGAGTACACGGAAAGAAGACTAAAAGGAGAGGTAAAGAGAGAGGAGGAGAGTAAGAGG